>NC_083324.2:87067497-87377815 GCF_963455315.2 Globicephala melas | reverse complement strand
AAGTTGGAGCGGTAAGAATTATGTTCATATATATCACCTACAGAGAAATCAGATTCACTTAAAGATTGCCTCATGATGTAACACTACAACCTGATATGACTCAGGCACCCCAAAATGCAGGATATTTATGGCTTCCTTCATAAATATATTTCTGTGCTGCTTTTTGCCTTCCAGACCAGTTGGATTTTATATTTGTATTCTAGGGGAAAGGCATATGTATCCTGTTTTTTATGCTTATTGTCTTCACCCAGAACTGATATTCCCAGGATCCCTCATTAAGCTAGAAAAGTCACTAGGAATTAATCCATAATCCTTTAGTAATAACACTAAACAAAGAACAGCAAAAAAAAATTTTACAGTAGAAATTCTTTGGTGGTGTATTTCTTTTTCTTTTTATTCGTTGTTCCAATAATTCATGTCTGTTGTAGAACATTTAGGAAATAAAGACAGAAAATTATTTTGTTTTTATTGGTATAAATAATACTTTATTGTGGTAAATAAGGGGAAAAGGAAATATTCAATGTACTGCCATTACATGGCATTTAAGGTGACTGTGGAAACAATAAAATGCTAAATTATGTGATGATAAGCAGATGCTTCTAGGTAATGTCAAGTAAACAGTGCACAACTTAACATAGCAGGCAGCATGTTTCACTGGGTAACTCCCATGGTGCGTACCTATACAAATACAATCTGAATAATTGAAAACCAAAACCTTTAAACATCCATTGACTTGAAATACCAGATAATTAGGAAAACTAGCGAATCTACACTGTAGAGAATGTAAGTTTAATGGTGATGTTATTGAGTCACTCTTCTCCAAGACCACAGGCCAGGAAAGGGGCCTCTTCTCCCCAAAGCCACTAAGAAGAGCATTCTCTCTGAGCATGTGAGGAAATATTATCCTCATAAATGTGATCATGAAAGCCACAGGCAAAAAGGATCAAATAGAGGAGGGGCTAGTGGGAATGATGTAATCATGAAAAATTGTATTTGATTCCTACAAAGCAACTGGACAAGTGAGGAGATTAGACTCATAACCAGAGTTTCTGGGTAGCTGTCAGAGCTGTTTCCTGCCCACAGTTGAGGAAGTGAAAACATACGGTGCCCTCACAGACCACCTGGAAAACACCTGATCTGGGGTAGTCAGAGCTGAAAGGAGGGTAGCAAATAAGAGGTGTTCTAAATGACAGATCTTAGTGTCAAAGGTGCTGGCTGAAGGGACTGCTCAGAAAGCTATGGGCAAAGCACTGTGAGAAACTGAGCCTAGAATGTGTCCCTTAATCAATAGACATTATGTTAGAGCTCATTCATTCATTTCATGTATCTTATTTACAAGGAAATCCAGGAATACATTCATATGATGAGTACAAAAAAAGAAGGAAAACATTTTTTTTCACTTAGAGATTTTTGAAAAAATCCTTTGACAGTGCATTCTTCCCATTGGAAAGTAGGCTCTTGGGATAGTTTGCGTCATTGAAAACACAGAAAAATAAAATTTCTTCTTGGAAGAAATCACTACATGATGCCCTAGCAGACTGAATTTGGAAACAGGTGATTATACATATATATATATATATACACACACACACATATATATATATATTTTTTAAACCCAGATTGATATGTTCCTATCCACATTTTAAATATATCTAATTAAAAAGTCTTCCTTCTTTCCTATGCTTGCTGTGCCAAGGTACAAAGAATTACCTGGAAGATGAGGCCGATAAGGTAGTTTCCATTGCTATTGGATTTTTCCCTTGCAGGCAAGGCTTCTTCCAGCCTGTACCATATTAAGAGCGTTTGACCTGTCTAAGGCACTCCCAGCTCTTTGAAACTATTTCTTCCCTTCACTTCCCCTTTTCACTGGTCTCTCTTCTCACATTCTTTTCTGTTTCTTCCTCATCTCCCCAACCTCTGAACATTGAAATGACACAGAACTTGATCCTTGGACCTCCTTCTCTAGCTATCCTTTCTCCCTGGAATGCATTATCCAGTCTTGTGGTTTTACATACCATTCACGTGGAGACAATCACTCCCGAACTTATAGTTCGAGTGCAAACATCTCCCCCGAACTCTAGATTCAGATATCCAATTTGGGTCCAATTTGGGTCCAGTTTGTATCCTTAGTAGGCATTTCAATTTAATATGGGCAGAACTAAACTGTCATTCCCCCAGCCCGACCATCAGTAAATGCCAACTCTGTCCTTTCCGTTGTTTAAGACCAAAAACTACAGAAAATTTTGACTCCTCTTTCCTCTAACAACCCACAGGCCATAGTTCCAAAATATATCCATTTACTTCTCACCACGTCTGCTGAGTCAGCCCAGTCAAAGCCTGGATTATTACAGTAACCTCCTGCGTACCTCTGTCCTTGTGTACAGAATGGTGTCAACACAGCAGCCAGCGGCTCTCCCCCTATGTCTCTCAGTATCCCATTGACCCTTGCTTAAAATAGCTTGAGGGCATTGCTATTATTCTTGGAGAAGGTAAATCACAGCGGCTTACAACATAACTCTTTTTGAAAACAAGACCCCAAATGAACTAATTAATTATACACAAGCATACACTATTGGAGTTGGGCAGAACCCTGTAGATCAAGCAGTTCTAGCCTCTTATTGCATTGACAGATGGGGGGAAGCTATAGGGGAGAAGATTACCTGAGTCTCACCCAGTCAGTGGTAGAGTTAGGACTGCAGCCAGATTAGGCTGCAAGTCTGAGCACTTCTCCAAGGCTAATTTTTATTTTTTGTTGTAAATATTTAATGTCTACAACTTGATGAGTTTGGTGATAAGTATATGTCCATGAAACTGTCACTACAATCTATGCCATAAACATATTCATCACCTTCAAAAGTTTCCTCCTGCTTTCTTTTTTACTATTATTATTGTTGTTGTTGTTGTTATTCTTGTGTGTGATAAGGACACTTAAGACCTACCCTCTTAGCAAATTCTTAAGTATGTAATACAGTATTGTTAACTACAGGCAACATGCTGTCTTCTCTCTGTAAATCTCTAGAATTTATTCACCTTGCATAACTGAAACTGTACCTTTCGATTTATCTTCAGATAACGTTACACAAGTTACATAGTTCAGCTTCATAAAAAGATACATTAGGGCTTCCCTTGTGGCGCAGTGGTTGGGAGCCCGCCTGCCGATGCACGGGACACGCGTTCGTGCCCCGGTCCGGGAAGATCCCACATGCCACGGAGCGGCTGGGCCCGTGAGCTATGGCCGCTGAGCCTGCGCGTCCGGAGCCTGTGCTCCGCAATGGAGAGGCCACAACAGTGAGAGGCCTGCGTACCGCAAAAAAAAAAAAAAAAAAAAAGAATACATTATATGTAACTTCAGTCTTAAAATAAAGTACTACAGTTAATACTATGTTTTTCATGACTTACAATTCTGTTGAATTTTGAGATCTTTTAAAGAATGAGCTCACGTTGTTCTCACTGAACTCTGGGAAGAGTTTTCATTGTCAGAAAAAGGGCTCCACCCTCCCCTGTGCTGGCTATGATAAACAGCCCTGCCAAAGCTGCCAAAGCTGGTGGTTACACTGTATTGGGAGTTCTCCTCCAAAGTGAAACTTGGCTGGGGAAACTCCACTCCTCCTTTCACTCCTAAGAGTCTATATTTGGAAAACAAGTTTACCCTGCTCTGGTTCTTTTTGTATTTACTTTTTGACAATTTCTTCCCTTAACCATCCCTGGCTTAATTCTAAGCTTTAAATATAGCATGCACATGAATGATTAGTGATTAGACTTCTGAAAGTGAGTATATATGTATATTTATAGATATTTATATAGTTAGAGATAGAGATTATTAATCTCTTTGCCTCTGATTGACTTTTTGCTTTTTTAACTTTCTTATTTTACATTTACTCTGTTGATTGCAACTGCTAAATAATTTCACTCAGTCCTTCATTTTGAGGTGCTACCTCTCAGGATCGTAAGAATTAAATGACATACCTATAAGTGAAGCCATTTCATAGTGCATAGAATATAGTCACAATTCAATAAATGGTAGGTATTATATGCTATCACATCATCATCACCAACATGCATCTCCACTTTATTCCCTCCGCAGTTCATTTCCATTCATAGTGTGTCACCTCCTGTGATGTCTGCACAAATAGCACTCAAAAAATCATGTCTTGAATTATCTACCTTTACCTATAGACTTGATAAAATTTCATATATACAGTGTTTGCTTTTTTAAATTTATTATTATACTTACTATTGAGGACACCAGTATTTTTCAAAATGTGGTCCTTAAATCACTGCATTCGAATCACCTGAAGCAGAAAAACTAGGGGTGGTTCCCAGATATCTGTATTTTAGGCAAGTACACAGAAGATTGTTTTGCACACCAACATTTGGGAACCTGTGTTAGTCTACTTTCAATCCCTAGCATTTTATCAATCCCCTCACTTTGCCAGTGATTTTTAAGATGGTAAAAGAGATTTATCTTATGACATCCTTAAAGTAACCCATATTTGCAGAGTATAATTCTCTAGAACCTATTGATCAGAATAAATATACATACAATAACTATTATACTACTACTATTATTATTATTATAAAAGTTTAAATCTCCAGGGGACATACAGAAGGACCAAGTACAAAGTGATAGATAATGAATGAATGATAATACAATAGCTTCAAGCCTCCTCAGGTTTAGGTACCTTAGGTATTCGAAGAGATAAGAGAGTGAATGCATGCACTTCCCTAAATTGTGAACTCCAAGTCATATAGTCATAGGGGAATGGCTATTGATTTCCCTGCTTTAAGTAGAAGGCTGAGTTTGACAATGCACTGTTGTATATGTTGCAAATCCTTTTTAGAATTACATAGACTCTACTTCCTAGAAAAAAGTCAACAAAAATGTGGAAGATAACCAGAATTCATCTTTGTGATAGGATAGACGAGTTTTCTTGGATGACGTACGGAAATCAGAATTGATAATACAAAGCCATACTGTGTATTTCAAAAACAGCCACTACGTGAATATAAATATCTTCCAAGTTGTAGGTGAGACTATTGTGCTAGATGGTAACGTACAAGGCAGAGGCGCAAAGCAAACGGCATGCTTTAAAACAAGAGCTGAATCTCTTGCAAGATGAAATATTAGTATTATTGATATAGGCCAAGTACCTTTATCACCAAGGTACCTGTTTATCTCTTTGTTGCCTGTAGTAAAGTGGTATTAGGCATTTAGAAGTGAAGACCAGTGAAGCATTTTACTAAAACTATAATTGCAAAGCTAATTGGAGATTGCAGATGAAGTGGGAATAGCACGCACAGTGATGTAAGAATGCCATGGAATCACAGAAATTTACATTTGGAAGGGACCTAGATAATTTCCAGTCCAACCTCCCACCCAGATCATTATATTCTGCTTTCAGTACGTGAATACAGGAGAAATTCTACGTGTTTATCTAGTAAATATTTATATCACGTTCCAGAGACTCTCGTTAAAATAGATAATTGGTTCAAAATACCTTCTCTCATATGTTTTGCCTCCTTGTATTTACTTTCCTAGATGTCAGACCTGGATTCCTGCCCCCAACCTTTGTATTTTCTTTTCTGTGTTGTCACTGAAACATTGGTTCAAAGATATTTATTTGTTCTGTTAATACCCACAGACTTCCCAATCACTAATCCAAATTCTGCTGGCTACAAAATAGCCTTTATTCAGCGTGTATTCCAACCATGGTAGAATTATAAGAATGAAATGGCCTAGAGAAGAAGCCATACTGTCCTAGACACGTGATTTTTACTCATGACAAGGGAACAAGAACTAACAGGGAGATCTTCAGACAATTTACCTCCTCTGCCATGTACCATCCCACTAGCAAGGTGATGGACTATTGAGTCTTTGGAGCTGGCTACCACACTGCAGGCTGCACCTGTCTACTCACCCCGAAAGTCTGGAATTGTCTAGGTATTTAGTAACGAGAACAGAGATAGAACTGTGACTACTACTTCTTCCCATTTTTGGAAACAATTCTAAACTTGATTATCAAGGCATAAGACAGATGACGCATTTTTAGGTTATCCAAGACCAAAGGAAGGAAGAAGCCCTTTACAACACCTGCCATAAATATCTTAGAACCACCATTTCAATAAGATGCTAACCACTCTTCTTCATTTCAGCAGGGCAGATATAAAGGTGCCCCAGGAGCCTGATGGCTCAGCAAACATGTTACGGCAGGATGATGGAAGAGTTCTCCACTCTTGTTCTTTCCTGTCCCTTCAGAAATTAAATAACGGATTTCTGACCTCCTGAGTTACAAAAGTGTTGTCTCATCAACAACAAGTTAAAACACTTATCATATTCCAATTGAGAAAATGAAGAATCATTTTTATACTAAGGACGTTTGTATTCCAAGATGGATTTTGCCAAAATAAAAAAGTTATAATGTATAATGTTATACATTATTATAACAACCCTTTCTAAACTCTTATTGTTGAATGGGACCTTATACCTACTTAAGTTACATAGTTATGTGTTTGGTTGTTCAATAAAATGAATGAGCACCTGAATGTCCAAAAAAAAAAACCCTTCATTTTAAAAATGCCTTTTCTATTTACTTATTCCAGCTTTACATTTTTATCAATAGAATGGGTGGTTTACCTTTTGCCATTGGAGTACATTATGGTGGTCACTACAGAAGGCTGGTAGTGTAGCCCTAGGGGAATAAAAAGGTTTGGGTCAATGTGGGTGAATACAGTGATTAGTTGCTGTGCAGAGGGGACATAAACTTCATTGTCAAAGTTGTTTGTAATTGTACTTAAATTCTGGCTGTAGGATATAATTGAGCAAGAAAATAAAGAGTTGAAAGAAAGGAATGAGAGGTTTTTCTACCCCTAGGACCTCTCTTTCCCACCACTTCCGTCACGTGAGAAATCCCCAGCAAATGCGTAAGTTTTAGCAGCCTGCCTAAAGCTTTTTGCTAAGTAGACAAGAACCTTCCTGGATGTCAGCCGACCTGGTGGATCTACCACTACTCTGCTCCAACCCTTCCTCTCTCTCATTCCAACAGGCTAGCCACGCTCTCAATACGTGCAATATCTGAAGGCCACCTCTGACCAGCCCTCCACCAGGATGCCATCTGAGACTTTGCCAGTGCCCCTGAGCCGCCCTGTGAGCACTTACTGTGTGAATAACTCTTTACCACCTATGAAAAGTAGCAAAAGAGAAGGAAGAACTGGCCTTTCCTCTAAGATGCTTTTGACAGTTGAAAATCTAAAACACACAATCCTGGGAATTCTCTGGCAGTCCAGTGGTTAGGACTTGGGGCTTTCACTGCCAGGGCCCCAGGTTCAGTCCCTGGTTGGGGAACTAAGACCCCACAAGCCATGAGGCGTGGCAAAAAATAAAATAAATAATAAAATAAAATGAAACACACAATCCTGACATAGCTTAAGGAGAATTGCACAGTAGCGTGCCAACAAAGGCAAACTGTCGTGTACTATTGATGTGATAAGAGGACACAGCAAAAAATTGGAAATAATAAAATATCTATAATAGTTTGTTAAATAAGTCATGGCATGTCCACATAATAGAACACTATGCAACCATAAAAATTATGACAAAGACAAGTAACTATTGACATGGAAATATATCCATGCCGTATGAAGTGAAAAATTAGATTTCCAAGAAGTATGCATTGCACACTAAAGTCTCTGTTCAAGAAATAATATTTATATTCATAGGAAATATGCACAATAAAATATAAACAGTGGTTATTTCTAGGTGTGGGTTTGTGCATGACCTTTATTTTTCATCTTTATGTTTGGAATTTCTTTGCAATTTGTATATACATTTATTATAAAATGGAAAATGAATAAAGTTACTCTAAAAAAATTATAGTGAGGGAATGAATAACAGATGGCTTCCCAGATGAAGAAATCATGTTGCACTAAGACCTACAGTGGTTTTTGAAAGAGTTGGTGGCTATGGATTGGAAGAAAGAAGAGTGGAAATTGGTTTAGATGGGAAGACCATCATGAGATGAGGAAGAAAAGTACTAGCTGACTGTAAGGAAATGAAAGTTGAGTGTTTGGACTGAAGCAGAGAGAACAAGGGACACCCTTGGAGCTTCACTCCTCCAAGCTTCTGCACTAGTCTTCCCACTGCCTGAAAAGCCTTCTTCCACTGACGAAGTCATTTTTCAAGCTTGAGTAACTTGGGTAACTCTTGATCCAGCTTGAGTAACTCTTCCTCTTTGAAGTTTCCTTTTTGACTCAGGCTTTGGTTTTTGCTCCCACTGTGCCCCATCCATGCCTGTACTATTGCACAGAATGCACTGTATTGCACTAATTAATTTTTAATTTGTTTAAACCGTTTCCATTAAATAGCAAGCTCCATGAGGTACATAAGGGGCTTATTTTTCTTGAACACAGCCTTGTCATACGATAGCTGTACAAGACATATGTGTGCAGGATTGACTTGAATAGAACTGAATTGAATCGAAACAGTTTTGGAGAAGGATAAGTTAACAGAGAGCCTTAAAAGGAAGGCTGGGCTTCCCTGGTGGCGCAGTGGTTGAGAGTCCGCCTGCCGATGCAGGGGACACGGGTTTGTGCCCCGGTCCGGGAAGATCCCACATGCCGCGGAGCAGCTGGGCCTGTGAGCCGTGGTCGCTGAGCCTGCGCGTCCGGAGCCTGTGCTCCGCGCAACGGGAGAGGCCACAACAGTGAGAGGCCCGCGTACCGCAAAAAAAAAAAAAAAAAAAAGTAAGGCTGAGAGTTGGGTTTGATATAATTCTAATACAGAGGTTTTAATCATATATCTCTTTGGTACATGAGGATGCTTCTAGCAGATGGATAAAAAGAAAGCATTACCGTTCTTCCAACCATGTTCACCAGAAGTTAGAGTTGGCAGTTCTGGGAAGTCTGTTGATGGACAATGGCCATTTAATAATCCACCAAGGGGCAAAAGCATTTTATGTAGTACAGGTTGTAGATTCCTGATAAAGACAGAACAATGGGTGGATGACCAATGTTAAAGTATTTTCAAGAAGTTTCTTTGATCTCATATAACTCCAGTCTTATGCCCAGAAGCCTCAATGACAATATATGTAGCATTTTTACAATGCTGTCACAGTAATTGTCTTACTTTTCCTGATAATATGTGTTTTACTCATTTTTTAGATCATAATGCAAAGAGAATTATACCTTAATGTTGACCTAATGAACAGATGTTTTTAAAATGGTAAATATGGTTCAATCAGACCAAGTATTATCTAGGGCTTTATCAAATTTTTAGATTATTTGGTCAAACAGTTGTCTTAAGAAAAAATATTTCAGATTCTTTATCCCCCACTATGCCACCCTTGATATCTGATCATCCTGGCCTGCCTTTAGCAAGAATCCAGGAAGCCAGAGAGCAGCGAGTCTGGTTCCTTGCTGTGATATAGAAACTGTCTGGGTCCTGGAACCAAGATGGCAGAGTAGAAGGACATGCTCTCACTCCCTCCTGTGAAAACACCAGAATCACAACTAGCTGCTGGACAATCATCGACAGGAAGACACTGGAACTCACCAAAAAAGACACCCCACATCCAAAGACAAAGGATAAGCCACAATGAGATGGTAGAAGGGGTGCAATCACAGTAAAATCAATTTCCATAACTGCTGGGTGGGTGACTCACAGACTGGAGAACACTTATACCACAGAAGTACACCCACTGGAGTGAAGGTTCTGAGCCCCACGTCAGGTTCCCAACCTGGGGGTCCAGCAACAGGAGGAGGAATTCCTAGAGAATCAGACTTTGAAGGCTAGTGGGATTTGATCACAGGATTTTGACAGGATTGGGGGAAATAGAGACTCCACTCCTGGAGGGCACACACAAAGTAGTGTGTGCATCAAGACCCAGGGGAAGGAGCAGTGACCCCATAAGAGACTGAACCAGACCTACCTGCTAGTGTTGGAGGGTCTCCTGCAGAGGCGGGGGTGGCTGTGGCTCACTGTAGGGACAAGGACACTGGCAGCAGAAGTTCTGGGAAGTACTCCTTTGGCCCTCCCTGAGTCTGCCATTAGCCCCACCAAAGAGCCAAGGTAGGCTCCAGTGTTGGTTTGCCTCAGGCCAAACCAACAGGGAGGGAACCCAGCCCCAACCATCAGCAGTCAAGCGGATTAAAGTTTTACTGAGCTCTGCCCACCAGAGCAACAGCCAGCTCTACCCACCACCAGTCCCTCCCATCAGGAAACCTGCACAAGCCTCTTAGATAGCCTCACCCACCAGAGGGCACACAGCAGAAGCAAGAAGAACTACAATCCTGCAGCCTGTGGAAGGAAAACCACATTCACAGAAAGACAGACAAGATGAAAAGGCAGAGGGCTATGTACCAGATGAAGAAACAAGATAAAACCCCAGAAAAACAACTAAATGAAGTGAAGATAGGCAACCTTCCAGAAAAAGAATTCAGAATAATGATAGTGAAGATGATCCAGGACCTCGGAAAAAGAGTGGAGGCAAAGATCGAGAAAATGCAAGAAGTGTTTAACAAAGACCTAGAAGAATTAAAGAACAAACAAACAGAGATGAACAATACAATAACTGAAATGAAAACTACAGTAGAAGGAATCGATAGCAGAATAACTGAGGCAGAAGAACGGATGAGTGCCCTGGAAGACAGAATGGTGGAATTCACTGCTGTGGAACAGAATAAAGAAAAAAGAATGAAAAGAAATGAGACCTAAGAGACCTCTGGGACAACATTAAACACAACAACATTTGCATTATAGGGGTCCCAGAAGGAGAAGAGAGAGAGAAAGGACCCGAGAAAATATTTGAAGAGATTATAGTCGAAAAATTCCCTCACGTGGGAAAGGAAATAGCCACCCGAGTCCAGGAAGCGCAGAGAGTCCCATACAGGATAAACGCAAGGAGCAACACGCCAAGACACATAGTAATCAAACTGGCAAAAATTAAGGAGAAAGAAAAATTATTGAAAGCAGCAAGGGAAAAACAACAAATAACATACAAGGGAACCCCCATAAGGTTAACAGCTGATTTCTCATCAGAAACTTTACAAACCAGAAGGGAGTGGCATGATATACTTAAAGTGATGAAAGGGAAGAACATACAACCAAGATTACTCTGATTACTCTACCCGGCAAGGATCTCATTCAGATTCGATGGAGAAATCAAAAGCTTTACAGACAAGCAAAAGCTAAGAGAATTCAGCACCACCAAACCAGCTCTACAACAAATGCTAAAGGCACTTCTCTAAGTGGAAAACACAAGATAAAAGGACCTACAAAAACAAACCCAAAACAATTAAGAAAATGGTCATAGGAACATACATATCGATAGTTACCTTAAACGTGAAAGGATTAAATGCTCCAACCAAAAGACAGAGGCTTGCTGCATGGATACAAAAACAAGACCTATATATATGCTGTCTACAAGAGACCCACTTCAGACCTAGGGACACATACAGACTGAAAGTGAGGGGATGGAAAAAGATATTCCATGCAAAAAGAAATCAAAAGAAAGCTGGAGTAGCAATACTCAGATAAAATAGACTTTAAAATAAAGTTACAAGAGACAAGGAAGGACACTACATAATGATCAAGGGATCAATCCAAGAAGAAGATGTAACAATTATAAATATATGTGCACCCAGCACAGGAGCACCTCAATACATAAGGCAACTGCTAACAGCTATAAAAGAGGAAATCGACAGTAACACAATAATAGTGGGGGACTTTAACACCTCACTTACACCAATGGACAGATAATCCAAAATGAAAGAAATAAAGAAACAGAAGCTTTAAATGACACAATAGACCAGATAGATTTAATTGATATTTATAGGACATTCCATCCAAAAACAGCAGATTACACTTTCTTCTCAAGTGTGCACAAAACATTCTCCAGGATAGATCACATTTGGGTCACAAATCAAGCCACAGTAAATTTAAGAAAATTGAAATCATATCAAGCATCTTTTTCTGACCACAATGCTATGAGATTAGAAATGAATTACAGGGAAGAAAATGTAAAAAACACAAACACATGGAGGCTAAACAATATGTTACTAAATAACCAAGAGATCACTGAAGAAATCAAAGAGGAAATCAAAAAATACCTAGAGACAAATGACAATGAAAACACGATGATCCAAAACCTATGGGATGCAGCAAAAGCAGTTCTAAGAGGGAAGTTTATAGCTATACAAGCCTACCTCAAGAAACAAGAAAAATCTCAAATAAACAATCTAACCTTACACCTAAAGGAACTGGAGAAAGAAGAACAAACAAAACCCAAAGTTAGCAGTAGGAAAGAAATCATAAAGATCAGAGCAGAAATAAATGAAATAGAAACAAAGAAAAGAATAGCAAAGATCAATAAAACTAAAAGCTGGTTCTTTGAGAAGATAAACAAAATTGATAAACCATTAGCCATACTCATCAAGAAAAAGAGGGAGAGGACTCAAATCAATAAAACTAGAAATGAAAAAGGAGAAGTTACAACAGACACCACAGAAATACAAAGCATCCTAAGAGACTACTACAAGCAACTATGCCAATAAAATGGACAACCTGGAAGAAATGAACAAATTCTTAGAAAGGTATAACCTTCCAAGACTGAACCAGGAAGAAATAGAAATATGAACAGACCAATCACAAGTAATGAAATTGAAACTGTGATTAAAAATCTTCCAACAGGGCTTCCCTGGTGGCGCAGTGGTTGAGAGTCCACCTGCCGATGCAGGGGACACAGGTTCGTGCCCCGGTCCGGGAAGATCCCACATGCCCCACAGCGGCTGAGCCTGTGAGCCCTGGCCGCTGAGCCTGTGTGTCCGGAGTCTGTGCTCTGCAACGGGAGAAGGCCACAACAGTGAGGGGCCAGCGTACCACACACACAAAAAAAAGTCTTCCAACAAACAAAAGTCCAGGACCAGATGGCTTCACATGTGAATTCTATCAAACATTTAGAGAAGAGCTAACACCCATCCTTCTCAAACTCTTCCAAAAAATTGCAGAGGAAGGAACACTCCCAAACTCATTCTATGAGGCCACCGTCTCCCTGATACCAAAACTAGACAAAGATTTCACAGAAAAAGCAAACTACAGGCCAATTCACGGATGAACATAGATGCAAAAATCCTCAACAAAATACCAGCAAACAGAATCCAACAACACATTAAAAGGATCATACACCATGATCAAGTGGGATTTATACCAGGGATGCAATGATTCTTCAATATATGCAAATCAATCAATGTGATACACCATATTAACAAATTGAAGGAGAAAAACCATATGATCATCTCAATAGATGCAGAAAAAGCTTTTGACAAAATTCAACACCCATTTATGATAAAAACTCTCCAGAAGGTGGGCATAGAGCGAACCTACCTCAACATAATAAAGGCCATATATGACAAACCCACAGCAAACATCATTCTCAATGCTGAATAACTGAAAGCATTTCCTCTAAGATCAGGAAAAAGACAAGGATATCCACCCTCACCACTATTATTCAACATAGTTTTGGAAGTCCTGGCCATGACAATCAGAGAAGAAAAAGAAATAAAAGGAATACAAATTGGAAAAGAAGAAGTAAAACTGTCACTGTTGCCAGATGACATTATACTATACATAGAGAATCCTAAAGATGCTACCAGAAAACGACTAGAGCTAATCAATGAATTTGGTAAAGTTGCAGGATACAAAATTATTGCACAGAAACCTCTTGCATTCCTATACACTAATGATGAAAAATCTGAAAGAGTAATTAAGGGAGCACTCCCATTTACCATTGCAACAAAAAGAATAAAATACCTAGGAATAAACCTACCTAGGGAGACAAAAGACCTGTATGCAGAAAACTTCAAGACACTGATGAAAGAAATTAAAGATGATACCAATAGATGGAGAGATATACCATGTTCTTGGATTGGAAGAATCAATATTGTGAAAATGACTATACTGCCCAAAGCAATCTACAGATTCAATGTAATTGCTATCAAATTACCAATGGCATTTTTTACAGAACTAGAACAAAAAATCTTAAAATTTGTATGGAGACACAAAAGACCCCGAATAGCCAAAGCAGTCTTGAGGGAAAGAAACGGAGCTGGAGGAATCAGACTCCCTGACTTCAGACTATACTACAAAGCTACAGTAATCAAGACAATATTTTACTGACACAAAAACAGAAACATAGATCAATGGAACAAGATAGAAAGCCCAGAGATAAACCCACGCACCTATGGTCAACTAATCTATGACAAAGGAGGCAAGGATATACAACGGAGAAAAGAAAGTCTCTTCAATAAGTGGTGCTGGGAAAACTGGACAGCTACACGTAAAAGAACGAAATTAGAACACTCCCTAACACCATACACAGAAATAAACTCAAAATGGATTCGAGACCTAAATGTAAGATCGGACACTGTAAAACTCTTAGAGGAAAACATAGGAAGAACACTCTTTGACATAAAACACAGCAAGATCTTTTTTGATCCACCTCCTAGAGTAATGGAAATAAAAACAAAAATAAACAAATGGGACCTAATGAAACTTCAAGGCTTTTGCACAGCAAAGGAAACCACAAACAAGACGAAAAGACAACCCTCAGAATGGGAGAAAATATTTGCAAACGAATCAACAGACACAGGATTAATCTCCAAAATATATAAACAGCTCATGCAGCTCAATATTAAAAAAACAAACAACCCAATCCAAAAATGGGCAGAAGACCTAAATAGACATTTCTCCAAAGAAGACATACACATGGCCAAGAAGCACATGAAAAGATGCTCAACATCACTAATTATTTGAGAAATGCAAATCAAAACTACAATGAGGTATCACCTCATACCAGTTAGAATGGGCATCATCAGAAAATCTACAAACAACAAATGCTAGAGAGGGTGTGGAGAAAAGGGAACCCTCTTGCACTGTTGGTGGGAATGTAAATTGATACAGCCACTATGGAGAACAGTATGGAGGTTCCTTAAAAAACTAAAAATAGAATTACCATATGACCCAGCAATCCCACTACTGGGCATATACCCAGAGAAAACCGTAATTCAAAAAGACACATGCACCCCAATGTTCATTGCAGCACTATTTACAATAGCCAGGACATGGAAGCAACCTAAATGCCCATTGACAGACGAATGGATGAAGAAGATGTGGTACATATATACAATGGAATATTACTCAGCCATAAAAAGGACCGAAATTGGGTCATTTGTAGAGACGTGGATGGATCTAGAGACTGTCATACAGAGTGAAGTAAGTCAGAAAGAGAAAAACAAATATCGTATATTAACGCATATATGTGGAACCTAGAAAAATGGTACAGATGAACCGGTTTGTAGGGGAGAAATTGAGACACAGATGTAGAGAACAAACGTATGGACACCAAGGGGGCAAAGCGGCGGGGCGGTGGTGGTGGTGGTGTGATGAATTGGGCGATTGGGATTGACATGTATACACTGATGTGTATAAAATTGATGACTAATAAGAACCTGCTATATAAAAAAATAAATAAAATTAAATTTAAAAAATTTTTTAAAAAGAAAAAATATTTCATTTAAGATTATAATATCATTTAATTTTATTCAAGAGAAAATAGTTCTACCTGTAATCCCTCCCAAAGGGATGGTTTGTTCAAACTGAACTATTTTTATATATAATTACCAACGTTGATAAAGTTCAAAGTTAACTCAGTCTCTTTCCTTTAATTCTGCATCTTTAATTCCTTTGGTGCTTTGTTGCACTAGGAGAAAAATGTACTCGTTTAATTATTCTACATACAAGTGAGTTTTCATGCTGTTCATCTACTTTCCACACACTCATTTTCCACCGCAGGTACACAGTTCGCTGACACTGTGAGCCATCCAATAACCAATGACAACTGCGTGAGTTCTACAAAAATGTCTCCAAAATTCCTCTTCAGGGTAAAAATAATGCAACTGTTTCTTTTTATAAATTTATTTATTTATATTTATTTTTTGCTGCGTTGGGTCTTCATTGCTGCACGCAGGCTTTTTCTAGTTGCAGCAAGCAGGGGCTACTCTTCGTTGCAGTGCACAGGCTTCTCATTGAAGTGGCTTCTCCTGATGCAGAGCACGGGCTCTAGGCGTACAGGCTTCAGTAGTTGTGGTACATGGGCTCAGTAGTTGTGGCTTGCAGGCTCTAGAGCTCAGAGACAGTAGTTGTGGCACACGGACTTAGTTACTCCGCGGCATGTGGGAATCTTCGCAGACCAGGGCTCGAACCCATGTCCCTTGCATTGGCAGGCGGATTCTTAACCACTGCGCCACCATGGAAGCCCCAATTCAACTGTTTCTTGAACATTGTATCTGTTCTTAGGAACCTTGACCTAGATATCAAGAAAATGGGAAGGTTTTTTCTCAGCGAAGGCAGATTTGCTGTGATGGATTCCTATTCAACATTCAGTTCCAAGATGTGAAGCAAATTACTGTTTATTTGGTATCTTTCCTCTAAGTAGTTAAAACACATTTAATTGTGCTCTTTCTATATTCTGAGATTATTTTGTGTTCACTTTAAAAGAAAGGGAAATATAACGAAACCCCTCCATCACTTAAGTCTAGCAATGATTTGTGCTGTGAGCAGAACATTTCTTGGCAAAGTCTCACATTATTACCTGCTCCAAGAAAGAATGCAGCAGAGGAATATATATATCAATATTTAGGGCTTCCCTGGTGGTGCAGTTGTTGAGAGTCCGCCTGCCGATGCAGGAGATGCGGGTTCATGCCCCGGTCCGGTAAGGTCCCACGTGCCGCGGAGCAGCTGGGCCCGTGAGCCATGGCCGCTGAGCATGCACGTCCGGAGCCTGTGCTTTGCAACGGGAGAGGCCACAACAGTGAGAGGCCCGCGTACCGCAAAAAATAAATAAATAAATTTATTGGCACGAATTTTTAAGTAATAAATAAATAAGCAAACAAACGAATAAATAAATTTTGTTTTGAATTTCTCAAAAGGCTAAAGCATAACGATAAGCTAAAGCAGGAACTTGGTCTCTTTGGCATCTTCATAACCATTTTACCTATTACAAGCCCCTTTCAATAATGGCACAGACATTAATGGACATTGAGTATCTATTATGCGCAAGTATACTGCCCCCTATTGTTTACTTACGGCCTTTGCTCTGGGGCTTTCGAAGCAGCTAATCCTCACTCCATCCCTGTAAATCCCTTCTCTTGCCAGATGGAGAAGCTGAGGCTACAGATTGAGCCATAGGATTTTAAAGGCAAAAATATGGTGCCTATTGGGAATTTTTGCTCCCTGCTCTGGAAATGAATGCATTTAATCCTGTTAGATTGTTTATTTTCTTGGGAAGGAAATGGTGAAGAGGAAAAAATCCTAGGCCATCCTGGAAACAGAATGATGAGGCTGCTTATCTTCTCCACTCAGTGTGCATTTGTCCCACGGCAGCTGCTAATTTGGGGTAATTGAGACAGAAGAGGTCACAACTGGGGTGAAGCATGGAGATGAGAATCCAGAACATAGCTTTAGTTTTTGCAAAAGGGAAAAGTATTTCAAATAATCAGGCTGAGTCCTCCTCAGAACCTCAAATCCCTGTCACATCAGAACAATACAAAACAGGGAGGAGTGGATGTGGTTTTAGCAGAATCCACTTCTGGCAAGTGACTGAATATGTTCATGCATAACCGTGACAGCTGATACACTGAAGCAGTATATGTCTCATGCCTGCTTTGGAGGGCATCTCACCAGAATGCAGTTAATCCTAAAATGCCTGCTTGAGAGCAATTTGATACAGAGTTTAAAAGAGAGAGAAAGACTGAGACTATAAAATGCCCAGTTATGGAAGATAGAAAACAAACCCTGGTGGATTCATGGAAGGGACTCTTCTGAGATCCTAACGTTAATTTTTAAAATTAATACTTTTAAATAGTTCTATGGAGATACAATTGGCATACAATAGGTATAGATATAGATATGATGTACAACTTGATAAGTTTCAACGTATTGTATATCAGTGAAACCATTACCACAATCAAGATAATAAACACATCCATCATTCTCATGTCCCTTCGTGGCCCCTGGATATATGATTTTATCTCTCTTGGATAAATGCCTAGCAGTGGAATGGATGGGTCATATGATATGTGTACGTTTAACTTTTTAATAAACTGCTAAACTGTTTTCCAAAGTGATTTTTCTCCGTTTACATTCCCACGAGCAGTGTAGAGAGTTCCAGTTGTTCCACATCTTCACCCGTATTTAGTATGGTCAGCCTTTTTAATTTTAGCAGTCCTGACAAGTGTGTAAGTGGTATCTCATTGTAGTTTTGAAGCGCGACCCAAATGATCAGTCACGCTGAGCATCTTTTCATGTGCTCATTCGTCATTTGCATATCTTACTTAACTGGATTGTCCGATCGAGTCTTGCGTCCACTTTTTAACTGGGTTGTTTGTTTTCTTATTATTGAGTTTTAAGAGTTCTTTATATATTCTGGGTATAAGTTCTTTATGTATTTTGGGTACAAGTCCTTTTTTGAAGAAATTCACAAACTGATTCTAACATTCATATGGAAATGCAGCATCTCCAGATTAGCCAAACAACTTGGAGAAAGAACAAAGCTGGAAGATCTGCCAATCAGCACTACCTGATTTCAAGACATTATAAAGCTATGTAATCAAGACAGTGTGGTCAGAGTGTAAAAACAGACAAATAGACCAACAGAACAGAATTCAGAGGCCAGAAATAGACCCATACATATATACAACCAACTTTTGACAAAGGTGCAAAGGCAGTCCAATGGAACAATTGGATATGCATATGCAAAAATATTAACTTCAGTCCATATCTTGAACCACATACCAAAGTAACCTCAAAATAGATCATAGACCTACACATAAAACCAACACTGGCTACATATCACGTGGGCCCAATGCAAAATGAAAATGCAGGTCCCCTTGTTCAGAAATTACTGAGAATTTCAAAATGCTAATAGCAGAGCATTAAACCAAGCATGGGGCCCTTCTATGAGCAGGACCCTGTGTGAGTGAATAAGTTGCAGGACTGTGAAACCAACCCTACCTAAAAATTATAAAACTTCTAGAAGAAAACATAGGAGAAAACCTTTATTACCTTGGGTTATGAAAAGATTTCTTAGATAGATCAATACCAAAAGCATGATCCTTAAAAGAACAAATTGATTAACTGAACATCATCAAAATTAAAAACTTCTGCTCTCAAAAGATTGAGTGAATGAAAAGACAAGCCATAAACTGGGAAGAACTATTTATCAAAAATAATAATAAATGTTAACATTTTTTGCACACATTATATGCCAGACACTGCTCTAAAAACTTTATATAAGTTTGCATATATATTATAAATACCTTATGAAGTAGATAGTTTTATCTTCATTTCATATATAAAGGCACAAGAATTTAAGAATCCAGCTTAATGATATAAAACTAGTAAATCACGGAGCCAAAACTGGAGCCCAGGCTGATTTTGAGCCCATGTTCTTGATGACTCTTAAGGTAAAAACAAATGACACCTTTGTCTTCTCATTTTCTGTCCTTAATCTGTCTAAGGAGAGGTTTTGTTTTTTGTTTTTGGTTTTTTTGGCTGTGTTGGGTCTTCGTTTCTATGTGAGGGCTTTCTCTAGTTGTGGCAAGCGGGGGCCACTCTTCATCGCGGTGCGCGGGCCTTTCACTGTCGCTTCCTCTCTTGTTGCGCAGCACAGGCTCCAGACGCACAGGCTCAGTAGTTGTGGCTCACAGGCCTAGTTGCCCCGTGGCATGTGGGACCTTCCCCGACCAGGGCTCGAACCCGTGTCCCCTGCATTGGCAGGCAGATTCTCAACCACTGCGCCACCAGGGAAGTCCGAAGAGAGCTTTTAAAAAAATCACCTACATCTTATTTCAACAGACTACCTTTCAAAACTCCTGTAGTAGGCATTTTTGATGGCCACAACTGCCCGGCTATGTTCAGTATATAAAGTCCTCTTCCTACAAGCCTTTTCCAAGACCGGGCAAACCAAGAGGTCATCAGCGTTTCCGGGACTGGTATCAGCAGTCCAAGGGTAGCACAAGTAAGTCTGTAATGCTTAGTACCAGATAAAGCAGCCTTGAGTTTGAATTGCCTCATTGCCCAATTTACTCTTTTGCAGCAAGGGACTTTCCTGCAGCAGCGTACATAGGGGTTTCTTATGCCCGGAACGAATGCATGTGCCTTGTGCAGTGACCACTTACATCCAGAGAGGGACCAAGGCATGGGAACGCTCATGTTTATCTGTGTGCCTGAGCCCACCCACTGTTTCACTGCAGGCCATGGAGAAAGAAGTATCAAGTCCTAAAAAGGCATTTGGGCTGAATAGCACAATATGCTTGGATACCCTTGCTTCATGTAAACACAGGGCGATTGTGAATTCTAAGAGCCTGGGTGTTGCAGTTCAGCGAGGGTCTGATTAGCATCTAGAAAGCAACCCCAGAAAGGGCTGCAGACCCCTTTGTCTGGAGGAGGGGTGTACACATGACTCTGGTCACCAGGACTCCCTAGCAATTCTCCTATGAATATTTCACCCCCGTTTCCCATTGAGGTACATTTTGGGAGTCTCTAGCACTTTCATGGCAAAGGGCTTTTGGCTGGTCTGCCTTACTTTTACAAGCGCGAGGGAAGCAGTTTGAAGTAAAAGGAAGAGTCGTGGGAAACTGAATTTCTTTTTCTACACGGCAGAAATAATGTCGCTTGTAAGGTTTTTCCAAAAGCTGGCAAGTGCTGAGTAACCTCTTGTTTTGAACTATCAGTGCCTGGAGTCTTTCGTGACTTTAGCTTTGACGTCATGTAAGTGACTGTGTCTAAAAATCAAAAACATAACGCTGTGTAGCTCCTAGGACTCTCGTTTCCTGGGCCAAAAAGCACAGGATGTATACCTTCTTTCCACTGTATCGTGTTTTATGTAGAACTTTGATTTTTTTTTTTTTTTAATATCTTCCTGCCTTCCCACCTTCACAAAGAGGGATACAATAACTGATTCTACCTACTCTGCTGGCAGGATTTGGAGATCACATTTTTCCTGGGTGTTCTTGATCATGTGGCCAGAGTACATTCCTTTAACTTACCCCCCAGAGTCCCAAAGTCACTCAGTCTTTCTGACTTTAAGCCAGTCACACACAGAGCAACCCCCCAAAAACTTGAAACTTTGGTATCTGGCACTGGCCACACCCAGGGCATGGCTCTCTGAGGTTTCACCAAGTCCAAAAAGATGGATACGACTGTCCCTTTGTGTCACCTATTTCAAACTTAAATTTTAAGCAACCTAGGACACGTAAAGTTCTGAAGTGTGAGTATGCCCTAGGCATATTAGCATACTTACATTTTGCCAAGCAGAGAATAATCTTAGGTTTTAAATTTTGGAGCAGTTTTTAAACTCTAGGAAGGAGGAAAAAAAAATCAATGGAACAAAACATCTGTACATATATCCTTTTATTATTATCACCTATGCTGATGTGATTGGCTCCAGGGGAATAGCTTACACCCAGCAGGGCTCCCTTGCCCAGCTTTCTATCAAAATTGACAATATTCACTCTGTGTGTATTTATATCAATTTAAGCCTATATAAAACTATGCCTGTATTTAGAAGAGAGACTTCTTTTGGGTTTTCTAATTCTGCTTTTCTTGATAAGTGTGTATGTAGACCATCTAGGTATGCTCATGAGTAAATGAGACTGTCACTCGCTTCCCAACAATTATCGGAGGCCTTAATGCATAAGGATTAGGGGAGAGGAGGGTTGTTGCATCTACCTGTGAAACCAGCATTAAAAGGTCACTCCTCACTTCATCAGGAAAAAGGAATGTGCTCTGGGGAAATAGCAATGCAATAGTCATAAAGTACCCACGTGGTTAAACAAAATTCCTGCCTGATTCAGGTATTTCTGTTCTGGGAAGGAAGGGAGGGTTTCCTTACAGAGGGTAGACAAGAAGAAATGAGGTCCATATCTCTTTCTTTCAATTATCTATAAAAATGAAGGCATCAATCCATATCATGTATATAAATTAAGAAAATTCTTGAGTTAATTCATCTCCCAGCTTGTCTAAAGGTGGGAGGTTTGCAGGGTAAAGGCACACAAAATTCATGTCCCCACTGACAGAGTTTTTATGCTCATTTCTTATCTGAAGGGCTCAAGTTTTTCTTGCAGAGTACACACAAGGCCCTATCAAAGTTCATTGTGCAATTTTGTTTTGAGCCATTGAAGGACAGCTTTCCCATTAGAAATCTAACACAGAAACGTCTTTAATTAGCAGACTTTTCTGCAGGGTGGGGCCCAAGCAGGACTCCAGGGACTGGAAGTGTGAATTTTAATGCTTCGTTGCAAAAGGAGGAGATTCTGGACATTCTCAGTATCTTATTTAAAGCGGGGTACGTGAAGCAGTGCATTAATGGCCTACATTAAGTTACAGGTATGAATTTTACATAAAACAGATTAATATTATATGTCATGGTGAAATTTTAAATACTCCGTGCCCATGCATTTTTAATATTTACGTGCCCTAATTTAATGCTGAAGGCAACTGCATTTCTTGAGCCCACTTTTGCATCTAGATGGGTAAAAGAAAAACCCTACGACGTTTTGGTTTTACTTACACGTCCCTTCACCAAAAATCTGCATTTGGCCTTCTTTTTCTTTTTCTTTCCCCCTAAGCTTTAACGTTTTAAAAACAGGAACGGAAAGCCTCCGCATTCCATTCCATCATTATGGTTTCGGCAATTGTGAAAAGGCGAATAAAGAAATGGAGGGGGAAAATAGAGAGAACGAACGTGCCTTCTTGAACAGCGTCCTTCTTAAGGCGCTGGAATCCCAGGGATGGAGTGACGGGTGGCGGAGGGTCCCTGGGTGCCGCGCTGTTCGGAGTGACAGGAGAGCCTCGAGCAGGGCCCAGCGCTCCCTCAGCCGCCTAAGCCGGGGGTAGAGTAAATTCCAGCCGCACATTCCCGCAGTTCTTCGCAGGAACTTCTCCCTCTCTTTTCCCCTCCCTAAGGCACTCACCAGCTTGGCCCGACTCCCACCCAGCTCTCTTTTCTCAGAGCCCCCACCCACGGCGTTGACGGAATGGAGTGCCCTTCCTATTGGCCCGAGTGCCATTCCCTGAGGTGGCACTGTCCGCCTGATTGGCTGGCCACTCCAGAACCCCGCCCACCCCTCCACTCGGGTTGCCCAGCTCCCGCCCCCCAGCATCTCCCGGAGCCCCAGCCTTCGTCGCCTCCCTCCGCGCACCCGCCCGCGAGCCCAGCCCAGCTCTGCTCCCTCGCCCCGCGACACGGCCAACGCGTTGGCCCCGCCCCCGGGGCGCGCGGCTTATAAATACAGCTGCGCGGCGGGCCGTGCGAGAGCGTAGCGGAGGTGCGGTTGTGGGTCGGTTACCGGAGCGGGGAAACCTTGGGCTGGGGGAGCGGAGCGGCGGCAGTCGGGTTGGAGGTCCGAAGGGAGTGACTAGGGAACCCGGTGGGCTGCTTTCCTTCCGGTGCTTTTGATTTTTCTTGCCTTTTGGTCTCGGCCGAGTGTCGCCCATTGAGCAGAGATCCCCTCGCAAAACCCGGAGCGACCTTCCTGTCAATTGTTGGGCGCGGGATCGCCGGGAGCTTCGCGGTGCCCCAAGCGCGGACCGAGCGCGCGGGGCGCAAAGGCAGGAGGAGCGGAGCCGGTCGCGGGCGGGGGCCTGGAGCTTGCCTGCCTCCCTCGCTCGCCCCACCGGGTCCGCTCGCGCAGGGCGCGCGCGATGAAGGCGGTGAGCCCGGTGCGCCCCTCGGGCCGTAAGGCGCCGTCGGGCTGCGGCGGCGGGGAGCTGGCGCTGCGCTGCCTGGCCGAGCACGGCCACAGCCTGGGCGGCTCCGCGGCGGCGGCGGCCGCGGCGGCGGCAGCGCGCTGCAAGGCGGCCGAGGCGGCGGCCGACGAGCCGGCGCTCTGCCTGCAGTGCGATATGAACGACTGCTACAGCCGCCTGCGGAGGCTGGTGCCCACCATCCCGCCCAACAAGAAAGTGAGCAAAGTGGAGATCCTGCAGCACGTTATCGACTACATCCTGGACCTGCAGCTGGCGCTGGAGACGCACCCGGCTCTGCTGAGGCAGCCGCCGCCGCCGGCGCCGCCGCACCACCCGGCCGGGACCTGTCCGGCCGCGCCGCCGCGGACCCCGCTCACGGCGCTCAACACCGACCCGGTGAGAGGCCGGCTGCCGGCCCGGGGCGGACCCCGTGGGAGTCCAGGAGGGCGGTGGCGGGGTGGTGGGACGCGGGCGCTCCCGTTTCCTCGGGGCAGGGGCGAGAATGACAATTGCACCCTCCTGCTCCTCCGGCGCCGGGGGCCGCCAGCGGCGGGCTGGGTGCAGCGAGCACAGGCCGGGTGAATGCGCGGGGCGGGACTAGGGCTGTGCGCACCGTGGGCTGTCAGGTCCAGCCTGTGCTCGGGGAAGGGGGCGTCCCCAGGGCTGTAGGCTGGGATGGGGGCGTCGGCGGGCCAGCCTGGGTTCCGAGAACGAATCAAGGAAGACCGTGGCGAGTGCGTTGTTCGCGCCTGCTCACCTTTCCCTTGGTGTTCGTTGCTGTTCCAGGCCGGCGCGGTGAACAAGCAGGGCGACAGCATTTTGTGCCGCTGAGCCTAGCTGTCCAGGTGAGCGCGCGTTTCCCTTCTCGTGTGGCCGGTCGCCAGAGACGCCCGTCTCCGGCGCCTTCCACAGCGGCGTTCTTTGCCTCCAGCATTTCTGAGAGCAAATTCCCAAGGAGGTGGACACCCCCCCCCTCCCTGCCACCCAGTTAGTAAGTGAAGCTTAGCTTCAGCAGCTGGGGGTTCACTCTAAATGGAGACGGATCAGCTCACGCTCCCGCCACCCCCCGTGCCGCCCCCAGCGACCGGCGGGCTCTTACTGCCCTCTCCCCGCCGAGGGAGGGTACCCTCGTGGGCGTGGTGCCCGATGCCCCCCCCCCCCCGCGCACTCTGACACCCACGAAGGAGGACGCAGGGAGGGCCCGGGAGTTCGGATCCCCTCTTCGGGCTTCCCGGGGGCCCGCAGCTGCCTGCTCGGCGCCTGGCCGGGCGGCGGACTGCGAGTGTAGTCTGACCCGGTGGTTTGTTTTGGGTTGTTGATCAAGCATGTCTTGAGTTTGGTCGGTGGCGCCAGTTAGTCTGCAGCGGGAAGGTTCACACACCCCCTCTATTCATTCCTCTTCCACAGGTGTGCGGCCGCCTGAGCCCGAGCCAGGAGCACAAGAAAGGGAGGGGGAAGAGCAGAAGTTAGAGAAAAAGCCACCGGAGGAAAGGAAAAAAACATCAGCAAATCCTAGAAACGTTTCACTCGTCATTCCAAGAGAGAGAGGGAAGAAAAATAAAACTTTCATCCTTTTTTTTTTTTTTGCACGTTCATAAACATTCTACATACGTATTCTCTTTCGTCTCATTTATAACCGCTGTGAATTGTACATTTCTGTGTTTTTTGGAGGTGCAGTTAAACTTTTAAGCTTAAGTGTGACAGGACTGATAAAAGATCAAGAGCAAATCCGACTTTTAGAAACCTACTTTGTGACCAAGGAGCTCAATTTTTGTTTTGAAGCTTTACTAATACACAAGAGCATTGTAGATATTTTTTTTTTACATCTATTGTTTAAAATAGATGATTATAAGGGGGCAGGGAACTTTCTATTCCCTGCAGGAATGTTACATATTGTATAGATAACTGAGTGACATTTCATACCGTGTATATATAGAGATGTTCTATAAGTGTGAGAAAGTATATGCTTTAATAGACTACTGTAATTATAAGATATTTTTAATTAAATATTTTTTTGTAAATATTATGTGTGTGTTTTTTTTAATCTATGGGAATATTTCTTTTGGAAAATTATTTTCCAGCTCAGTTGAAGAGCTCTTGGTATCTTGAATGTCTTTTCTGTTTGGCCTGGCTTTTAATTTGTTTTTGTTTTGCCCAGTGTCCTGTAGACTCGGAAGTAACAGTTATAGCTAGTGGTCCTGCATGACTGCATGAGATGTTTAATCACAAAATAAACTTGTTCTGAGTCCATTCAAATGTGTTTTCTTTAACCTAGATTGAAATCTTTGTATTTGAAGCATACATGTTGATAATATGCTTTATCAGTTTTTAAGTACAGGGTTTGATAGTGTAATATATAAAGAGTAAGTGTGTGTTTTTTGTTTTCTAACTGAGGTCAAAATGGATTCTGAATGATTTTGCTTACAGGATGGGGAAATGCTTGGATCCTTATGAGTTTAGGAAATCTACTGTTTTAATCAAAGTGAAAAAATACTTATCATTCTTCATTTTACACTAAAGCTTAATGTCACTAAGTTTCATGTCTGTACAGACTATTTAAATTATAGAAATGAAAAATGTTCTCTGCTTGCTACCAAAGGACAAACTCTTGGAAATGAACACTTTCTGCTTTCCTTCCTCCAAAGAATATTAATAGGCAACAGTGGGAGAAAAAAATTCGAAAGGCATAATGGCAAATCCTTCAAGCAGGGGTAAAAGTCGATCTTCAAACATTAACTTTAAGTAGACCAAAAATTCTGATGACCGCATCTAGATTATTTTTTTATAAAAATGATTTTCACTATAGCTATGTTAGTTAACTGCTAAACTACTGTCCAATCTCTTGTGATGTGTAACTTTTACATGTGAATATTAAAGTAGATTTATCTGTCTTGTACTGTGATTTCTGGTCTCATTTCTTCAAAACTTTACACTTATTTTTAAGACTTTCTTTTCTCTTTAAGGAAGGTAGTGTTTTCTAGGTTAGATAGGACTTTCAGGGCTTGTGAGCATTATGCATTTAATGTGATCAGTACTCTACCCACCAGTTAGATGGAATTTTTAGAGTGAGAGAGAATTAAGTAGGATTTAATTGGGTGCTTTGTAAATAGTCAACTGTGTGTGTAACGTGGTCTGTTTGATTTTTAAAAGGAAAGGATTTGTTTTAGGTTATACAAGAATAAAAGTATTATAGACCCAAGGGACTTTTTATGAGGTCAAAGTCAAATATTTATATGAATATGAAATGTGGCTTCTCGTAGTCAGTTGAAGTGGCAGTATCTCAACAGAAATGAACAAAGTTAATGCTAATAGTTTCAAAAAAATTGAAAGATTTAAAAAGTCTGTCCCCTGTCTCCAGCGTGTCATCCCCTCAGCTTTGACATTTCACGGGTCTTAGGTAGTTTTAGAATTTGATGTATTTGATGTTGAGGCTTATAAAGTCAGAGGACTGCTTGTTTAAATGAGGTTTATTTTTATTTTTGATATTACTCATTCTTGTCACACATCAAGAGGAAAACACAAGAGCTGTGCTCGAATTCCAAACCTGAAGAATTCTAACGATTGCATTCGTTGTTATTAAGAAAGGGGACAATCCCTCCTTTTTATTTGGCAGTTTAATTTCAGTAGGAAGCAAGTCACATGTGCTCTGTTGGCTGGAGTTAGGCGTCTGTCAGGCCTGAGTACCATATCCCACCTAAATCTAAGCACACTTTAAACTTATGCTGGGAGACTAGGTACCTCAAAATAAGTATTTTTGATTTTTGAAGATAGGTGTTGCTCCTTAATTAATTTCATATGTGGGCCATGGAAAACCACTAAAAAGCAAGAAAAGTATTATGCATGTTACATTTGAGAGACTTGGCATTTTCCCCTTGGCCACTCACACAGCATTGGATGTCTCTAAAGAAACAAAGTCACTGTTTATTTTTTCTTAATTATATGCAGTTGTATAAGATAGTTCATTCTATTAAATTTTGGCTGTGTCCTAACCAAGTAACCAGGTAACAAAAACATTTTGAGTCATTTTGTAGGTAGTTCTAATTATTCAGATATTTGGTTTAACAGAGAAAAATATCCTGACTTACCTCATTTAATTTGTTGTCTACTTTTCATTGTATAGGCACCACCAAAGAGTAAGAATCATTTAAAACCTACAAAGGAAAAAAAAAATCTCGCCGTGGATTGTTGTTTCTCGTGTGGTTTTAAAATCCTGAACATCTCAGACATTTTGTGTTAAAGGAGGGAAAAGAAAAAACTTTTCATTTTGAAGAACTAATATACTTTGATATTGTGTAAATCTTAAGTTTATTGTCAAGATTTAACTGACTTTTTAGAACTTAAAAAAATTTTGACCCCATAATCGATTGTATTAAATGCCTCTATAATAATAAATCTTCACTGAGCAAAGGGTTGTGAAGTTCGTGGTTTTTAATTGACTTCTACTGAGTTATGCAATTTTTCATTATCAAGAATGGGTCTCTTGATGGATCACCTCAATTATTTACAGTGTTTCTTACCAGGTGATGAAAAACGTGTCTTGAAAATGGTGATATGAACGGAAAGAAAACCTAGTTTGAATGCTAGGGAAATCTTGTCTACTCTTTGGTGTCTGCTAGGAGAGGAAGCACGAATCCCAAGAAGGCAGCGGAATGATATTAAGGGAAACTAGACTCCCCTCCGCCACACACACACACACACACACACACACACAGAAAAATTATTTCACAGTAGTTCGGAGCCAAATAGAACTGGCTCTGCCTTTCTAGCTGATGCACTTTAATTATATGTATGGTAATCAGCCCAGATAGTCCTTGGGCCTCAACAGGGCCAAAGACCAACCCCTCCAGGTTTCTGAAGAGGGAAAAGCTTCCCTTTGCTGCTTTGCAAGTCCAGGAAATTAATTTACCCACCTCAGAATTAATCTTAATAGGGCTGCCCTCAGTAGGTACTCTTCAGACCCAGATGATTCTTTCAATTACAGCCCATGACATTTTGCTAAAATATTAATTATATTAATTGGAATCATTGCCCAAAAGGTTTTAAAATTGTAATTTTACTTAGAGTTCTACCTTGAGCACTGACACAATAGATACTTGAAAAGATAAAACTTAAAAAGGGAACTAATTTGTTCAAGAGAGATGAACTTCGGTCGTAGAAACTTAACTGAAAATAATTTTTAATGAATTTTTAAAAATGTGTTTTTGCGTTCAGGTGCCTCCTTCATATTGATTTATATCCTGGCCAGTTCTAAAAAGTTTCGCTTAAGTGCTAAACTCGGGTCCGAACCACATTGCCAAAGGTTTTCTATACTCATCCAAGCAAAGCAATTCGATAGTCAGCTGCTGAAGGTGGTTCCATCATTCATAAGTCTGCACAGTAAATTCACACATGGGATATGAAAAAGGGGCCATAAAAATGGAAGTTAATTTGAAAAGCCCCTTTGAGTCCATAAAAGAGTAAACACATCAGTTTCTGGGGGAAGAACAAAATGTGTTACGTGTATGCCACAGGCTAAAATGTGATTAAAGAGGAATTAAAATGTTTAAATAAAGAGACCAAAGACAAATTTTCTATATGAATCCACTGTATCTGAATTTTTTTCAATAAGAAATCTCATACTTTAGAAAGAGATTTTCTAAGATATTACAAAAGTATTGGCAAAATATACAAATTTCTGGTGAAACAAGATACCATTACTTGCTTTAAATTACCGTTTCTCAATTTGTGATGCTATAAAGTGCATATCAGCACTTTTAGCATGCCTATTAAATTCAAATTCTAAAATTTTATCTTTTATTCCAAAGTTTAATTTCTAAAGGAGCGTACAGCAGTCCTGCAGTTGTCCTTCATGCAAATTCATATATTTTAGAATATTCCTTAAATATTTACTTAAATGTTTAAATATTTTCTTAAATATTTTAAGCATTTTCTTAAATATTTACTGCACATTTCATAAGATTTAGCAGTCAATTGAGAGACTGTAGCTGCGTGTGTGTCTCTGTGTGTGTGTGTTTACCTAAAAATAGTTAACCAACATACAGGAAAATATCTTTTTAAAAGGTGTTTTGCTCTAAAAAGTAAGTCAACTGTGTTAACCTTCCTCCATTCTCTCTCCACTTTAATTCCTGAGATTGGAGATTTTCGTAAAGATGCACCCTTCATTTTTTGCACAGCTATGATTTAGCCATGTTATGTTTAAGCATAAAGTAAGATAGAAAATAAAGAGCAAGTAAATCAATTCTCATGTTTATCATATCCTAGAATTTGGTTTAATCTCATAAGTAATCCGAAGAAAAAAAAAGAATGAAAACAAAAGGGGTACGTACTTATATGTCAAACCTCAGAGAAAGCCAGGGAAACAGACCTAAACTTGTAGACATTAATTTTACACCTTACTTCAGCAATACTTCTTAGAAATACTTTTTGTACATATTGGACCTGAGTCCATGGCCATAATTAAAACAAAGTAGGCTCCTTAAGATAGAAGCCTATGCAGAATTCATCTTTGCATGCCCTACAGTGCTTAACCAGGGCATGGTAAAATATTTGTTGCTCTGCATTAAGAATATCCCCTTAACAGCGTATCTATCTTCCCAGAGCGCTCAGTGACTCATTTGCCCCTTCATCTACACTGACTCACAGCTGAGCTTCAGCCCAATATATCCAACTGCCTTCTTGTCCTCTCTGCCTCTCAAGTGCAGTAGATTTGAAACAGCATTTTATGGTTTCTGCAAACACGTCACTCTTTCCGAATTCCTTATTGTCTTAGTGAATTGGGGCTGCCATAGCAAAGTACCATAGACTGGGTGGCTTAAATGACAAACACTGATTTCTCCCAGTTCTGGAGGCTGGGAAATCCAAGATCAGGGTGCCAGCCATTCGGTTCCTAAAAGTCACTGCCATCGCTGGATGAGCGCAGCAATCCACGTGCTTCCTTCAGATCCCCCCAGCACACGGGGTGCGTGGCTTCCTCCTTGGAGCTGCGCCGTAAGATAGAAGAAGAACCCAGGGCTAGGCAAGGTCCTTTTCCTGCCCCCATGACCTGGGTGGAAGGATCCTTCAACTTTCATTTCCCACCAGTCCTTTCTCTCCCTTACTTCTGGCTGCCCTTAAGCACAGTCTATGCTTCAGCTGCACTGAAGGTCTCGTCCTGCTGGTGCTAGACGGCAAAGCATGCTTATCTCTCTAGTCTTGACAGAGTATGATTGATTTCCTGAGTGTTAAGAAGAGAGCAGGCTCAGGAAGGACACACGTGGAACATGGTGGTGGGGGGGGGAGGGGCACCTGCCCAGCCAGCCAAACCAGCTAAGTCAACTTGCCCATCTGTGGGTAGGGCTGATCTGTCCACATCCAAAATGGCATGCTTTTTTATGCTTCCCTTCCTCTGTACCTGGTGCTACCCCTGCCTGGATCCCTTCGCCCCCACTCCCAGTCTAGGCCTGTTGTTGACCTCCTCACCATCCTGTGAGACCCAACTGTCCCCTCTTCTGCAAGAAGTATATGATGCCTCTCCCCCTCATTCCCCAAAGAGCCAACACACCCCTTGCTATAGTATAATTATTTTCACATGTCTGTGTTTCCTGTAGCTTCCTGACCCTCCAGGGATTCCAGACCACAAAGTACTAGAAGAACATTCCTGTAACTCTCTGTGCCAGCAAATCTAGCAAATTCTTTGCAACTCAACAGTGCAGTTGAGAGATTTTCATTATCTTTTAAAGCCTTTGGCTGCCTTAAACATGGAAAATAGATAAGCTGTGTGTTCTTGAGAGTGAGGGAGTGTGGTCAGCCTTGGGCAGAGGGAGTTGGAAGGAGAGATTGAGAAGGAGAGAAGAGAGGCTGAACGGATCCTGTATCTCCAAGAAAGAAAGAAACATTCCTGATCCCAGCTGGGATAAGTAAACAAAGACACCTCAGTGTCAGAAATGAAAACATGGGGCTAGGAGGGATGGCTACACAGGCTCAGGATGTGATGGGTCTGGGACGTAAGCCGCAGGCAGGGGGTATTCAGGAAGATTGCATGATCAGGTCTCTGCATGTGTCTTAGGCCTCTGCTCTCTGGGACTGGTGAAGTGACGTGGGTATCATAGATCAGCCGCAAGAAATGCAGTGAATCCTCATGAGTCAGTTCTGAAAGAACAAGCTTGCTGCCAGAATGGGAAACCCTTTTCCAGATGGAAGTTTCACTACCCTTATTATGATCTGGGGCCCTCGAAGCAGAATCCTATGATGAGTAACCTTATTAGTAATTACCTTACTAATCATATGATAAGTAAGCATATGTCTTGTAATATCCCCCCAGTTTTCCAGTGAAGGAGACAAGCCCAAAATGTGAATGGTGGAGTCAGGTCTAGAACCTGGTTTTTCTATCTCTAATCCAGGGCCACAAACCTCAGTATGGATGGATTCTGTTCCAATTCACTCGTAGGGGTTTAGGTCATATTCTCATCTACAACTTACCTCATGTTCCTTCCTAAAAGGATGGGGTCCTAATCCTAAACAAATAGTCATTACATTTAGGACTGACCTGGCTGCCTTTTTTTGCGGTACGCGGGCCTCTCACCGTTGTGGCCTCTCCCGTTGCAGAGCACAGGCTCCGGACGCACAGGCTCAGCGGCCATGGCTCACGGGCCCAGCCACTCCGTGGCATGTAGGGATCTTTCCGGACCGGGGCACGAACCCGCATCCCCCGCATCGGCAGGCGGACGCTCAACCACTGCGCCACCAGGGAAGCCCCTGGCTGCCTTTTAAAAAGGAGAATAGAAGTAAAGTACTTTTACAACAAGGATCAAAGCTCTTTGACAAAGGAGCAAAGGCAATTCTGTGAAGAAGGGATAGTCTTTTCCACAGATGACACTGAGACAATTGGATGTCCATGTACCAAAAAATGAACTTGGACTCAGAGCTTACACTTTTCACAAAGATTAATTCAAAATGGATCATAGACCTAAATGTAACATGGAAAACTGTAAAACTTCTGGAAGAAAACATAGGAGGCAATCTATGTGACTTCAGGTTTGGTGATGAATTTTTAAGTCCAAAACCAAAAGCATGAAAGAATTTGAACCCTGTATTATCCTCCACTGTTATATCCTCTGTTAAATCCATTCAACAGAGGCCTCATGGTGTGGGGAGGGGTCACAGACTATGTGGCCAAGGCAAAAAGACTTGGGTGCTACTCAGAGCTCTACAGCTAATTAGCTGTGTCTCCTCAGGCAAGTAACTTTTGCACGTTCCAATCACCTCAACTGTAAAATGGGTATATATTAATATTGACCTAGCACAGAGGGCTCTTGAACGATACAAAACAGTAACATATATGAAAATATTTTATAAGACAATGGTTATAATTTTGGTATATATTAAAAAATCATCGGAAGAGAGTTTTAAGTTTTAGATTCCTGAGTTCCACCCATCCCTCCCTCCCCTCCACTGAGATTCTGATTCATCAGGTATAGGGGGGGAACAAGGAATCTGCATTTTAGCTTTTCCCTGGGAATCTAAGACAAGTCCCCCAGGAACCCCATTTTGAGAAACAGTATTTTGTAAGCTGTAAAATGTTATGTAGGTTTCGGCTATTGTTGTCATGACACGCGTGGTGTGTTTCTCCTTCTTTTTCACTACTTTCCAATTTTCCAGGAGCTCTGATCAAGTAAAGAGGACAGGGTAATACAATATCAACAAAAGGTCATGGGAATACTATCTAGTGGGAGAAGGGAAGTTCTTACTAGCAGGGGATGCATAGGAGAGCGGGCTTCAAAAGTGAGACTGGATTGCGGCTGCTGGGACAAGACTACAGGCAAGATGCTGAGTCCTCCTTCACCTTGGCTCTCATTCCAGTCTGTCCATGACTCAAGGCACTCATAATAACCTACTTTGCTTTACCCATTCCATTAACTCTTAAAATTTCTAAGGAAAGACATAAAAGAAAGAGGTCAGTTTCTACCCTCTTATACATCATTCTAAATCATTACATTCTGTCATTATATCTATGTGATGACCCAAAAAATGTTTGGAGAAGGTGTGCCTGCACAGGCAACAATGAGCAGTATTACTTTAATGGTAAAGAGATTCTTCTGGATAAACAAATTTAGAAAAAAATATTTCGTTTCTCCTAGTATATTACATCATCCTAAGGGACTGCCTTTAACATGATGCAGAAAAACAGTCTAATTGGGCTTGCCCCAATCTGTTGTTTTTGCCTTGGAACTGTCCTAATTCATAGCTAGCAAATGTTAAAATACCATATGCGTGTAAAATTGGGATACGATACAATTGTACCTTCATTTCATGTAATAGATTTCTTCTTGCTAAAATTATACACAATTTTTATGAATTTAAGAGCGTAGAGACACTAGCTTCCTTTTTTCAAAATTGTGAATAAGAACTTTATAAAAGGAAACACTAGCAAGTCTGTGGAATTAGATTCTGAACTCTAGCACTTACTGTGTGGCCTTAGGCAAGATACTTAACCTCTCTGAGCCTTATTAAAGCTTTCTTTTATAATGGGGTTACAATAGTTAGCAGTAAGAGTTTTTATGAGGATCATGTGTGCAAAGCCCCTAACATAGTGTCAGCCATATAAACTCTTCAGTATATGTTAGTTCCTTTCTTCTAATCATTCTTGCCCCTATTCATATTCTAAGGCCTAAAAATGTACTTGCCCTCTTCCAGTATGAAAATGGGGTTATCAAGCATGCAGGAGCAAGGGAGGTGTGCGCACTTGGGTCCTCAGTAGGGAGGACAAAGATTTCAACAACGCACAAACCTTTCAGGGAGACCAAGATTTTAAACCTTTTAAGTGCAGAAACTGCTTTCTTTGTCATTTCGTTTTCTCCAGAATAACCCGAGGGTACTCTGCATATAGAAGACATAAATGTGGATGGATGAAGAAGGATTTGAGAAAAAGTGGGAGTCTGAAAAGCAAGAAGGAGCTGCAGTGGTGAGAAGGCACTGCAGATAGTGAAAAAGATAGATGATGGTTTACAGGAAATTAAAATGGTGGCCTCATAGCTGTTGATTTTGCTGTTAGCATGGTCAGGCGGAAGGCTTGTTTGCTTTTTGATCTATTTTCTGATAGATAGCTAAGTGCTACAGGACTGAGAGAGATGCTGAGGATGGGGGCAGAGGGAGGAACTCCACACATAAACTCCCATGCTCAGGGCTCAATAATCTGGCACCCTAATAATATTCTCCTGGTAGAGAAACAACTTTGAAAACCAAAGACATAACACTGGAGTGGTACACGGGATTCCAGGTGGTATTTAAGAGTTAAAAGCAGCATTAAACTTTGTCTATTTCTTCATAGCTTAGAAAAGTCTATCTTTATAATGTATGCTTAACATGATTTCTGGTAGCTATGCTTTGTCATAAACTAAAGCCAAGATTAATTCAACAAGGGAAAGAAATCAGGGTCAACTGCAATACTTCAGTGAATCATAAGATAAGAATTTTTAAGTAAATTCAAATGTCCTTACTTTACCAAAAAGGAAACCGAGGCTCTGAAATGTAAAAATGTGCCTTTTGTAAGATGACCTAGTGGAAGGTCAGAGCTGCCAGCAAAATTCAGGACTTCCAAACTGCAGTCTCCTTAACTTTATTAAGTTCAATAGATTTATGGTTATTTATATTATCAGGTTCTTATTTGTTGTGATACGTGTATTTCTTTTTTCTTGTGGATCATTTTCTTCCTATGAAAATTTTGTAAATACAGCCATTTTCTTTTTGCATTTTTTGTTAATTAATTTTTACTGGAGTATAGTTGCTTTACAATGTTGTGTTAGCTTCTACTGAACAGCAAAATGAATCAGCCATACATATACATATACCCCTCCCTTTTGGATTTCCCTCCCATTTAGGACAGCACAGTGCATTAAGTAGAGTTCCCTGTGCTATACAGTATGTTCCCATCAGTTGTTGTTGTTGGGTCTCTTTTGCATTTATAATTTGGGGATTGACTGGAGTCATTCCTGAGAGAGCTATGTTCAGGAGAACAAAACTATTTTTCTGAAATTCTAGAGATGACTTCTCTGGAAAAGAGAAATGTATCATTTTGCCTAGAGTTATTTTGAGGTGAAAGATCTCATGATTACTCTGGATTATATTATTCTACAAGTAGACTCCAAGGATACCTACAAAAGCCCCAGAAGTCCTTAATGACCCTATGGGGCACTAGAGACCCTATCAATTTGTTTATCAATTTGCAGCTCTAATTCCATGACATGTGAAACACTAGTAAAAAATAATCTCCTGCCTCAATATTTTAAAGAATACAAAGAAATACACAATCACTGTAGACCAGTTAGCACTTGCCAAGTCTGGTTTTTATTATAATACAGATGAAGAGAATCCTCTGTTTGCCAACATCTGTAAAGGGGCTGATTTCCTCAGCTCCATAGTAATCGTTTAATATTAAATCAGTCCACAATTTTAGGGCATGTGTTTCAGAAACCCTTTGTCTAGCATCAGTTGTGTACCTAGACAGTATAGCAGCTGTTAATTTTAGGTTATGGACAAAAAAATAATGTGCATTTTCCCAAGTCTCAATGGACATTCTTCACAGTGTAATCTAACTTGCTGATGGAGTAAAAAACCTTTAATGCTTTCTAGAAATCAAAAATGTGTTCAAAATAAAGAAGGTTCAACTTTTAAAAGGCAACATCTTCTAAATTCTTTACGTATTTGATGCTTTCTTGGTAGATGACATGATTTTAAAATGCTTTTCGTAAAAAAAAAGATCAAGAATGAAAATAATTACTTAAAGCCAGGTCAAATGTTTTTAAAAGACTATTATGAGCCTTGCAATATCATTTCACGGTTGATTTTAAAAAGAAGATTCCTTTCTGTTCACTGTTTGTCCCTGCCAAATGACACAGAAGAATTTCTCTGGGAGGCTGTGTTTGGAATCAACACCTGATTATCACTCTTTTTAGGAAACAGGATCACAAAGAAATGATCCTAGGGATGAAATCCTAACACTTTAACTCTGCAGGATTGGGTTGAGGATTGTGCTTTGCTTTTAATCCAAGTGCTTCCAGCCTCTTCCCCTTCCTCAATGTTTTCTCCTTCTCCACCGCACCTGCCCCCAGCCTCCCTGAAACCCCAATCTCCCGGGAGCTGGGGCCTGTCCTTCCCATCATACACTTTCTTCTGGAAGCACTGGAAAATCTCAAAGAGAATAAGAGAATCACTTTCTTCCATACTCTGGGAATCTCAGTCCCCGTGGAATTTACCAGGTAGGGAGAGACTGTGTACACTCCGTCCTGCTCATTTCAGAATATCAGCAAAAGTACTTACAAGGCAGCAAAAGCATACAGCCAGTCTCTCCACCTCACCCTCATGGCCATTTCTCCTGTACTTCGGCATTGACTCTGCTGACATCGGCATCACAGGTTTTAAACCACTATATAACGTGGTATGAGGCTGCCGTGGTGGGCAATAGGCCCACACTTGCCCTCAACATCACCAAAGCTCATTAGATCCCATGAATCAAATATTTGCTTCGACGTTAAACACACAGTTCCAGAAACACAAATTTCTGGCTCAGCTAACCCTTGCAGGACGTGAGTTTTGATAAACCAGCAGATTTTCCTGCTGACATTCCTCAGGTTACACACTTTCCTGGTCCTACAGGCAGTGTCAGTTATCTGCTGCCCTCTTTTGAATTTTAAGGCACACTACACTCATAAATAGGGCCTATCGCCTGCAGGAACCTCTTCTGCCTGTCTAGGGGAAGGTGCAACCTTCTGGCTTAGTTTTCTGATGACCAGCGAGGGCTGTTCCAGTGCGGCTAGAATAGTACTTTAACCACTTCGGCTGGTTTTCTTCTGTGGCGACAGCAAAAACCATTTTCTACAACAAAAGCAGCAAATGAATAAGATATGCTATTGCTCTGTTTGGTTTTCTTTTCTTATCTTAACTGAATTTATCACCTGGACCAGTGTCCCTCGGGGCTGATCTATTTATTCCCCGATAGTACTCACATACAATTCTGGCTATAAGGATACTGAAAGGAAGACATATGCCTGAATACATTCCATATGCCTGTCCAGCTGAACACGTCTGTCCTTCTAGGACAATAGCCAGGTTGACGTCCTCACAAAGGTGACGGGGTCACAGAGAAATCAGAAGGTCTTGAAGGAAGGTAGACCTGTTGGGCTGGGTACAGCTCATTAATACCACCTTCATCCTGTCCCCCTCCTACCTGTCCACCAGCTGCTCTCCGCTGTGATTACATCATTCCCTCAAGCCATTTGTATAATGGTTTCTTCCCCCAATCCTCTCTGTTAGCATGTCACCACTCTGTCCTCATGTCTCTTGGTCATCTCTCCTGCTTCCTTGTGCCAAACTAAATATGAAGGGATAGGTGAGAATATGCTCACTGAAAATAAAACAAAAGAAATGATTGCCATCTTTTCCTTCAAAATCACAGGAGTTCTTTGGAGAGCAAGGAGATGGCAACAATGTAGTGCTCAGAAAAATCATGAGAAACTATGTCTAAGGATAAATGTTCTATCAGGAAGTTGATTTCTGTCTACTCTTCTATGGCAATCCCTCTGTCTCTCTGTCTCTGTCTTTCTCTGTCTCTCTCATGCTTTTCTGAGCTCCCCCCCACCCCCATAGCCTTTTCAGATTTGATCATAAAACATCTTTCCCCTTCAAGCTCTTTGCCATGGCAGTCTCATATTGAGAATGGCTGCCCTCTGACCATGGAGATAGGAGAAGTGACCCTACTGTAGCTCCAGGTGGGAAAAGGAATGGATAATAGTATATTCCCCCAGCCAGAAGAAATCCTCAATTTGTCTGATGGCCCAATCAGGCCACTAGAACAGTAAAGTGCACCAAACATTCAGAAGCCCTCACAAAACATTGAGCAAACGTCCCTCTGCACCAGGGCTGGCTTCCTGGGTGTGCAGCCTGTGGGGTTGTTCAGGGTTCTGCCCTTAGAAGAGCCTACACTTAGTTTAATGCTTTGCTATCACTGTCTTGAAATTCTTCAGAATTTTTGAGCATGGGGCCGACATTTTCTTTTGGCCCTACCAATTGCATATCTGGTCCTGCACAGCCTAGTTCTGAGGCATCCTATTTCCTCCTGAAATGGTGGGTTGAGAAACATTTTGGTTTATTTGGGGGGTGGAATGACATGAGCTTTGCCTTGTACCTGCATCAGTTCTCTTAGCTAGAACGCCCACTTGGAAGGGTAATGCTGCGAGGCTGACTGGTAGTTCCACTCCCAGGGCCAGCAGGCTTGGTCAGTTGTGGAAAGAGAAAGTTTCCATGGAGAACTGTGTGATGCACCTGGAAGGAATCATCATGGCAGGGAGAAAGATGCTGAGAAATTCTGCATCAGGGAGATAGTTCAGTAAAAAGAGAGTTCACAAAAAAACTCCCAGGGGTCATCCTATTGTGCCTAGAAGGGAGAGACAAGAAAAACCGTTTCTTCCAGATTCTTCCTTTTCAACTGAAGCCACAAGGCCCCTGGCAAATACTCAGCGATGTTTTTTATGTCTCCTACTGTTTACTCTGAATTCTTCCTGAGCTGTTGCCGGAAAGCACTATATCAACAATTTATTCCATTACGATGCCATGTCATATCGTATATCTTCTGTTCACAGTAGGTTGACATGGCACTGCTTTTGTGTAGGAGCATATATGGATACATATTATCACAATTGCTGGGGAATAGTATTTATTGAGTGCCCACTACCTCATTAGAGGCTACAAACAGAACTGTGAGGACACATATAACAATTTAATAACAGGCAGAAAAAAAAGATACTTTCTATTTAATTCAGCAGGCAGAAAAACAAAACAAAACAAAAATACTTGATATTTCCTCTCCATGCCTGCTGGAAGGTGGCAAGAAAGACCTCTACAGCACATAGAGCTCTTATCTTTGTTCATTCCCCGAAGAATAATAGATCAGTCAGAGCTCTGATGCTGTTTTAATAATGTACAATTTACAATTCATTGGTTACCAAGCACTCACAGTATAATTAATTTTACAGACCTGTTCAGCAAATCCACGTGGTTTTGTACAATATGCGGGGAGGGGGAGCAGTATCACCAGGAGGAGGGGGGCTGGGGGGAGGAGGCTGCAAGGAGAAAGCCATCTTCCTTCCTCTTTCAAAGTAGCTGAGTCCTGCACCAGCTGCGCAGATGGGCAGGCAACTGTAGTCTGCAGGAGAGATTGCGTTTGATGCACAAATATCTCCCCACCAAAAAGTTTTGGACCAGCAAAAAATACAGCTCTCGTGGGTACCGTGTTCAGTCCTCTGGGAAGATCTCACTAAAGAAGCCTGGTGACTAAACCACAGAGCTACACAAAGCATCACACTTAGGAGGGAAGCTACCTACTTCTTAACTATACTTTTCCATGAATAAAATTTAAACTGCACGTGATCACTCTCTCCCTTCCCAAAGTGTGTAGCAAAGACAGGAGTACCAACTGGGGGTGGAGAGGTTGGGGGAGGAGAGACAAAGATTCCCTGACTGTTTTCATGACTCTCCAGAGGGCCATCATTTACTTGAAGAGGCCTCTGGAAATTCACAGAGAATTCTCAAAGCCAAATAAAATTCACATGAAATGTAGCTAAGTATATTTCTGATCAATGACCTGCTTTGTTTTTAAATCTCTGCTCTGAACCTTTTGGATTTCCCCAGAATATACAAAATGTTTCAGCTTAGAATCAGTCTGTCCAAAAAGGAGAATCTGCTCAATTGTTTATTGCTGTCCTTAAAAACAGAACATTAAAAAAAAAAGGTGCAGATGAGCTCAACATACTTCTGTTTATTCCTGAAGTCTGTTTTTCTCCTTATCGTGCATTCTAAGGCCCCCCGTGGGACACGATCACACGCAGGGTAGAGATTCTGCAACCAGCACCAAGTCATAACCACTTGGGTTATCATGTCCCGTGCAGTATGGAGGCCAAGAACTTGGGCTTTACAGGTGCGCAGACTGGGTTTCAGACCTTGGCTTTATCCCTTGCTAGCTATGTTGTTGGAAAAGTCATTTAACCTCTTGAGGCTTTAGTTTTCCCATTGATAAAAATACAGTTGAAAACATTTATACACCTCACAGACTTGTTGAAGGACTTAGGGTGATCATTTGCATACACTGGTCAGCATAATGCCTTATTTTTGGTGGGTGTGGATAGTAAATGGTCATTACGATTCTGTTGATGTTATTCAGTCATGATTAGTCATTTTGCTATGTTTAGCTTTTTGCTCTTTTTAGCAGCCCAGATAATAACCATAGGAGACACCGATCAACACTGCTTCCATCTGAGCTCTGATGCTGACACAATGGCCATGCTTTCTAGTCTCCCATCAGGTTAAATGGGGGGTGAAGCTCTATGATCATTTCGAATACTCACGCCTAAAATAATCCCACTCTGAGCAGCCTGAACTTCCCTTCATTGGAATTCCAAATGGGTTGATTAACAAAGGTGGGATATCGTCTCCATTAGCACATTAAAGTGCTTTCCACACCTGAGACAAAGCAAGGGAAGGAGGAAGTAGGCAGCATAATGAGGGTGTTTGGTCAAAGACATGTTCCAGAGCCTCCTAGTCCCCAACAAGGCTCCTCCTGCCTGGTGTTGCTGGAGCCAACAGAACGAGACCGAGTTGTTTCAGAAGCAAAGAAAAGCTTCATTCTCGAATCCAAGAATGGAGAAGTGCGCGCTCAGCTCTAGAGAGCATGCTCCGCCCACAGGCCGTGGGCGGGGCTGCTTTATAGGGCTCCCGGCAGCGGGAGGTGGGGCAGATCGCAGTGCAGATCGCAGTGCGGGAGCAGCGTCTCTGCACACGGCCCCTCGCCACCGTCTTGCATTGAGGTGTCCCGTGCAGCACTTCTGCACACGGCCCGCTGAGCTGTGTCTGGTGCAGCCATTTTGCGCTAGGAACTGCCGGTCTGAAGTGCCAGGTGCGAGGCCTCTGCGCGCGGCACCCTGTAAGCAAGTTAAACCAGAAGGACAAAGGAAAAGAAAAAAACAGGTTAGACTTTATTACCCAGATTCTAATTTTACTTGCCGGGAATTGTTAATAGGCTTTGCTGGTGACAATTAGGCCAACCGTAAAGAGACAGCTTCACCTCTGATGGGCGTTCAAGTTAGGGAAGTGGAGATAGGTGGGTTTATAAAAAGAATGGAAGTCCCTGAGGGAAGAACGGAACGTAGGACACAGTCACTTATGTCTATTGAGTTTAATATTTCCTGGATACGCTCCTAAATGCTTTGCATGTGTTAATTCATTTAATTTCTCATAATTATGGTTACGATTCCCATTTTACAAATAAGGAATGTGAGGCACAGGGAGGGTTAAGTCCAAGAGGACAGCTTCTTTTTTCCTGTCAAACCAAGAGTCAGCTCTGCAGCTACTAAGACCTTCAGGATAGGTGTTCTACTCGGGACAGGGGCTGAAATGAGCAATGGCTTAAAATATTATTGTGAGACTATAAATTATAGCAACCTGTAGTTGGAAGCCTGGGGAAAGCTGGTAGAGCACTGTCAAGCCAGGATGGTGGGAGGGGGGCTCTGAAGAACTAAAGAACAAGTAGTCCTGAGAAGATGCCCAGAGCCCCACTATATAGCACTCGGGACCTGTCCGATGGGGACCCATTAAGGGTGTTGAGAAGAGGGGGGATTCTTCTCATGTGCCTGTTTACTAGTAGCTCTTCCCCCTGGGGGCTACAAACTAGTTGGTGCCCTTCTGTTTTAGTTGGATTCCTGTGGTTAGGGCAAAAGAGCCCCATTCAGAATACAAGAAAAGGGGACAGAGTGTTGTTGTAGGGATACCCACAGACTGGAACTGGACAGTGAACTGCAAAACGCTTTAGAAATCAGTGAGGCTCCAGGGATCAGCTACTCCTCCGTTGAAAGGCAGTATCATCTGTTTCTGCCCACGTCTCGTCATTTCTCAACACATCTCTGCCATCTCTTTTGCTATTTCTTTTCTATTATTTGTTGCCTTTGCTTCGTCAAGGTTTCCAATCCCCCTAAACATGACCCACCTGGGCGTCTCCTGCCCCAGCTCTACCCCAAGCAGTCCCCCTTCCCACCATTTGAACATACTTGTTACAATGTCTTAGTTTGTATTTCCAAGAGAGAAAATCTGATTGACTCGGTTTGAAGTTTTTCTGAAGAGTTATAGGTGCTGTCCAATTTGAGAGTTTTCTGCTCTGCAGTAGGATACCCACACCTGTCCCAATTAGCTGTGAGACAGGCAGTGTGGGTAAGGGTTAGGGTTATGGTACAAAACATGGGCCTGGAGGCTGCTCCTTCTGCAGTGGCTCTGAAGAAGTCAACTTCCATTAAAAGAGTCTCTGTCCAAGGCAGGCATTGCAGATCATCCTGGCGCACCTCTAGACCCGCGTCTGTATCTAGCAGTGGGACGATACTCTCAGAGGAGGGTCACAGGGGCCTGGAAGGAGGCTTCAATTCAGCAGAAAGCCGCCCAGCAACTTCCTCTGGAATTTTAGCATACATTTCCAATTTCTTCTTCTTTTACCTACTCCTCAATGCCTGCTGAGTGTCACCAGGGATCATCCTCAAAATACACACATGTACTCATGTGCACACATTGGGGTAAGCCTCTGCTCTTCTCCATCAGTCCCTGACCTCAACCCAGCTCTGGATCTGCTCACACTCTTCTTAGGGGGCTTTGGTACCTGCTCTGGATCCTCCCCCGCATCTGTTTTTAGCCTAGCTACTCTCTTGTCAGGGCCAGTGCCTTGGAGGAATTCTCATTTTCTGGACTGTGCAATCTATGACAGATGGACAAATACGTTTTGCTGTAAGGGCACATTGGGTCACAAGTAATACGGATCTGACGTCTATCAACTGTCTAGAGTGAGTTTACTCAACAGCATATGTTAGTATGATTTCAGCCAATTTTGTCACTAGTCCCTCCTCGTTGCTGCTTGTCACTCACACACATCACATCCTTAGGGTTTGTTTTGGTTTGTGGCAGAAATAAAATACAACAAAACAAAAATATCTCCTACCAAGCTAAGCTTCATTTGGGTTCAATTAATCCTTCTTAATATTTTCATTCCCATCCCACTCTTTTTGTGGAATCTTTTTTTTCCTTTGTCCATTTTTTTCATGTCCAACCTCTTTCTCGCTTTGGTTGTCTAGATCTCCTGATAATCATTTATCCCATGGCAACTCCCTCATCTACCCATCTGGCTCAGCAGGATACAGTTTTATTCTTTTTTTTTTTTTTAATTGCCTTCAATACTGTACAGTCACATCTGATTTTTTTTCCCAAGGCAACTGTCAGGGGCATCCTAAGTGTCTCCAAACTATAAGACCCTGATTTACATTGGGCAGCAGATACATTTGATCCTGTGGAGAGAGATGGGATCTTTTCCTGCAGGAACCAAGCATCACATATAGCTTTATATACAGGCACGTTAGGACTCTGGTGTGATTTATAAAGTGCTAGAATGACCCATTGCTCCTCAAAAGACCCTTTTGCATGTCTTCTAACTCAGTGATTATCTCACAGGGAGGTTTAAAAACTGTGGATGCCAGACCCCCACCCAGACCAGTTAAGTCAGACTCTCTGGGGTTGGGGTCCAGACATAAGCATTTTTTTTTTTTAGTTCTCTCAGTGGTTCTAATGAGCAGTCTTGAGAACCCTTCCTTAGTTCAATAGTTTATAAATTTGGCTGTACTTTGGAATCACTAGGGAGCTTTAAACAATACTGATGGCTGGGTCTCACCCTTGGAGATTTTGACTTAATTGTTTTGGGTTTTGGCCTGAGTTTTTAAAAGCTCCCCAGGTGATTATAATATGCAACCAAAATTGAGAACCAGTACCTTAATGGATGCCTAAAATTTCAACATTAGGCTATCCACCTATAGCCTAAGTTTCTGATTGACACACACAAAAAGACTTGTCCTTGGGAGAAAGATGATGCTTTTCTTTATTACTTATATCTTAGTGTGAATGTGTTCCAGAAGTAGGATTGCCAGATTGAATACAGGACTCCTGGCTAAATTTGAATTTCAGATAATCAAATAATTTTTAGTATAAGTATATTCCATGTAATATATGGGCCCCATTATATACCAAAAAAGATTATTCATGGCTTTATCTGAAATTCAAAGTTAACGGGGCATCCTGTGTTTTTATTTGCTGAACTTGGTCAGTCCTATCCAGAAGGCTTTCCAAGAGCAGGTTGTAGGAGTGGGGTGTAGAAAAACCACAGAGAGAAACATAGAGACCCCGAGGGGGGGGCACGAGGAATACTGTAGAAAGACCACAAAGCAAAGAAGGGCTATGCCGAGCACAAAATTACTTGCCTTGTCAAACTCGCTCAAGTACCGTTCTTCCACATCTTTGTAAAAATCAACATAATCTTCCCTACCTTATCAGCTTAGGTGGCGGAAGGGCCTGAGAATACATTAGCCCTCAAGACTTCACTGGGACCATGCCCAGCAGCAGACATCTTCAGTCTAGAATCCCATTCCTGCTCAGGCAAGAGCAAGACAGAAGTACAATGCATGGCTAACTTATTCACTAATGTTCTAAATTTTTAAATTTAGAATTCCCTATATTTAGAATTATAAATTAATGAAAATTCTAAATATAGAATTAATTAAGAATGTAATTAAATCTCAGTATAAAATTTAATTATACTCAAAGCTTTCAAAATGTCTGGCTTTGACTTATGATAATTGTAACCTGCTTCCAGAAAGTTAGACGGAAAAAAAAAATGCCTTCAGAATTAGAGAAAGAAGGTAGATATGTAAATAAATATGATAAAGGCTTCCTAAACTAAATTCCCAGTAAACCTATTATAAAGTCTTATATTCCTAGGTACTCTAATCCCATCCTCCACATAAATTCACCTGTCATTTTTTTTCAAGGACATTTTTTATTTTACTTTTCTTTTGAACTCTTCCCTTTACATTTGTAAGTACCTAGGAGGTTTTCCTCCCATTGGTTTCCAAGTTATCCAACAGACTATTTCACATCTGGTAACATGAAATGTCGGTGCACCTAGGAGAACTGGGTCTACGTCCACAGATCCCTCCTTAGATTCCTGAGATTCAACATATTTTACCCTATTAGGTTACCAGGGTTTAGAAAGACAAATTTATTTATCCATAAACATCTTTTCATTTCCCAGTTAAGATGGTATTTAGATTGTTAAATCTGACTAAGCATGAAGTCAATATCCCAGAAGAAAATGGGAGACATTCCTTTGTCTAGAGTAAGTTCCACAGAATACCTGGGTACATAGTGAGCTCTTCTTAGTACATCCCTCCACTCCTCCCAGCCCCCCTTCCTACTCCCAACCAGCCCTTCCCACTGTTTATGTTCCTCGTTTTCTCTTACAATCACCTCATTGTCTTATCTGACAACTCCATGGAATGGCACTTCCCAGGTGTCTTTGAGGTCAGTCAGCCCTGGGTCTAACTGCTGCCTGAGATACATATGGCCTTGTGACCTTTCCATAGCCTTCTCTTAAAATGGAAATGGTATTGCCTTTCCAAAGATCATCCAAACAAGAATGTCAGGAAAATGCCCTTGGCTTTCCAGCAAAACTAAAGAGACTAGTACTCTATTTTGTGGCAGGGCAATGCAAATTAAGTGTTTAAAACAAGGGACATTCTTCTTTCCTTTTGCAGTGGGCATGCCAAACCTCCCACTGACATTGCCCCATCCCAAGGATATAGCTAAGTAGATAGGAGCTCTTGGTTTGCAACGAGAACATCAAGTAACATTGCTGTCCAGCTTATTGATACCTCCCAGATCAACTTCTTGCAGGATCTCTTCCCATCCCTCCCTCTGCATAAAATTTAACCCACTGGAACTCAGAGGTGCAGACCTAGGAGCGGAGCTAACCACCAGGAAGGGCGCATCTGCTCAAGTAAGGAGATGCCAATCATTTTAAGACCTGTTGGGCTAGCTTATCAGGTTCCAGATTTCTCCAGTGTAAAATGCCTGGCGGTTTCAAGGATTGAGATAAGCACAGCTGTAATCTACTATGATCCAGAGCTTATTCACAGATCACAGCTGTGTAATTTCAGGTAACATGCTTCCCTTGTTTGGATTTGTTTAACATTGTTAAATATATAGTCAGACCATCTGCACAGTATTTTTTTTAAATTGGAAATTACAACCATAACTTCCGTTTTATATATCAATAAACTAAACAGCAAAATTTCAAAGGGATCCTTCTGCACCAAGCACAGAAGCAGAATGCCTGTCCCACGCCACACCACTGCCTAATTGCATACTAATTGGACAAACGTGATTAAATATTTCAAGATCTTTACTAATTGCCTCTATTTTAGCTTTAAAATTTGCTTGCCACCAACAAATTTAATGACACTGGTGTCTAGTCATCAGCAAAAAGCCCAAGAGTTGCTCTTTAAAATGTACCTAGTCAGAGTATTTACTGATTGTGCATTGTTTCCAATGTAGCTTAATTAGAAATCCAATCAGTTTGCTAAGTCTAATTATACTTGATTTGTAGATTCAGACTATGATACATAATGAAGCCAAGCAGCTAACAGTAAACGTGCCTGAAATGTAACAATAAGAGAAATATTTTTTTAATGTATGTCTTCTCACTTTAGAAAATCAAGTAATACACACGATCTTTCACGATGGGGATTTGGGAGGTTTGAGATTTTCAAAGTTTGCATGAGCCGGATTCCAATTCTGTTGGTAAAACCTGCTTGGAAAAATGATGGTCAGAAAATATTTCTATGTTTCCATATTAAAGATTAAAAGGAAAAGAGAGACAACTGCTTCCTTCACGTTGACTCTGTGAGAAACTTTCGTGGAGTTATTTCACAGAAGTTGCCTTGATGAAACTGGTATGATTAAAATGGACACATTCATGTAGTTCTTATTTTTTTAAAATTTGCCTTCCCAGATATTTGAGTTGACTATCTCAGAAAATGCCTTATCCAGTACCTAAAAACCACAGTGTTTATATAAGCATATATTCAAATATGTTGAGGGTATAATTTTGTATGTACACAAAATTTTACTGGGAGGAAATACTTCTAAATGTATTCTTGCAGATCTGCAATAATTTGCAACCGATTATTGGTCTGTGAAAACAAGCCATGTGAAGTAGAAAAAAGAAAAGAAGCTTTAAAAAAAAAAACTTAATGCAGATTAAGATGCCAATTACCACTGCCTCAATCATCCAAACAATTTGAGGCAGTGGAAGTTAGAAGGCATTGAATACCCACCCACCTCTCTACGTCCCAGAATCCACGCATTTCCATGTTGGCACGCAGGGTGCAGACATGCTGCAAATACAAAATGGGCCTGGTGCCGAGAACTGTCCATCTCACCTTACACTTGTCACCTACCAAACATGGCAGTGTTTTGGAACTGGAAGGATGCCAGTGATAATGCTGGTTCAAAACAAACCTCAAGAGTCATGGCCATTTCACTCTCACTTTGAACACAGTTGGGAGAAATCGATAGATGAATTAGAATGGAGGGAAATGGGTAGAAAAGAAATGTGATTTTTAAGCTTTTAGGATAATATTATAAACATTAATGAAGGACGATTCAAAACATCCTGAAACTCTAAATTAATTACCGTTGACTGTTCAACAATAGACTATTACTTTAACACAGTTATCTTTCCTTTAAGGTAAAGCTTATCTTTTTATAACAATGTAGCCTAAAAGAAACATTGAAATATTCTTAGATGAAAGGCTCTGCAGAAGTGCAGTGTGAGCGGTTTTAAGTTTTACATTAAAAGTTGATCATTTACATTTATTTTGGTGTTGCTTTTAAAAGCTGTGCAATAAAATTGCTCCACTGCCAGGGTGTGTATGTGTGTATATGCATGTATGTGAATGTGTGTGTATTTTAATACTCTGACAGATACGTAACTTTTTTCTCTTTCCCTTTTTGAAAAGCATCTCATAGCGTGTACTGAGCCTGGAGCGTTTTCCTTTGCTCTCAGTTCTTTGCCTTTTGACACAATTGCGAATCAACACGGCCTCTAGCCAAGATCCTTATTTTTACTGTTTTGTGTGTAGCTCTTATTTTCCCTGTACTCTGGTGTCAGGCTTTATTAATTTCTCAAAATTTAAGCAAAATGCCAATTATGAAGTTGTTTTTCTCCAATCAGAATTCATCACAGTGACCTTTGGGTTAACAGAGAAAGTCCTCATTGGATGTGACACTATGCAAAGCCTCTTCTTTACCTTCCTTTCTAAGGAAGGATTGCTCTTCGAATATTGCCACCGAGATATTCAAACACAGTGAGGCGTGGAAGCTGGGGGGAGTCAGAAATCCTCTTATTTCTGAAAGCCGAGGCAGGTTATTTCCCCATCTTCCTTACCTGATTGTGGTGGGAGAAAGTAGAGGTGTGAATGCACAACCTGAACTTGACTCCGGAATGGCTAATCAAAAGCATAAGTTGACAACCATCTCACTCGCCTAGAATAACACGGTTTCTGTTATTTATTTGACATTAACTGAACCAGGATAATGTTTTTTACATTAAGGCAAAAAAATAAATAAAGGGCAGTGCAGATCTTCACAAATGTCTAGAAAATCAGGAAGGAAAAGAATCACCCAGTGCCGTCATCTTACTTTTTAAATACTGGAGAATTTTTAAAGGAGTATTTTGTTCCTTTTTTTCCTCGCAGCTTAGTTTTATCTTTTCCTCGTCTTATTAATAAGGCCTGGCCCCTCGTTACCATGCAGCCAGAGCCTAATGAGCCTTGCAGACTCCTGTAATTTCTTCACTGTTGAAAATGCCTGACACTAATCTATGCCATTTATACTAATAAGAGGTGGATCAGCTGATATTTGGTGCAATGAAAATATGCTAAATATACTTTATTGAATTGCACGTAGTTAGTTCTTCCCAGTTTGCTGTATTCCAGCAACAGATGCACAATCATTACCTCTGCGCCCTGTGTGGAGCAAAACCTTTGTTTTTTCAGAAACAGAAAGGATTCAAACCTGGTTTGAATCAATGAGAAAAGTAAGACATTTGAGATGTTAGCTTCCTTTTTTTTAAAATGCTGGTAATATTGACTTTCAAACTCCTACCTCAGAAAAAACATCTTTCCTGTGATTTTCAAATCACAAATATAGTGCTTCCCATTGAAATGGCAATGAAATGAAGATCTGACCTAAAATATGACATTTTATATTAAGTGCACTTTAAAGAAGGCTGAAGTTGAATGGATTTTGCATAGAGCTTATTAATCACATCCATAAGGATCCATAAGGAGCTCATGGTGATGAACAATCTTCTAATGAATACTGAAGAAACTTTTACCAATTTTGATATATGTTGAACATCGTGTTATTATTCTATTAGGCAAATGCAAACTTCTTTATTTTTCCATTACCCGTCTAATTTTTTTTGATGACTCTGTTGTATCTGCGTTTCTTTTCTTACTTGCCAAGAGACACACGACTGAGGAGACTGCAGGTGTTAGTAAATGCTTCCAACACTCGTGTCGATACCTGGTTTTGGCTCAGATATCACAAACCTGAGAGTGCTTCTAAAAACCTTGTTTAAAATCTATGTATTTATTCAAAACAGTCAGCTATGACTGCATCGTCTGAGATGTGCTGTAAATAAGGTGGGGACTTAAGGGACTTGAGCTAAACGTTTATACCTTCGGACCCCCGGTGCATGACTGCCTGAGGTCCTCCAGTAAGTGCGTTCAGCAGGAGAAGCGCAGTCTTTGGAGGGAAGCTGATTACAGAATTGAAATTTCTCATTAGCTTTGCTCACGTTTGACCAGAGATTTAGAAGGAGAATAGCAGAATGATCCGGAAGGCAGAGATGAAGTGAAGATGTCGAATGCCATCCAGAACCTCAGTTCCTCCATCCCATCCCAGTTATTTTTCTCCTAGTGGGACTCACATTTGACAGTAGGCCCAAACCACTCAGTGACGAAAAGAGAAGGATGTACTATGTAGTGCTGCTTCAATGTATTTCACACGCATTTGACTCTCTGTCATCTGTTACCAAGCCCCTTGACTGTCTCCTGGTCAGTATTTCCTTGGGACATGTTTTATATTTGTTTGGGCGGCATACCTCACACTTCTCTACGAGAATAGTTCTCAGATTTCAAAATGTCCGTTAATTTATTCCCTAAGAGTATTATGGGTCCATTCTTTTGCTACCTCTTCCCCTGGACAATTGCTCTATCTGTGCCTTCTAGAATCTCTCGCCTCTCAACCTTTGCCAGTGCAGGTGCCGTAACTCCTCAAAGATTAATTCTGGTTTGTAGGTGTGATTGAAATTAGCTTGGCTTGCCTTCAGAATCCAGTGCCCTAGCCTACTAACTCACCTCCTATAATCTTGTGCATTTAGGCAGAGCAAACAAACTAATCTGCCAGGAAATACTAATGGGACAGTGTCAACACAGACATCCTTTGTATTAACTGTTCCAGTATTATTACCCTGCTCCTGAAATCCAATCAGACTTCACTTCCCTCTCTGTAGTTGGAAGTCAATTAGAAAGGATGCGTGTTTGTATGTACCTACGAGTACATACACATGCCCCTTCACACACCCGTATACCCCTCACCCATGCATGTGTGTGCCTGTGCAGACACAGGTCCCATTACTAATTAAATTGCAAGTGCTACCCCATGTTTCTGGTTAGTTGTTCCAACTCACGAAAGCATACATTCTGTGTGCATGTCTTCTGCCCTGCATCTCGACATTTTCCAACAGATGTTAGCTAATGTCGTTGTAGAAGGTTCACAGTGGATGCTGCAAGCCCAATAAATCTTCCTCTTAAATGCAAGCACTCCACCATCCCAGCATCTTATACCTATAATACATTTTAATTACTTGGCTATTCAAATTATACTAAATTAGATCTGCACAGAACAGCACCACGGATCTCTCAATTTACAGTTAAGCCACCACAAATAGCATAAAATCGGCAAGTGCACTTTTATTGGAACTTGCAGGAGCCACTGAAGTCTGATAACTTTAAAATTATTAAGTGACAAAGATTACTAGCTCTCTGGTTCTACTTTGCTTCCCCATTACCCATTTAGGTGACAGCTGCTGTATTACACATAAAGATGAACCATTCCTTAAGGGATGATAGCGGTTCCGCTGTGACACTGCTGGCATAAAGCATTATCAGACCATGGCTGCGCTTGGAGCCATCACAGTCTCCTAGGCACCTATCAGTACCCTCATTATCTGCATCACGGAGCGCCGAGAACGAACACTGCCAGGCCTCACGGCTTCGCAGCTCATTTGAGAAGCGGAAATTAAACGTCCCAGGAGAGAAAACAGGCGCACTGTAACAGCACCGACGCTCTACACCAGTAACATGTCGACCGCTGTAGCGCGGACTTCTATCTCATTAATTTAATAGGCTCCTGGAATGAGGATGGGAAGGTGGAGAGGCAGGCTTGACGAGATTACCGAGCAGGGTTGGCATTGTGTGTCTTACAAGCTCATAACACAACGAGGACTTACAGTGGGTATTGCAGCTCTTCAGATATTTGCTGGGGCTTTTAGAAGCACTGAACTGGCAAAAAGAAATGAAGGGAGGGAGAGAGAGAAAGAGGGAGGGAGATCACTGAACAGAGGAAAAATTAGCTGATCATAAACATGATCTATGTTTATATTATGCAGCATCCCACGTGAGGCGAAGGGAGCTTTAGAAGGCTATGGATAAAATAAAGGTGTTCTTTCCACACAGGAAAAGAATCCCTAATAGTGTGTGTGTGTGTGTGTGTGTGTGTGTGTGTTTGAGAAGCCTATTTAACAGAAGCCCTTGCCCTGCTGAAAATGGTTTTTCATAGCAGTATTTCCATAATATTTGTAAATAGTTTTGCTCCAAAAATATCAAATCCTTTATGATCACAGTGGCATCAAGCAAAACAAAGCTAAGAACCAGGGGATTATCCAGATAAGCCAGACCAAAGGAAACTTCTCTTAAGAAAAACAAAATGTCTGAAGTCTCCAGGTAATAGAAGCAATAGTGTTTTTTCACCTTGAATAATCTGATTAATGGCGGCAGTTCTCAGCTGGGTAGACCTGCCCATTTGGGTCCCTACAAGTCCAAAGAGATTCAAGACAGTCCAACTCTGAGATTATCAACACAGATTTCTGTACACTGAATTTTAACTTTTAGTGACAGTTCTCCATTGTTGTCATTTGTTTAAAGGCCTCAGGAGAAACAACAATTAAGAAATCTAGTCCCCTGCACTTTTGACATTGCTGACGAAGACCGTTCTTGGCCTCAGTTTCTGTATTAGTTAAATGCAACTGCATGGTATGATGTAGAGACTATGTGGTTATGAAGAATTATTAGTGGTATATAACAGACCTGGTAAATCTCTGATCACTGTGATCTTTGTCTTCATGCTCCTGCCTGGCAGGATTATGGGGTAGTTGAAAAGATAGCTTGCTGTTCTCAGGATCAGAGGAAAAGGTTTTGTGTCTCAGCACAATATTTACTTGCTGTGTGTCTTTAAGCAAGTCACTTAACATCTAGTTCTTAGAATAGTTGTGAGAATTAAGATAATGTAAATGAAAGCCATTGGTATGGTATGCTAGTGTTCAGAGTTGTTTGGATGGAATCAGACTCTATGTTATTGATATATACTCCTCTGTGTTCTAAAGTGGATTTTTGAGAGACTATTCAAATTCAGGAGGGGAGCTTTTAAAAAGAGAGGAAAATGAGGAAAAGAAGGGGTGGTGACATGAATAGAGAAGTCTTTCTCTATCACATATCAGGCTCCCAGGATCCTGCTACTCACATCACAGCTATTTTTAAGCTACATGGGTCACAGATTCGTTGGGGATCTGAAGACAGCTGAGGACCTCCCTGCTAAGAAAAAAAATGTACTAGTGCTTACAATTTCAGAGTCACAGATTTCCTGAAACCCAGCCGTGGAGCTCAGGTCAAGAACACTTATTTCAGAGAACAGGTATATTGTGAGACTTTATGTGATATCAGAAAAGAAATCACTTGTTCTTCTTTCACACACACACACAAGCACACACACACAACGATAATCCAGGCACTCTTATGCAAGGATACAGGTGATTGAGAAAGCAGAGTTCTGAGAATCATAAGCCATCCGCATTCTCCTTTCTCTTTCCTCTTTTGTTCTATACTGCTTGCCTTTTCGACATTGAGGACATGGATATACTTGGATGTTGGGTTCTGGGAGGCTTGAGACCAGTCCTGCTCCTGGACCACTGGAATGTTGGAAGCAGAGATCAGAAGCTGAGGTAGCTCGGAAGCAATCAGCCTTACCTTACAGCCAGTGAGCAGTAGCAGAAGCAGCAGAGGTGTTTACCTCTGATCAGAGTGTCCCTGCCCTTAGGAAGGAGCTGGGGTCGTGGCCAGCTGGGGACTGGCCCCGTCCAGTCCCTGTCACTGGCCTCTGGCTTATTCTTCTCAGTCTCTGTATGGATAAGTTGCCTAGGGCCCCAGTTCTTTCAGGAGAGTTCCCTGTCAGGTCTTTTTTTTCAGTAGGGGACTAGATTCCTGACCCCAATTCAGCTAGAGAACTGAGGCTGGGACTTCTGCCCATCTCCAGCTGCCAGCCTGCTCTGGGCATCCCGCCTGCCTCTCCCAGACCCCTCCCTCTCCTACTGCTGCTACCTGCCCAGGCCACTTGTACTGCCTGGTGGCTTGAGGGCAGCATGGGGTCTCTAGGTACCAGCAGTCCTTGGCCTGACAGGCTCTGCACATAATAAATACGCAATAATTATCTCTTGAATAAATAATGTGACAATATATAAAGAAAAGAAATACATAAAGAATAATGTGACAATATATAAAGAATTCCCAGGGAATGGGCAGAAAAAAGGAATAAAATGTGGACAGAGGTCATTAGGGGGTGGGGTAGGGGGAGTTGTATCATCACACTTATGACCTGCCAAGAATTAGAATAAGTTGAAAATTCTTCCCCAGATCTCAAACTGTTGTGCTGCTTTTTCATACGCCACCTCAAAGACAGGTCTCCCACATATGGGTGGGAATGAAAGAAAAGAAGAGGTGACACCTTGCAAGAGAAAACCTACAGAGGGACACTGGCCTGCCTCCACACCTTTTACTGTCCCATCCTGTCCCCCATGCAGAAGAGAGTCTGTCTCTTGTGAGAGTATTATGATCACACTACCTAAGAACCAATATTTCCCTAAAATATACTGGTCGCCCAATCCAAACTGCTTATTAATTGCAAATATGTTTTCCTCCTGGAGTTAAAAGATGACATCTGTGCTTTCATCATCCTCCTTGAAGATGTACTGCATGCTTTTCAGGAATCTCCCCCTCCACATGTAAAAATCTGCTTTGCCAGAACTTGTCTCCACTCCCTTCTACCTAGAGCTCTACTACACCCACAGAGCACCCAGAAGCTGCCGCTTTTGATGAAAAAAATGAGAGGTGCTGTGTGACTACTTCCCGTTAGTGTGGAAAATTTGCACACTCCCAATGGAAGACCTCACTGCTCTCTATCAACTGATCCTACCTGGAAAAACAAGAGCAAAAAATCAACTAGGAGTATTTGATTCAAACTACTGTCCGAGCAGGATATTCTGAAATTATCCAGAAATTAACTCCATGTCTCCCACACAACAAATAGAGAAACATCCACATTGATAACAGCCTGACTCTCTAACCCAGTGGTTCTCAACCAAGGGTAGTTTTGCCTCCAGTGGACATTTGGCAATGTACGGAGACATTCCCAGTAGTCACAAGGAGGAAGGTGCTATTGGCGTATGATGGGTAGAGGCCAGGGATGCTGCTAAATGTCGTACGGTCTCAGGACAGCCCCCGCCTTGAAGACGTCCCCAGCCCCAAATGTCAGTAGTGCTGAGGCGGAGAAAGCCCCTTCTGGATGAACTACCTTGCCCAACTTTTAATGTTTCCGGTACCTTCCTACCCCTGCTCTCTTCATTTTCTGGCTTCTCTTGTCATTAACCATATCGCTTTTCCATTCTCTGATCCAGGCTTGAGCCAACCTACGTACCTACACATTTGGCCCCTATGTAAAATTATTTGTCTTTTTGGCTCTACCAAATATTTAAACATAAATGCTCTCTGGGAAGGAAAGCATAGTAATTCATTCTCAGGCATTCACAATGAAGATTAGCTTCTAAAGTCTGTAAGAGCCACCAGGAATGGGATACCTGGATGATAATTTGTGATAAATGGCCAGAGGTCTGGGAAGTCCATGAGCAAGTCTAGATAACATCCCACATGGCATGGTCCTCAACAGCTGGGAGGTGACATGAGGGATCTTCAAGCTAAGGGGAGAGAGAAAGGCTAAACCAGGAGGGATTAAGAGCCCTTCTCAAAGGAGAGAAGGAGAAAACTGAGGTCACACTGAACTTTACACAGTTTTGCCCATGGGTTGTTGGCCCAAGCCTCTAAGCTTCCTTGCTTCAGAAGCAACTTGCCATCCTCTAATGTAATCCTCCCCAAACCTGCCACACATCCCCCTTTTCTCTTTCCCAGTCTCACCTCCTCCAGGAAGTCTTCTTTGACTTATTCTACTTTTCACTGCCTGTCCTTGACATTTAATCACTCGGTTGATTTTGGATTCATTTCCACTTTTTTAAAGAGGTTTTCTTTTCCACTTATTTTTAAATGAAATTTTCGTGTATATTCAGTCTGTCTTACTAGAACAGTTCTTTCAAGAACTGAATTTCTTTGTATTGATCTTTCTTATTAGACTTAAAATATTCGTCTATAAAAACTGTCAGTTGGGGTTAGTTTCATGACATGAAAAACAATACCCTGTCTGATAGTGATAGTTCAGGATAGGTATTATGAAAAATAAGGAAAGCACTGTTTATTAATTGCCTTCTATATGCCAGGCACTGTGCATTTTATATGTCTTATCTCATTTGATTCACTTAATAATCCTGTAAAGCAGACTGTAGCATCCCGGTTTTTAAAGACGTAGAAATTGAAGTCATGGAAAGAGAATACAAATTTTGAAAGATCTTACAGTTAATAAGTGATAGACTGGGTTGATTTCCCTCCTTGACAAATACCCCAAAGATAAAAGATTTGCATCTTATATCTCTGGCTTCCTGTAACATCACATGGTGTGTCTATCATTTATTAACCTAAATAAATACTTCTAGAATATATTTATATATTTTTAAATACACTTTTTATTTTGGAATAATTTAAGATTTATGGAAAAGTTGTAAAGATAGCACAGAGTATTCCTGTATAATCATTCAGCTTCCCTTAATTTTAATGTCTTATATAACTGAAACATAGTTGTCAAAACTAATAAATTAACATTGCTGCAAAACTATTATCTGAACTCCCAACTTTATTTGGATTTCACCAGTTTTTCTTCTGTCCCAGGATCCCATTAGAGAGACCACATTGCATTGAGTTGACATGTCATCTTAGTCTCCTCTGGTCTGTGAGTTTCTCAGACTCGCCTTGTTTTCCATGAGTTTGGCAGTTTTGAAGGGCACTGGTCAGGTATTTGGTAGAATGATCCTCAATTTGAGTTTATCTGATATTTCTTACATTATTAGACTAAGGTTGTAAGTTTTGGGAAAGAAAAACAAAGGATAAGGTGCCCGTTTCATCACATGATATTAGGGGTACATGATGTCAACATGGCTTGTCACTGCTGAGGTTGACCTTGACCACTTAAAGGTTGTGTCTGCCAGGTTTCACCACTGTAAAGTTTCTCTTTTCCATTCCCCATGTTCTATTCTTTGGAAATGAGTCACTAAGTCCATGCCACACTTCAGAGGAAGGTAATTAAGCTCCCTTTTCCGGAGGGAAAGTATTAACATATAGTATTCAGAATTCTTCTGTGAGGAAAATTTGTCTCTTTTTCCCTATTTATGTATCTAGTCCATCATTTGTTGTTATCATTATAGACTCATAGATATTCATTTTATTCTTTGGACTATATTCCAATACTATATTATTTATTTTTTATATTTTCAGCCTGCACAATTTTTTAAGAAATTAAGATTTAGGATTTTCTTATCAGCTGTGCTAGATAGAAATTATTTAATTTGTCTTAAATTTATATTTTTCCAGCTTCAATGGTTGCCCCATAGTTGAAGGACTCTGAGGTTTATCGTACAAATGTATGCCATCTCCAGGGTCTCCACACTGCAGAGCCCCAGGGGGTACTGAACACAGTGCAAATGATGCATGGCACCCCTGGAGTTACGCGACATGGAAAGACAGGTCAATTCTGGTTTTCATGATTTTTATAAAATTTAACCAAATCTTCTCCTCAAACATTTATTTTAAATGCTTCAGATTAAGAACAGTCTGAATTTCTTTTTACTCTATCACAACATCGTAAGACATAAGGTATATTTATATAGACATAAATTCTCAAACCTGAAAATTCATATTTTAGCTTCTATTCACTACATAGATCAACAGTAGTCTTGCCCCTAAGGCCACCTTGTGTGGATGTCTTCTTCCAGAATGTTGCATAAACAAAATTGCAGCTTGCCAATTTTTATCCATCAGTAATTGAGGCAGCACCAGTTGGTGACTGGGGTGGGGAGGGAAGAAAGTGGTGCTGAGGGCCCAAATATTAAGAGATGTGTTCATGACATTGACTCATACATGGAAACACAGGTGTCCCCACATGGAAGTTAATCTCTTCTTGTTACTCTTCTCCGCATCACCGCAATGTCTCCAACTTTTCTATATCTTTCTTGAAACCAACTAGAATTGCACACAGGGGACATAGAGATGCTTTCTGACCCACTGTGTGCATACAGGGTCACCACAGTCTCTGTTACTGTGTTTTGAGAGAACAGTCTACAACTCTTGTGCAAAAGGCCATGGCAGGTGCCGTCACCCCCAAGAGGCCTCTCAAGACCTCTCTCTCGGCTTAGTTCAGGGCCCCCAGGAGCTCTTACAACACCCTGTCCTGTCGTAGCATGTGTCATGCTCTACTGCTGTTATTGATCTGCTTCTGTGCATAGTGGGTGACTTTCCTATCTACTTTCTTTTCCAGGTATTTTAAAACTATGTTAAATCATTATAAAACAAGCAAAAGTCTAAGGATTCTGTAACCAATAATGTATACAGAGAAGTGTTGATTTATCCCAGTCTTCTGTTTGCTGCTCTGAATGATGAGTATTAATAAATAACTCAATGGTAAAATGATTCTTATTTTAAAAGATGTTTGTTCACTTCTAATACGCCAGCCCTTCATAAAGAGGAAGGAATTGGCTTTAAGATCCTTTTGCTGTGATCACTTTCACACAACTTTGTACCACATGGCCTAAGTGTCTGAGAGATTCAATATGAAAAAGAAAGGCTCTTGTTTAGAAGGAAATTTGGTATATAAGTGTATGATTTAAACAAACGAAAGATTTTATATTTAGAGCAGTTTTAGGTTCACAGCAGACTTGAGTAGAAAGTACAGAAATTTCCCATGTACCACCTGCCTCTCACATGTAGAGCCTCTCCATTATCAACATCTCCCACCAGAGTGGCACTTATATTAGTAGATGAACCTACGTCGATAAAGCATTATCACCCAAGGTCCCTAGTTTACATGAGGGTTCACTCTCGGTGTTGCACAGTCTACAGGTTTTGACCGATGCGTAATGACACGTATCCACATACAGAATAGTTTCACTGCTTTAAAAGCCCTCTGTGTCCACCTATTCATCCCTCCCTGCCCCCTAACTCCTGGTAACAGCAGCTATTTTTACGGTCTCTGCAGTGTCGTTTTGTTTTGTTTTTGCCTTCTCTAGAATGTCATATAGTTAGAATCATACAATATATAGCCTTTTTCACTTGGCTTCTTTCACTTTGTAAGATGCATTGAAGTTTCCTTCATGTCTTTTCCTGGCTTGGTAGCTCATTTCTTTTTAGTGCTGAATAATATTCCATTGTCTGGATGTACCACAGAAAGTAAGATTTTTAATAAAGCATGACATACCTACAGTAAAGAACACAAATCATTAATGCAGAGCTTGATGAATTTTCATAAAATAAACACACCAGCACCCCAGATCCAGAAACAAACCATTTCAGCACAGAAGCCCCCGGTATCTGATTTCAGTCAATGGCCCCCAAAGGCTAACCACTATCTTGACCTCTAATATCATATATTAGTTTTGCCTGTTTAAGCCAGTTCGGTTGTAGACTTTGGAAACATTTCTTTCAATCAGTAACCTAGAAGGCAACTAGTGATTTCCTCTTAGAATCCGGCATAAGTCTAGATTAAAGAGGAAACCTGGAAGATAGTGAGTGGAATGGTATTTCTTCCTTGTTTTCAGAAAGGACACCCACTAGTGCCCTCCTAGAAGTGAAGGATGAATTCAAAGTGCTTGTTCTCCTCAAAATTATATGGCTGAACTTGTACAGTACCAAAGTGAGCTGTTGATAAGTGGCAAGTTCAAGAGTATAATTTATTTGACATTGTCTAGACCAGAGAGCAGTTGTTTCTTTGAAACTAACATTTTAAAGTAAAACACTATCAGATGGAATGTGGCTGGGATAGCTGCTTTTTGAATTAGTTTGCTCTCAGGATTCAAGGCACTCTTAATATGTGTAAGAGCTGGCCAGAGCAGACCTACCTGAGGACACTGCAGATATTTCAGGCCCCTTGACCCTTACCACTTGAAAGCTGAAACGTTAGCCAATGTTCTTAAGACAAAATATGGAAAGATCTTAAGAGTGGACTAGAAAATGTTGCAATACGCACACACAGGCATGCTCACACCTATACACACAGGGAACACATACCGTCAAAAGTAATCCCTAACCTTTCAGGTGCAATGGGGAAAAAAGCAACAGATACTTCTTTTTATTTATTACCATAGTAAGTTATTTCATAACAGAGAAAATCCATATAGCTTCACCTACATAAACATTAGAACTGCAGCAGCTCAAAATGACCACCTAGATAACCCCCACCCACTTAGAAATCACTCTTATGGAACAGTGGGCTGAATTTTTAAGCATAGTCACATGATATTTATAAGGATGTAAAGTAACGCATCATGAAGGGTCAGCTGATATTTTCTGCATAAAATTCAGGTTCTGTATTTGACTGATTGGAGAACTCAACACTCGCCACTTGGCCGCTCTTAGCAGGGAGAGGCAAAAAACATGAGAGAGTCCACCGGAAGGCCCAGAGCCTCCACCGCATCCACGCAGGAGGGAGTGAGCACTGCCTCTCACTCTGCTGTATAACACGGACTCCTAAAATGGAAAAAAAAAAAAAAAAACCTTAATAATAACAGCTGTCGGGTTTTATTGAGTATTTACTACATGCCCAATATTGTACTAAGTGCTTACAAACATTCTCCAGTTTAATCCCCACAACAATTCTAGGAGCTGGGTCTTATTGTTATTTTCATCTTTTTTACAGGTAGGGAATCTGAGCATTTAAAAAGAGTTGTAACTTACTCAAGGTCACACACTGTGCAAATTGCAGAGCCTGCTTTGTCCTGCTGGACACTATGTGATGTGGTCTTTCAAGTCACAGGCCAACATATATAGTATGTTACTGTGACACCAGGAATGCTGGATGATTAAGAGACTTGCTGGAGACAAAAAAGACCCTCATGTTAGAGCTAAAATAAGGATAATTTGCTCTTTAATAATAAAGTGATCCTTTATTAAAGGATTAAAGTTAAAGTCTTAACTACCTGATCCTAATGAAAAATAACCAATAATTTAAAACAGACTAAAACCCCAAACCTGAATTGATTACTTTCCTTGGACAAGCCTAGAATTGTCTGCAAATATCCTTACAGCAGTGATGAGTGCTAGCCCTATCTAACAAATGAAATACGCATGAAGGCTATAGGTGGCAACCCCACTCTTCCCATGGACTGTACCTTTTCTCCTTGGACTTTGGTTACTCTATTTCCCCTCCCCTTGAGGCCCAGAGTTCTCATACTCTGCCCCTTGCTTCCCATTAACCTCTGGTCTCTATGAAATAAAACTATTCATCACAAAAAACATAAGTAGTGACAATTATCCCAAGTACAACCAAGAGGATGTAAACTGATGAATTCAAAATTACTTTGAACTTGGCTAATCTCTTGGTGTTTGTCTGATAATTTAAAAAGTCTAAGAAAACATGGTGTTCTGTATAATTTTGTTCTGTGTGTTTCAAAAACATATTGACATGCCCAGCACCCATATCTTGGTTTGTAAACACCAGTTTCCAATAAAAAGAACCATGGCTCATCGGTGAAATGGCTGATTCTAGAGCTGTGTCAAGGAAAATACAAAATGAGCTTGGAGCAGGTCTAATGCCAGAAATTAAGGTAGTGCACAAAAAACCAAAATAGTGGAAGCATGTCAAAGGGAGATGGCCAAAGTAAGACGAATTTGAGCAGTAGAATAACTAGCATTGTATTGGATTACAATCCAAAGTATAAAATAAATATACATCATTTCATGCTGATACAAATAGATGAGCTAGTAAATAAATAAATAAATAAATGGGGGAGAAGAGAAATTTTCCCTACAAAAACTTCCAGATCATATGTGTAGTGCACCCCCTCTAGGTGGCAGTAGGCTGGACTTAATACTTCCAAAGAATAGAGTTTGGAAAGCGGAAAATAGTAACTTTACAATGGAGAGGCTTTAATTGACCAATTTTAACCTCACCAGTGATGACATGTTGATATCATATACTCCCTGATACAATGTGATGAGAAGGGCATCTCACCCTGTGGTATTCTTTCCAAAACACAACCCCAATCTTATCATGAGAAAAACATCAAACCCAAATTGATGCACATTCTATAAAACATGTGACCAGTCAAGATCATGAAAACAAGGACAAAGAAATTGTCACAGAGCAAAGGAGACTTGAAGAGTAAATGCAATGTGGTTTCTCTGATGGGATCCTGAAACAGAAAAAGGGCTTAGTAGAAAAACGCATGAAATCCAAATAAAGTTGGGAGTTCAGTTAATAAAAATGTAAGAATTTAGTTTTGACAAATATACTATGGTTTTATAAGATGATAACTATACAGAAATTGAAACTGGGTGATATTGATAACTTAGTGAAAAATCATATGAACAAAATAATAACATAGGAAAATAGGAATAATAGGAATAACATAATGAACAAAATAATAACAGGAAAAATAACATAGATGAGAAACATGACTCATGCTATGTTGGTTCAAAATGAGGATTTGTTTCAGGCATTATAGATGTGTCCCAGAAGCAAAATCTTTTGAATGAACAGGGAAGTCCTTGTCACCTGAGACGTTCATGAAGATTTAAAAAGAACACTTAACAAAGCTATTAAAATGGTGAATCAGTTTAGGGCAACCTACTGACATGTTGAATTATTTTTTCAACTAGGCGAGGAGATGAGCAGTGTCTGTAAAAACATATTGTCTCATATTGATGCTTATTGCCAAGAAAATTTCTCATTCACTTTACTGAGTCACAGTAAAAACTTCAAGTGATCCTGGATGGAACCTTCAATCTGGGGGTGGCATAACATGATTTAACATGGCTTTTCAAATTAGCATCTTTTGCCTATCCTTACAAAGTAAGCTCCCTTCAGTATTCCAAGTGTAAGTCAAAGTAAACACAGTAATTCTAACCTGGAGCTGTGGGCTATACACTCTAGGGAGGTTAGTTGGGCAATTTCCATGGTCTGAATCTCCTGGTTATATCCTCATCTGTCATATTTGTTGGAAATGTGTTAAACCTTGTTAAGAAAGCCTTGAAGGATCAGATGAAAGATCTTCATGAGTATTTTCCCAATCCAGTCTAATGGCAGAGAAAATTAGATAAGCAACACTTTCCCTCCTACTTCATAGATATTACCAGATAATTTGATACCTTCTGGAAGAATAGATGCTGGAGATCACTTTGAATAACTCCTTGGAAAAAAGTCACCTGGAAACATTTGATTAATGCTGCAAACATTTGTCATTTTTGGCTGCCAACATTTTTGTGTGCTTCTCATATTTTGTTAATTTTCTGCATAGGTGGAAGTTCTGTAGAATTCACATTCCCAGAATGCCTTGTAGCTAGGGTATAAAGATTGACCTGGGTCAGCCAATTAGAACATCCATGAGAGACTTCAGTTCAGGAGTAACCATCATGAAGAAGTGGCTGCATAGAAGTATCAACCTCTGCCCAGCTCAGGGACAAGGAGTGTTGTTGCTTCTGAAGCACCAGTACCCAGTGTTAAGAGTCATGTTTGCTCAGCAACAGTGGTAATTTTTTTACAAGAGATACCTTAGTGTGGTTGGGTATTTATTCATGGCTGTATAGCCTCAAAGTCTGGCTTTCTGGCCCTAATGAGCTTCTGTGAGTTACTCAAAACCCTTTAATAAATTCCTTGTCTGCTTAGAGTAGCCACAGTGAATTCTGTTGTTTGCAACTAAAACCCCCACCTAGACTATTCACATCAATTAAATATCTTTCTTTTTTTGATTATAGATACATGGGAGCTGGGATGTGCTTAACATAAAAGTCTAAAGTTACCTTACTCATCTCATCTTCACCTTAAACGAAGACATATGGAGTCAAATATCCCTTATTCTTGACTAATAGAAACAATTTTATACTTTTCATGATTAACTTATTTTTGTTACATGTTTCTAAAGATCCATTTTATTATAGTTTATATTTCATTTTTACTTGTTTTAATTCTTAAATGTAACAACATGATTTTGTTTTCATGGAATTTAATATTTTTCTTAGGAGAAATAAGAAGTGGACTAGCATATGTGGTATACAATATTAAAAAATCACGAAGGTGATATACAAAGGACAGAAGTAGAGAAAGGAGTTCCTAAATCTCCCTGAAGTAGTCAGGGAATGATCACCAAAAAGAGAGCACAATACAACTACTGAGGCAGGAGATTTTAGGCAAAGAGGAATGAGGGAACTCCAGGCAGAGTGACTAGAAAGTGAGAAAACGAGAGGGTTGGAACAACTTGATCCATTCAGGAAAATTCTTGTAGTACAGAATGACTGGAGAATAAGGTATTAAACCAAAGGGAAGGTCTGGTAAGAAAAGGTAAGGACTCAGGCATGGGCTGTAATCAGAAAGATCCTCACATGACTTGTATAAGATTTTAGACATCATAAAGAATAAGGAGCAAATGAAGAATTTTAAGTGCTAGAACATAACGTCAGGTTCACTTTTTAGAAATATAATATTTAAAGTGATATCCTAATTTCAATAGAGACCAAAGCATTATGAAAGAGAGAAAGTGCTCTAATGGTGGAATCTTAGGCATCATTCAGAAATGAGAAGACAGTTCCCAGACAGCCTAACATTGTACCTTGTATTCTTGGAAATGAAAACGGAATGTTAATTCACTGTGATCCAAAAGTAGCTTGAAACAATGAATACATTCTCCTGAAAATTAGCTCATATTAGAACACTGGCTAAATTGCCAATATTGGAAAATACCGTCTCCCTACTGACATGAGTTGTAAGTCTACATCAGGGACCACGAGTGACTTAGTGCTCTCTGTCTTTTTTGCCCACACCAGGTTCCTTCTCAGATCCCTGGTGTGGTCTTAGGACAAGCCATCTTTCACAAAGAGAATTCTCAAAATGTAAAACAAAGTCTAGGGCTTCCCTGGTGGCGCAGTGGTTGAGAGTCCGCCTGCCGATGCAGGGGACGCAGGTTCGTGCCCCGGTCCGGGAGGATCCCACATGCTGCAGAGCGGCTGGGCCCGTGAGCCATGGCCGCTGAGCCTGCGCGTCCGGAGCCTGTGCTCCGCAGCAGGAGAGTCCACAACAGTGAGAGGCCCACGTACCCCACACACACACATGAAACAACAAAGCCTACTTTTTTCCATCAAATCCCAGACTCAGTACTTGTATCAGTATCTTGGTTCTAGACGTTAACTCGTAGTTTATTGTGTTTTTAGTTATGTTGTCTTTGAAGATTGAGAAGCAAGCTGTCAAATTTATCTCAAGTTTTCAAGCAAATTTTTAGGATTCTTCACTAAGTGCAGGTGGGATCACAGTACCTTCACTATTACATGGACAAGGACCTGAGCATGACCAGAAGCCAGATTAGAAGGGAATCAGAGCACTTCCACAGCCCTTCTGTGTCCATGATCCTTTCTTCTGGGAGCCTCATGGCCGGGGATTCTGTAGTCTGGCTTTACTTTCCATGGCCACTCTAGGTAGTCTTTGTAGGATTTGTTCAGCCCAACACTCTTCTTTCTCCAACTATTTTTTCTAAAGCTGAACGAAACTGCTAGATTTATCAAGACATCTTGGGCTGCTTGCGAGAGAGAAGTAGACAATTCTGACTGTGTGTATGTCTTTCTGTTTCTCTAACTCTCTCCTGTATCTTCAACTGCTGGTTGAACTGTGAAATACTCAATCATTTGATTTGTCTACAAGGTACTAACCAACCACTGAGACAAATTTTCTCATTCTGCTGAATTGACGTTAATATTTATATATAGATATAGATGTACATGTACATACGGATAGCTAGAGATACTTGGGAATGAGTGAACTAGCTGGATTTAGCACTACGATGATATGTTACTAATGCCGAAAGTGTAATGATGACAGCTCCCACCCAGGCTTTTCATTCTGCCTTTGTCTAATTACTATAAACTCTTGAAGCAAATCCAAGTGATTGAGTGATTTGTTATTCTACTACTCATTTGTTCTTTCCCGTTAAATTTGAAACAGTTATACTAAATATCTATACCAGTCTACATTTGAAAGCTTCTAAGCTAGGTGTTCCTAGCCTTTTTTATGTTTAGTTTCTGTGGGCCTGAAATGTTTAACTAAGATCCCAGATGTTTACAAAGTGCCGAGGAGAAGAGCCCCACTAAGGGGAGAAGCATGCAGTTGCTACATGATAATTGTATATTGCTGTGGGTCTTCTGCCTCGTATTTAGCTAATCTTCACTATTTAGATAAATATTTTGGGCTTTGATCCTGCCCCAGTGAGGAGTAGGATCATTGATCTTTGATCTGCTCATCTAACTTCTGATTTTTAACTTCACAGTTTTCAGTGTAGTGATGTGCTCTCAGTCTGCATTATGCACAATTTCCAGCAACAAGTTGTCAGAACGGTGGCACAACTCTCTTTCCCGATGGTCCATCTTGCAATTGGACTATATTACTGTCCTATCTGATTGTCTGTGCCAAAGTGGCTCTTCCTCATTGGAATGATTGATAACTAAATTTCTTTGCAGACACAGGGATGTATTTAAAATCAACTGGACTCACAATCAACAGATACAATGTATAGTAACAGAAAGAAAATTATAAGGTTTTAGGTGAAACTGGTATAAGTTTAAACCATAGACAATGAAAATAAACCTCCGTAATATCTCATAATGAGTTCCTAGAAATAAAAAAGATAAACTATTTTTACTAATTAGAATTCAAATATACAATGTATAAATTAAATACATCATCATTGTTTATAGTTATTTTAAATCTTTTTCACTAACTCTAATTTCTTTTAGAAATTTTTAAATTAAAAAAAATTACCATAGTTTTAAAAGATTATTCATGCTTCTTTTTTAAAACTAAGCAACCTGAAGTATAAGAAGTATAATAAAGAAATCAACAAAAGACCTCAAATCCAAACACCCAGAAATAGCTGACTGACATTTCATGCCTGTCATTCCAGACATCTGTCTTATATGTAACACACAAATGGTCCTGATAAACAGAAATAATTTCAAAACATTTGGAGCATACTATACTTGTTATTCATTTGTTTTATTTTTCTGCTACAGGGTAGCTGATTATCCTCATGTTGGATAATTTTTGTTGGTTCTTCATGTCAATCATTATCTAATACTTAAAAAAAAATTTATTTATTTATGTTCTTCCAGTTCTATTGAGATATAATTGCCATACAGCACTGACCAAGTTTAAGGCATACACCATAATGATATGACCTACGTACATCATGAGATGATTATCACAGTAAGTTTAGTGAACATACATCATCTCATGTAGAAACAAAAGAAAAGAAAAAAATATTTTTCCTTGTGATGAGAACTCATAACTTTCAAAAGTGTTAATTATATTAATCATGCTGTATATTACTTCCCTAGTACTTATTTATCTTATAGCTGGAAGTTTGTACATTTTAATCACCTTCGTGACCATGCAAAGATATCATATTATTATAGACCATATGCCCCACACTGTACGTATCATCCCCATGACTCATTTATTTTGTAACTAGCAGTTTGCACCTCTTAATCTCCCTCACCTATTTTACTCATTCCCCCACTGCCACTGCCCGCCATCCCAGCAACCACCTGGACTCTTTGTTTTCTGTATCTATGACTCTGTTTCTGTTTTGTTACGTTTGTTCATTTCTTTTGTTTTTTAGATTCCACGTATAAGTGAAATCATACAGTATCTGACTGACTTATTTCACTTTGTATTTCTGTGGTGTCAGTTGTAACTTCTTTCGTTTCTGATTTGATTGATTTGGGCTCTGTTTCTTTCTTGATGAGTCTGCCTAAGATTTATCAAATTTTTTTTTAATCTTTTCAAAGAACCAAGTTAATTTCATTGATATGTGTGTGTGTGTGTGTGTGTGTGTGTGTGTGTGTATGTGTGGTATTGCTTGTCTGCAAAACTTTCGGTCTGTCTTTCAAATCTAAATGATAGCCTTGCCAGGTAGAGTATTCTTGGTTGTATGTTTTTCCCTTTTCTCTCTTAAATATATTATTCCATTCCCTTCTGGCCTGCAGAGTTTTTGCTGAAAAGTCAACTGATTATCTTATGGGAGTTCCTTTGTAAGTAACTTGTTGCTTTTTCCTACCTACTTTCAATATTTTGCTCTTTCTCTTTAATTTTTGCCATTTTAATTACAAGATACCTTGGTGTGATCCTCTTTGGGTTGATACTATTTGGGATTTTCTGTGCTTTCTAGACCTGGATATCTGTTTCCTTTCCCAGGCTAGGGAAGTTTTTAGCTCTTGTGTCTTCAAACACGTTCTCTCTTCTCAGTCTGTGACCCCTATAGTGCAAGTGTTAGTATGCTTGATGCTGTCCCAGAAGTTTCTTAAACCGTCTTCATTTTTAAAATCCTTTTTCCTTTTTCCTCCTCAGCTTGAGTGATTTCCACTATTCTGTCTTCCAGTTCACTGATCCATTCTTCTGTATCTTCTAAGGTACTGTTGATTTGTTCTAGTGTATTTTTGAATTTCAGTTGTTGTATTCTTCAACTCTGTCTAGTTCTTCTTTACATTTTATAACTCTTTGTTTACCTTCTCACCATCTTCATCCATTCTTCTCCTGAGTTCTTCTTTGAGCGTTTCATCCAGTAGATTTCTTATCTCAGCTTCACTTTGTTCTCTTTCTAGGGTTTTATCTTGTTCCTTCATTTGGAGCATATTCTTCTATCACCTCATTTTGCCTCATTTGCTGTTTTTATTTCTATATATTTGGTAGGTTTGTTACATTTCCTGACCTTGGAGAAGTGGCCTTATTTAGGAGGCATCTTATGGTGGCCAGCAGCACACTCCCCTCTGGTCACCACAGCTGTGTGCTCTGGGGGTGCCCTCTATGTGGGTTGCCTGGGTCCTTCTGTTGTGACAGGCTGACTACTATGGATATGACAGCAGGTGTGGCTGGTTCCCTGTCCGGTTGATTGCCTGGCCCTGCCTTGTGTGGAGGTTGCTGTACATTGGTGGGCTGGGCCAGGTCTTGGCATGGTTGACTGCGTGACCAGGGGAGTCCTAGTCCTGGTGCCAGCCTACTGGTACACGGGGCTGGGTCATGATGTAGCTGGCTACAGAGCCCTGGGGCACCTGTGTCTAGTGCTGACCCATTTGTTGGCAGAGCCATGTCCCAGGGTGGCTGGCTGCAGAGCCAGTTGTCCCGGAACTGGTGTCAGCCCATTGATTGTTGGGGCCAGGGCCTAGGGGGTTCTGGGGCCAGTGAGGCCCAACTGGTGGGCAAAGCTGATTCCCAGAGTCTCTTGTTGCAGGGTCTTGGTGTTCCCAGAGCTGGTGTTTGCCTGTGATAGGCAGGCTCAGTTATCAAGGCATCCTAAGGCTGGTGCTGGCCCACTGGTGGGTGGAGCCAGGTCCTGGGTTTCTGACTATCAGCATCTGGGGTACTGATCTGGTGTTGGCCTGCTGGTTAGTGGGGCTGGGTCCTGGGCCCTCTGGTGGGCAGGGCTGGACCCCAGGGTGGCTGGGGGCTCAGGGAGTCCTACTGGCAGGTGGGGGTGTATCCCCCTTCCAGCGAGCTGCTTGGCCTGAGGCATCCCAGATCTGATGCCAAACAGCTGGTGGGCAGGGCCAGGTCTAATAAGCTAGAGGGGAGGTTTCCAAAAGGGCATTTGTCAGCCCCAGTGTTCTCATAGTAGGATGAGCTCCCCGAAATGGTTGCTGCCAACATTTATGTCCCCAGGGTGAGCTCCAGTTGCCTCCTGCATCTTCAGGAGGCTCTCCAACATCAGCAAGTGGGTTTGACCCGGGTTTCTTTCAAATTACTGCTTCTGTTCTAGGTCTCGGAGCATGTGAGATTTTGTGTGAGCCCTTTGAGAGTAGTGTCTCTATCTCCTATAGCCCTCTAGCTCCCCTGAAAGCAAGCCCCACAGCCTCCAAAGCCAAACATTCTGGGAGCTCATCTTCCCAGTGAAGGACCCCTGGGCTGGGTAGCCCATTATGGGCCTCAGACCCCTCGCTCCTTTGGGAGAACTTCTACAATTATATTTATCTTCCTATTTGTGGGTTGCCTACCTGGGTTTGTGGGTCTTGACTATACCAGATCTCCACCACTCCTACCTGTCCTGTTGTGGTTGGTTCCTTCTTTATATTTTTAGTTGTAGAAGATCTTTTCTACTAGTCTTCAGGTTGTTCTCATCAATAGTTGCTTTGTAAATTGTTGTAATTTTGGTGTGCCCATGGAAGGAGGTGAGCTCAGGGCAGCTATCTTAGCCACCTGTCCCTTCAGATTGTTTTCAATTTCAATTTCAGATTGTTCATTGCTAGTATAGATATACATTTGATTTTTGTACATTGATCTTACCTCCTGCAACCTTATTAAACTCACTTATTAGTTCTTAGTAACATTTTTTTAGGTCGCATCATATTTCCTATTTAGACAATCACATCATCCATGAATAAGACAATTTTACTTCTTCCTTCTGAGTGTGGATGATTTTATTTCTTTTCTTGCTTATTTCCTTAGATAAAATAGAGAAATATTCTATTCTACAGTGATGAATATAGGTGGTAAAGCAGGCCTCCTTGCACTGATCCTAATGGTAGAGGGAAAACATTCATCTTTTACCATTAAGTATACTATTTTCTATAAGTTTTTTGTAGATGGCCTTTGTCAGGTTGAGAAAGTTACTTTCTATTTCTAGTTTGATAAGAGTCCTTATTGGGAATGGATGTTGGTTTTGGTAAAATGCTTTTTCTGTGTCTATTGAGGAGACACTATAGTTTTTCTTTTTCGGTTTGTTAATACAGTGAATTATATTGAGTTTTAAATATTAATCTGCCCTTACATTCCTGGGATAAACCCCACTTTATCATGATGCTTTTTACATGTTGGATTCAATTTTCTAAAACGCTGTCTAGAATTTTTGCATTTATGTTTATGAATGATATTGACCTTTTCTTTCCCCTTGTATGTCTATCTGATTTTGATACCAGGTAATGCTGGCCTCACAGAATGAGTTGAAAAATAGTCCCTTTTCCTCAACTTTCTGTAATACTTTTGTGGAATTGGTGATATTTCTTCCTTAAATGTTTGGTAAATTCACCAGTGGAGTCATAGGGACTGGAATTTCTTTGAAAGTTGGTTTTTAACTGCAAATTCTAGGTATTTAACACATGTAGGACTAGTCAAGTTACCTATTTTTTTCTTAAATGAGCTTTGGTAGTTTGTGTCTTTCAAGGAATCTGTTCATTTTATCTAAGTTGTCGAATGTATTGACATAAAATAGTTTATAAGATTCTCTTATCCTTTTAATATTTGTAGATTCTATATAGATATCAACTCTCATTCCTATTATTGATAATTTGTGTCATTACTCTTTTTGCCCAATAAATCTGGTTAGAACTTTCTCAATTAAAAAAAATTCATTCAAAGATCTAGTTTTGGGGTTAATTAACTTTTTCCCTATATTTTCTTTTTCTATTTCTTTATTTCTACTTTGGTCTTTATTATTTCCTTTCTTCTACTTTGGTTTTCAGGTGTTCTTCTCTTTCTAGTTTTTAAAGAAAGAAACTGAGATCATTCATTTGAGGCCTTTCTTCTTTTTCTAACACGGGCATTTAGTGTTATAAATTTCTCCTTAATTACTGCTTTAGGGACATCTCACTCACCAGTTCTGATATGTTGTATATTTGTTTTATTCAGTTCAAAATGATTAGTACTTTCCCTTGTGATTTCTCCTTTGACCCATTAGATTATTTAGAGATATGTTACTTAATTTCCAAATATTTGAGGATTTTCTAGAGAACTTTCTGTCAATGATTTCTAATTTAATTCCATTGCAATTAGAAAATGCTCATAGTATGACTTGAATTCTTTTATATTTATTGAGTCCTGTCTTATGGCCCAGAATATAGTCCATTACAGTAAGTGTTCCATGTGTACATGAAAAGAATGTTTATTCTGCTCTTGTTGAGAATTTTCTACAAATGTCAGTTAGATCAAGTTGGTTGATAGTGTTGTTCAAATTTTTAATATCTTTACTGATTTTCAGTCCAATTATTTTATCAATTATTGAGAGACAGACATTGGTATCTCTATTTTGAAATAAATCCAGCTAGAGACACTTAGAGGCAAATTGAGTAACAAAATTAAAGAAGAGGACCACATAATTATATTTTTAAAGAAAGAATTTTGGGAGTGGGACATCAATTAACACAAAGGAATGAATTGCTTGGTATAGAATTGAAGGCATGGGAGGAAATCATTGCTGAGCCCTGAAGCACATTCAGATAGGTAACAACTACTCTACTTCTGCATAAAGATTGGACCCTTCTGTTAGTGTCAGTGATGAATTTTCTAATGAAACACGTTGAGAATATACATGAAACTAACCAACATGTAAAAAGAAGAATTTGTCCAGTAATGACAGTCTTTAGGGACACCCTTAGCTGCAATCACAAGCAGCAATATGTAATTGTCATTAACCTTATTCTTCTCACTCTGCAAAAGGTCACTTTATTCGTGAATTGTGCATCCACACACTCACACAGATAAGAAGCCGTTAACAAAGCACCAGCGTTGGCGGCCCCACCAACTCTATCTAACCCAGTTAGCACATTTTGTAACATTCTGTCATAAAGTCATTGGCAGTGTTGGTGTTCGAAAACTGCATGGCTCAGATGTTTCTAAACCCTTTTAATCCATGACAAAGGCCTCCCTTTATTGTTGTTTTGTTTTCCTTTGCTGCCCTACAGCATGGCAGCCAGTGTGTGCTCCTGATAAGCAGTGAGCCATGCAGATGTGGTTCAGTTTCCTTGTGCACACTACCGTGCAACCTGCCAAGGCCCAAACGTGGGAGGCAGTATGGCTTCCCCTCCCCCCACCCAGAGCCAGTGCCAGTGGTACCCTGCACAATGGTTAGCAGGCCAGATAGCTTCAGAAGAACACAAAATTAACTTTTCATGTCACAAATGACATTTACCATTGCCTAGTTTGGAGGATATAATATAGCTAGTGTAAATAATTTTATTCTAATCCAAGTGAGGTAGCAGCAAGCTTCAAACTTAGAACAAAAAGGGAGAGAAACGGCTGCTATGATCATGAATTTTTTGAAAGTTCTTTTTCCTCTTTCTCTTCCTGGGTTTGCACAGCAGGGATAAAGAAAGGACGATACTGGTTCAGGACACAATGCTGATATTTGCTATTGTTAACAAAAGAGGCCCCTGTGTGTCCAGGGGAGTGTGACAAAGGAAACAAGAATAGACTCTATAAATGGCGGTAGCCTGAATAAACTGGGTTCAGAAAGAAATGTGTGAAGGAATTGACAGTCAGGTGACTATGTGACTTGAATGACTATCTCAACTGCCAAGTTTAGATGAAGAGCCAAGTCAGGGTACACATGGGGAGATTCTAAGGGATATCCCCGAGCTGCTGGTAGCTGAATGATGGTCCAGGGTAGACTCATGTTCCAGATGAGCTAGGAAATAGTTGGGACAGAGGAATCAATGGAGAGGGCAATTCAGAATCCAATGGAGAAGGCCAGTTGCTTAGAGAGTATTGAGAATCAAAGAGATTAAGAAATGGAGGCCTGTTTCTTGGGTAAGAAGTTAATAGCTAAGTCTGGATTTGAAGATGAGAATCAGCAGGAGGACAACTTCTAAAAACCCACCACACAGAAACAGAGACACAGATGTAGAGAGCAAACGTACGGACACCAAGGGGGGAAGTGGCGGGGGTGGTGGGGTGGTGGGGTGAATTGGGAGATTGGGATTGACATACATATACTAATATGTATCAAATAGATAACTAATAAGAACCTGCTGTATAAAATCTAAATAAAATAAAATTCAAAAAAAATAAAAACCCACCCCACTGTGAGCATGTACCTTTTAACTGTAATGGCAGGTCCCTACCACCACCCCTGGTTCCTAAAGGAGCTGACAAGAGTTTGAAAGCAACCTCAGGTTCTGTAAAGATCTGTATTTTTGAACAGTTCATGACTGTTCATCTAAACTTTCAAGGGCTTTCCCGTTCTCCGCCTCAGTTTTCAAATGATCAAGAGCTACTGAAACTGAGTGGGGCCCTATGGGGCTCCCGGGCATGGAGGTCTTTTTTTGTCCCCCATTCCTTGTAGGCAAGACTCCAGCCTCCATGACCTTCCCTGAGTTCCAAAGGGTGGATTCGAACAGTTGCTAATCAAGGGAGGAGCAGCCACGAAATGACCTGAGGGAGATTCAAGAGGCCCCGAGAAGCTCGTCAAGATTAGGAGACCCCCTGAGATGAGATCAGAGGAGTGCAGGCCCTGCGCACACCCTGGTCTTGTCAGAGAATACAAGAGAATAGTCTCTTCTCAGCCTGGGACGTAAGAGCCCGTTTTCCACTAAATCTGTAGTAGACAACTCTGAGTTTCTGTCCGTCTGTCAATCTGCTTTGCAATATGGTGTTAGGCAAGTAACTGAGAGACACCTCCAACCCTCTTGGGAATTCAGCAGTCACCCACTGTATCCCTCCTTCAGTTTGCTTCCTAATCCACCCCCTTCCTCATCTCACACTGGTCCCTACAATTTCACACAAGCCCTGAGTTTCTTTTCCCAAAGCCCCTCAACCTACCACTTCCCCAGATCCACTGCCTGTAACAGCTCTTCTGAACTTGGGGTAACACCCAATGGGTGTACTCTCTCCAGTATAACTGATTGTTCAGAGGTTCTGACTAGAAAATCTGCTTCTCTTTCTCCTACCAGCCGTGAAACCACACCTCTGACATCTTTTAAGGTGTAACTCAAGTCAAATCTCTTAGTTTGCCCTGACTGTGCAAGTCAGCACTAATATCTAAGCTCAGCTCTCAGCCTCTCCTTTCCTTCCTTCCTCCCTCCCTCCCTCCCTCCCTCCTTTCCTTCCTTCCCTTCCTTTCCCTTCCTTTCCCTTCCCTTCCGGCAAATATTTAATGAGATCTTACTGTACACCAGGCACTCATTCTTTTTTTTTTTTTTAACATCTTTATTGGAGTATAATTGCTTTACAATGGTATGTTAGCTTGTGCTTTACAACAAAATGAATCAGTTATACATATACATATGTTCCCATATCTCTTCCCTCTTGCATCTCCCTCCCTCCCACCCTCACTATCCCACCCCTCTAGGTGGTCACAAAGCACCAAGCTGATTTCCCTGTGCTATGCGGCTGCTTTCCACTAGCTATCTACTTTACGTTTGGTAGTGTATATATGTCCATGCCTCTCTCTCGCTTTGTCACAACTTACCCTTCCCCCTCCCCATATCCTCAAGTCCATTCTCTAGTAGGTCTGTGTCTTTATTCCTGTCTTATCCCTAGGTTCTTCATGACGTTTTTTCCCTTAAATTCCATATATATGTGTTAGCATACGGTATTTGTCTCTCTCTTTCTGACTTACTTCACTCTGTATGACAGACTCTAGGTCTGTCCACCTCATTGCAAATAGCTCAATTTCGTTTCTTTTTATGGCTGAGTAATATTCCATTGTATATAAGTGCCACATCTTCTTTAGCCGTTCAGCCGATGATGGACACTTAGGTTGTTTCCATGTCCTGGCTATTGTAAATAGAGCTGCAATGAACATTTTGGTACATGACTCTTTTTGAATTATGGTTTTCTCAGGGTATATGCCCAGTAGTGGGATTGCTGGGTCATATGGTAGTTCTATTTGTAGTTTTTTAAGGAACCTCCATACTGTTCTCCACAGTGGCTGTATCAATTTACATTCCCACCAACAGTGCAAGAGGGTTCCCTTTTCTCCACACCCTCTCCAGCATTTATTGTTTCTAGATTTTTTGATGATGGCCATTCTGACTGGTGTGAGATGATACCTCATTGTAGTTTTGATTTGCATTTCTCTAATGATTAGTGATGTTGAGCATCCTTTCATGTGTTTGTTGGCAGTCTGTATATCTTCTTTGAACAAATGTCTATTTAGGTCTTCTGCCCATTTTTGGATTGGGTTGTTTGTTTTTTTGTTATTAAGCTGCATGAGCTGCTTATAAATTTTGGAGATTAATCCTTTGTCAGTTGCTTCATTTGCAAATATTTTCTCCCATTCTGATGGTTGTCTTTTGGTCTTGTTTATGGTTTCCTTTGCTGTGCAAAAGGTTTGAAGTTTCATTAGGTCCCATTTGTTTATTTTTTTTATTTCCATTCCTCTAGGAGGTGGGTCAAAAAGGATCTGGCTGTGATTTATGTCATAGAGTGTCCTGCCTATATTTTCCTCTAAGAGTTTGATAGTTTCTGGCCTTACATTTAGGTATTTAATACATTTTAAGCTTATTTTTGTGTATGGTGTTAGGGAGTGATCTAATCTCATACTTTTAAATATACCTGTCCAGTTTGCCCAGCACCACTTATTGAAGTGGCTGTCCTTTCTCCACCGTACATTCCTGCCTCCTTTATCGAAGATAAGGTGACCATATGTGTGTGGGTTTATCTCTGGGCTTTCTATCCTGTTCCATTGATCTATCTTTCTGTTTTTATGCCAGTACCATACTGTCTTGATAACTGTAGCTTTGTAGTATAGTCTGAAGTCAGGGAGCCTGATTCCTCCAGCTCCGTTTTTCGTTCTCAAGATTGCTTTGGCTATTCGGGGTGTTTTGTGTTTCCATACAAATTGTGAAATTTTTTGTTCTAGTTCTGTGAAAAATGCCAGTGGTAGTTTGATAGGGATTGTATTGAATCTGTAGATTGCTTTGCATAGTAGAGTCATTTTCACAATGTTGATTCTTCCAGTCCAAGAACATGGTATATCTCTCCATCACTTTGTATCATCTTTAATTTCTTTCATCAGTGTCTTATACTTTTCTGCATACAGGTCTTTTGTCTCCTTAGGTAGGTTTATTCCTAGGTAGTTTATTCTTTTTGTTGCAGTGGTAAATGGGAGTGTTTTCTTGATTTCACTTTCAGATTTTTCATCATTGATGTATAGGAATGCAAGAGATTTCTGTGCATTAATTTTGTATCCTGCTACTTTACCAAATTCATTGATTAGCTCTAGTAGTTTTCTGGTAGCATCTTTAGGGTTCTCTATGTATAGTATCATGTCATCTGCAAACAGTGACAGCTTTACCTCTACTTTTCCAATTAGGATTCCTTTTCTTCTCTGATTGCTAGGCTAAAACTTCCAAAACTATGTTGAATAATAGTGGTGAGAGTGGGCAACCTTGTCTTGTTCCTGATCTTAGTGGAAATGCTTTCAGTTTTTCACCATTGAGGACGATGTTGGCTGTGGGTTTGTCATATATGGCCTTTATTATGTTGAGGAAAGTTCCCTCTATGCCTACTTTCTGCAGGGTTTTTATCATAAATGGGTGTTGAATTTTGTCAAAAGCTTTCTCTGAATCGATTGAGATGATCATATGGTTTTTCTCCTTCCATTTGTTAATATGGTGTATCACATTGATTGATTTGCATATATTGAAGAATCCTTGCATTCCTGGAATAAATCCCACTTGATCATGGTGTATGATCCGTTTAATGTGCTGTTGGATTCTGTTTGCTAGTATTTTGTTGAGGATTTTTGCATCTATGTTCATCAGTGATACTGGCCTGTAGTTTTCTTTCTTTGTGACATCCTTGTCTGGTTTTGGTATCAGGGTGATGGTGGCCTCGTAGAATGAGTTTGGGAGTGTTCCTCCCTCTCCTATATTTTGGAAGAGTTTGAGAAGGATAGGTGTTAGCTCTTCTCTAAATGTTTGATAGAATTCACCTGTGAAGCCATCTGGTCCTGGGCTTTTGTTTGTTGGAAGATTTTTAATCACAGTTTCAATTTCAGTGCTTGTGATTGGTCTGTTCATATTTTCTGTTTCTTCCTGATTCAGTCTTGCACTCATTCTTTAAGGAACTGGGTTACAGGAGTAAATAAGATGTACAGGGTTTTGGTTCTTTTGGAATTTACAGTCTAGAAGGTGGAGACAGACAATAAACTATTAAATAAATGAGAAAATGATCACTCAAGATATGCGATAGTGGATTGTGGATAATGAATGTGTTGAGGAGTACTCATAAGTACTTTCATCTTAATCGGGTGGTGGGAAGCCCTCTTTGAGGAGATAACATTTAATCTATGATCTAAAAGGCAGAGGAGGAATCCATGATCCGAACTTCCAGGGAGAAGATAGCATTCCAATTCGGGGAAATTACCAATGCAAAAACCCTAAGATAAAGGCAAATTGGGAAAGTGTAAACTTTTCCTCTGTTACTTCTCTGCCATAACTATACATGTAATATGTAATATAATATACAAAGAATATGCAATAAACTTTATACAATGCTATGAGGAATATCTGCCTGGATTATATGTTTATACATGTTTTCTTCCCCAGGGAAGTCTCTCCAAGGCATCTAATAAACTTACCCAACATAGTAAACTCTCAGTCATTTGAGGATATATATTAGGAAGCGGATCCGTATTTAGGAGGAAGAGTGGCAAATGTGGGGGTAATAGGAAGTGAATTTCTTCTACAGCTGCTCTCTACACTGAATGATGCTTAAACTCAAGAGAGAAATTAATACACATTTCATCAAGGTTTACACTTAATCACATGCCTAACTCTTGACTTTTTGTCATTCACTTTTATGGTGCAAAGTTCTTTTAGCTGCCCCCTCACCGAGCGAGCCCACGCGAGCCCACGCCCCACATCATCCAGTAACCAGCTTACCCTGGCTCAACCCTACACACTGTAAAAGTACTTTCAGTATGAGTGAGAACCCACCTTCACATTTTATGACTTGTACAATAAAAAAACAAGAAAAACATGCAGATTTAAAATTATAATGTGCATAATATGGAGTTTTTAACTTAATGGGACATACAGGGAATGGTGTCATTAACAAGAAAAAAAAGAAGAAGAAGGAAATGCATAATTGTGCACTTAGTGCTGCCGCTGGCTGTGTTTGGGTCCACAGTGCAAAGAATGGAGCAAAACCTCATGAAACAAGGGATGTGTATGTATTGTCACTTTGCTCCTTAAAGTCTAAAGTTCTCTGAACTGAAAAATAATGTAACAGCACAGCTTCCATCAGTGAACAAAGGTGTGTGAACCTTCTTGTCTTGGCTTTCCAGCAGCAGAAGTACAACCAGAAGACCCAGATTTCAGTAAGGCTGAGTCACCACAGCAGTCACGTTGGGATGGATGGAGTCCAAGGCGGGATCCAGCAGCCTCCAAAACAGGTGTGATTTGTGAAGGAGGCTGCAAAGAGCGGATCAGCTGTTCTGCAGTCTGGTTCAGGTTTCACATAGAAACAGGAAAGTGGTGATAAATTTGTAAGTACACAGGCACAAAAGGTTCTCAACCACAGCTGGTGCATCTCGTTCCACTCTTCACAAAATCAAGGACAACACTGGTTGTTAAAAAGCCTTGGGATTTTCATCTACTGAAAACTGCTCAGAGTAAGCAAGATATAGGAAAGTGATGACAAATTGTGCATTTGTTACCAGCTTTCTAGTACAAATATTGAACTACTGATTACATGGGAAGTAATCTTCTTTTAGTAATAAAGGTTCAGGAGCCAAAATGCCTGAGGGCAAATCCTGCCTCTAGAGTTTACGAAGTTAAATAACTTCGGTCAAGTTATTTAAATGTGTTAAATGTGAACCTGAAAATGTTATTTTCAGGTTCCTCATCTGTAAAATGGGACTATTAGTAGTATATACCATATAGAGTTGTTGTGAAAATAAGAGAGGTGGTTGAAGCACTTAGAGCCCTGCACAGCTCATATTAAGGACTCAGTAACTCTCTGCTAGTGTCCTAACAGGAAACCACGGCTACATAAGATACTAAGGCCCTGCCGGAACTCTAGTCCCTATGAGTTAGCTTATTCTGCAGCAAGAAAATCAATCCCTCTCTCTCTCTCTCTCTCTCTCTCTCTGTCTGTCTGTCTGTCTCTCTCTCTCTCTCTCTCTCTCTCTCACACACACACACACACACACACACACACACACACAGGATAACAAATTTTAGTTGTGATACCCACCCACTCTCTGAAAAGAAATCGATTTAGAATCAGAATGACTTAGTTATCCTATGAGAAAGGCCTGGGAAAAGCCACCCTGCTCGTGAATCGTTACTATGTTAACGTGGCTCAGAAAACTCCATGCAGCACCTTGTTGCTTCATCCTTCATCCAGTAAAGCAACTGCTGTTTTCCTTTTGACATTAGCTTCTCAAATGGCAACTGAAGCACTGGCTGCTTACTTTCTTCTTCACGTGGCGTGTAAAACAGCCTTGCAGACACGTCACATGGAGGGCTGCTAATCATTGGTGGAGGGCTCCAGATAAGCAGTCCGCTCCAGAGCTGTGCCCATAGAGGCATCCCCTGGGGAGCTTTAAATAACCAAAGCCAGGGACCCACGTGAGGGTCACACTGGGTGGGCGGGGCCCAGGCACTGGTGTGTTACAAATACTCCCCGCTTATTCTGAGGCTCAGTGACAGTTGGCAACCACTGAACTGACAAATGCTCTTATTTTACAAAGTGACATCTAGGACCCTAAAGTGATAGCCTAGGGGCTCATGAGTGGCAGTCTGGAGGAGTCCAAGGCATCTTTAACCCAAACAAAATGCTAGTAGCCCTCAAATAGAGGGGGGATTGCAGGAGAAGAATTGCATATCAGAATCACATGGAATTCTTTTTGAAGCGTCACATCACCATCACCACCACCACCACCATCACCTCTGCCTTGTCCCATGTCCCACCCCTCCTGTTGTCCCGGGATCTGATACGATTCTAATGCATCCTTGCTACTCAGCAAAATTTCCCAAACATCTAGACCTTCTGAGAAGTACAGATCCTACCCCATCGTGAAGTTGTAGCCCAGAACCTTTACTTTTAAAAAGCTCCTCAGCCAGTTCTTACATGAATCTAGGTTTGAGAAATACTCTTTAGATGCTCAGAGGGTCAGTTCTTGAGGTAACAGCACATCATGCATCATTAATAAAACTTGGATTAAGGATGGGCAATGATGAAGGTACCTTGAAAGGAGGTACTAAAATGAGGATACAAAAGCCCAGGGGGCACAGGTCTGTAACAGACATCCCGGATCTGCCTCCCAGGTGTGGCCAGGGTTTGGTATGACCTCCTATAATCCCTTTTTATCCTAGAGAACTTAGTTGGAGTTAAGATTCCTTCGTTTTCCCTTATTTGCTCGCTCTGTGAAACCTTGGTGTTCATTTCCACTGTATTTACACTGGACATTGTGGGTGGACATGGATAGTTTTTTGAGTACAACCCCTGCTGCCAAAGCAGAAGAATCCTGACACACAGGGGCTTTTGAAGACTTGCTGATACTGCATTTCATAAAATATCAAGGTTCGTAAGAGGAAAAACAAACACTGGCTGAGACCCTGAAAGCAACACCACTGGCATGCCCTCCCCTTGTTTCTTAATAACTGTCGATCCTGCTTATTACGGCCGTGTCGATCGTTTGGGTGATGGTATACTTGGCTGACGGTGCTGCTAAACTTGGGGGCATTGTGAATGGTTTTGTAATTTGGAAGGAGCTCAGCATATATGAGTTTGTGAATTGGGCTTAAGTCTTTTTAACGCCCATTCCCACAGCGCAGGTGAACTCACGGTCAGTGTCTCCTAGGATTCTTTCAGCCAGACTGTTGCGCTATCTATCTTCCTAACTGCCCAATGAATATGGCGAACTCTATCTCACCAGTGGTGGCATCTTTCTAGAACAACTGGACGGACCGGTGCAGCCACAGCTCGCTGCCCTCCACAGGGACCTTCTGTTTGTGCTGGGGTCTGCAGGAGATGGCGGCCTGGATGGGCTTCTCCCCAGAAGTCACAGATTCCTGCTTCTCAGGGCAGCAGCCTTACGTTCCAAGTGTGCTACAATATAAAAACTAGGCTTTTGCTGAAAGCCTTCCTTTGTCTGCTTTCTAGCCTAGTTTGCCATCCAAAAGATTCCACAGAGTTGATGTTTCCGTTTCTTTAATTCAGTGTTTGGGATGACACAGCCTCAGCCCAGCTGTCTCCCAAGCAAAGGGGTGTGTGTGTAAATGTTACCCAGTGTTCTCGGCCTCTTTTCTTTCTTTGGGTCGGAAGCAAGGCTGTCACACTGTATGTTGTTATTTAAGGGATATGCTGAGATGTTTCCTTTCTGTGGTGGAAAAGATCTTTTCAAGGGAGCCTCTTTATTCCTCTGACATTTCCACTCTTGAAAAGCTGACCCAGTTCCCGCAGAATAACAAAAGAAGCACACAGAGAAAACAGATTCCCCTGGGAGACTGATAAACTCAGGTGAACTCTGGCCAACTGAGTTTCCCTCAGAGAACTGGGCAGACTGCCAGAAAGCTGAGGAAGAGTCACATCTCAAAGATATATGGACACATTAGGATCTGCTCAGCTTTGAGCTGCCTTTCAGAATTTGCCTTTGATATGAGTCCATGTGAGAGTTCAGTCAATCCCACATCAAGCCTGTGTGCAATGATGTTTGGACATCTGGTCTACCGTGTGTCTTCCTTTAGTCCTAGAGGGTCCTACCTGGGGCCTAAGAACTCACCCTTACGCCTGGGTTTCTGAGCCAACGTGAACAAACCACAACAGCTTCCAAGGCTCTGGAGACTTGAGTCAGCTCACATTCACCACAGGTATTGGCCTCTCCAGAAACTAGCACCACTCTGAGTTGTAGAATCTGGGAAGAGGAAGGAGATAAATGGACATAGCACCACATCCTGTACACCTCACACAGCTTTAAATATTACAATTATTTGTCTAATCATCGCTCCGAAAATCCTGAATAGAAGTTGGTTCCTTTATTTAACGTATTTTCCACTCTTCCCAGATCCTCTGTATTTACCAACATTTCAGCCTTTTTCTTCCTTGATAACAAGAGAGGGGCTCAAGGCCTAATTTCCCTCTCCTTTGTCTCCTCTTTTAAGGGTGAGTCTGAATTATAAAACCACGACTATATTTGTGACTGGCCTGTAATTAGCTTTTCTAAGCCATGAGTTATTTTTTGGCATTTTTTTGGGTACAGAGCAAAGAGGAATTCTTCTTTAGGATATGTGTTCTTTTCATCAGATTCTGTGAACAAGGAACATCAATAGATGTATCCACTTGGCTTATCTAACTTGTTCCACATCTTTTTTTTTTTTTGTTCCACATCTTTTCTTAGATCATATTCCCTATCCTTTTCATTTTCCATTGAATTTCATTGACTCTTTGCAGCTATCTTTTTTTTCACTTAGTCATTCAACAAACAGTTCCTGTAAGTATCTGTAGGTATTGCCCTAGGGAATGGAAAAACAAAGAGGCTCCCTGCCCTCTAGGAGGTAATGGTTAAGTGGAAGAAACCAGTGTAAGATCATCACAGCATCATCAATAACAGAACCAAGTACTAGAAGAGAGGCAGATAAAAAGTGCCTCAGGAGCAGAAGAAATAAGAATCGCTTATTCTACCAGGGAGTTCTAGGTGATAGCAGAACAGTGGGTTAACTTGTCCTGTCTACTCATTCATAGTCCCTAGGTGAAGGTGAAAGTGAAATCAGGGTTTTCCTCTGTTTGAACTTGAATTAATTTTTAAAAATTGTGCAGAATTCATGTTTAGCAGAAGGTGGTAATGAGTTCAGTGGCATGAAAGCTATAAAATATCTCCAATGAGGGCGTCTTGGCAATAATGATGGAAAACTGTATCACACACACACACACACGTGCCTGAGCGTGCATTTAGTTACACATACATATCCATTCTACCCTAGCAGCGGATTTGTGAGTGGGAGAGGCAGGTGTGGAGCGATGGCTCTATAGTCATAGACCCTCTGATCTACCTGTGGGTGCACCGGAGCCCCCTGCCTCAAGCGTCAGGAAGAGCCGTCTCCATGCCCGTGCCAGCTCCACAGGGACCAGGACCATCATGCCACCTCTGTCTCCTGCCAGCACATTTATCACTCAGTCAGTTTTCTGCGTGCCTAAGATGTGTTCAGCCCTAAGGAGGAGAAAAAGAAATATTTAATGCCTTCTGTGTGCCAGGATCATGCTTCTGCCTTCTTGTATTATCATTCCATTTAAGCCTCATAATAATCCTACGAGATAGACATTGCCATTTCTAAATTTTTCCGGTAAACTAAGTCTCAGAGGGGTTAAATTGCCTGGCCAACATCATATAGCTTATAAGTTACCATCCTTTGCCATAAAAGGTTTATGGATCAGGACTTAAACCATGTGTGATGCAGTTCATTCTTACATCTGTATCCTAGCTCTGGGATAGAGATATAATACTGGGCCACCTTGGAGATATTTCTTATTCTTCCTTAGCCTCAGTTACTTTATCTGTAAAAGAAAGATAATAATAATTTCAGAGGTTTATTAGGATTAAATGAGACAATCGTTATAAGGTGATTAACCCTTTGCCTGGTACCTAGCAAACACTCAATATATTCGATATAATAGCTGTCCTAAAAATGGTTAAATTGGGAGTCCAGGACTGTCTCTACTACATCACTTCCATAGGAAACCTTGGTGAGTTTCCTTTTTCATTTTTTTCAGTTCCGCCCTTAATATCAAAGAGATGCCACCAGTTCAAGGCCAGAGCCTAATGGACCATGAAAGAACAGCTTTCAGGTATAAGCCACCAGCTGGGATGCTTGTTACTCATAATCTGATCCTCTCTCTCTTTCTGCAGCTTAGTCCCTAGTGGCTCTTAAGGATAAAAAGAGCAGCTATTCTGGTGCACACATAGCATGTGAGGAAGTTTTTTCTTTACTGAGTGGCACAAGCAGTAATCCAATTCCAAATAATAAATAAAGCTAAATGATGGAGCCGTGTGAGTATACCCAAAAAGGCCAAAATTCAACCAATGATTATTGAATGCCTACCTAAGCTAGACACTAGTCATACAAAGAATTCACAGTCCTTTCTACAAAGGGCTCAGTGTCAAGTCAGGAAGACCAACAAGTGCACAAGTTCCACGTAGGGCACAGAGTACTATCAGCCTTGCACAAAGGGTTGCAGGTTGAGGCTGCAAGTGTCCCACCCCAGCATTCAGGTTGCCATGCGGACGGCACATGAATGGTACTGAAGACACCTGGCCAAGCCCATCAACCAAGCCATCCTGTGACCGAGCTCCATTCATATTAAAGAGTGAAAATTTCCCCAAAGTTCCTTGACCATTTGTCTTGTCCTATTTGTATAATTTCCTCCCACTTAGGTACTTAAGCAAGCTTTAAATACGAAATAAATGCTACTGGTAATTTCCCACAAAGTTTCAAAATATGAAATCCTTGACAGGATTATGAGGCTGCCTCTGTTTACTCTGGTGGAGGATCAGAAGTGAGAATCAGATGGAGAGGCACAGAGGGGAATGCAGGGCCAGGACCTGCCAGCGTTGCCCGAAACATGAATCCACTTCGTCTGGCTGTGGGGGTGGCTGAAGGAAGATGCGTTCCAGGACAGAAGGGCAAATCTGAGCTTTACAATGGGAGTTGGAAAAACCTGCATCAACATTATTTAGATTTTTTATAATTTCTCCTTATAAAGCTTTGGATGTATCTAATATGCGTGTGAATGTATGTATTTTTCTTTTGAGAATGGTGAAGCCCCAAGATGCTTGATAACACAATGCATCAGGACCCTTGGGTAGTGGTACCTGGCTGCTATGTTTTAGTCTTTGCAAATACAGTGACTATTTTGGAGATAGTTCCTTATGCCTAGTTCTGTGCCTGGCTTTGTGCTGGATCCTGCAGGGCTGTGTAGACAAGATGTGTCTTCTGGGCGGCTTGTGTTCAGAGGCTGACACGGAGATTTCATCTACAATTGAAAAAACTTGGAGCAGGTATATAAATCAAATGATGAAAAAGAATAGCACTCTGAACCAGCATGGGGTAAATGCTGCATATAAATCTTTGCATTACTGCAAACCTCGAAGGTACTGCAACTACCCTCAGGTGCTTTGGAACAATTCCAGAATGCATAGTTTAGTTAAATGCGCCTATCCAGATGTCGAGATAAAATTAAGGCCTTTCCTGGACTCCATACTGGAGAACTGCGTACACATCTCTACATGACTAAGTCACTTCCTAAAGTAGTTAGTGTGATGTGAAGTGCCTGGGAGAGAATTTCAGAGAAGGTGGAAATGGCTAAAAAGTTAGGAAAGAAGTATTATAAGAGAAAATGACTAGATAAGACCATTCTATTTATAGAAGAGAACTGAGTGAAAATAAAGTCTCTTCTTGGGTGGATTTAAACAAAAACCTGCACGAGACCCCTAGAAGCCAGAGGGAAGCGGGTGCAGGAGTAAGTAACTTGAAGTGAGCTAGTGGGAAGGACCAGAGCATGAATCCAATTTTGTACTTAATCTCCTGGTGATGGATCCTCAAACCCCTAGTACTTTTCTGCAGGTAGTTGGAGAATTTGGCTAATATTTGCTCCATTTTCCACCATACAGTGCCAGAAGGCAGATAAGATATTGGGTCTCTCCCAGCACACTAGTTCAGGTTCTCTGGAAAGTAAGTAACAAAACCTGACTTTGGCTGAAAGGGAGCGTACTTGCAGGGACTGGGGTAACTTATTAAATGCAGTAAGAAAGCTGAAGTAACCAAATCAAATCAAACAATTTTGGGTAAGGGCAAGACCCGTAAACCTTCTCTCCAAGGCCCTGACTTGAGTCAAGGAGACTCAAGTCTTCTGTTCTCAGGCATGTCTCTCTTGCCCCAGGGAGAAAGAATCTGTTGGGTCTACGAGCAGCCCTGCATTGATTGTGAGACCAAGAGCAGGAATAGGGACACAATACAGACATGGCAGCAGGGCATCAGCTCCTATATTTTAGGAGTAGTTGCCAGAGGAGAGGGGTACCCTGTAAGCCATCCCCAGAGATGTCTGCTGTTCCCAAGAAGGAGCTCTTTGTTACAACAGCACATGGAGTTGTTTCCAAACTCCATGCGTCGGGTTGAGGGTGGGGAGAGAGAGAGAAAGAGAGAAAAGGAGGAAGAAGCATTTAGGTTTACTCCAACAGAGAACGTTGTGATGGAGAAAACTGTTAAATATGGAATGTATTACTCCCCCCAAAATGAACTGATCATGCTTGGAAATAGGATATATTCTCCTCTGCAAAAAATGGCTAAGTTGTGATTCTCCCGAGGTTCCTCTAGTTACTAAGATTTTGTGATTTTGTGGTAAAATGTTACCCTATTGCAGAAGAACATTTATCAAATTATGTCCATTAGATGTTAATCATTACATGTTCTATGAAATACAGATTTACAATTTCAATCAGGTTTGAGAACTACTAAATTAAAGTTCATGTTTGCTGCTGTTGTTTATGTTTGCTTTCCTTTTTGTGGCTGTAGAATTTCTCCCGATATTAATATATACCATAACTCTTTAAAAGGGGAATAAGATTATAAATTTGTATACAGGAAGGACCCCTAGGTGGGGTTTGGGCTGGTTGCTAGGCAGCCAACCCACAGTACTGCTTCAAAACCCTAATCCAGTTTGGGGGTTATGGTTGGCTTCCGCCAGGCTGAGCTCAGCCGACATTGGAAGAATGTGGAGGAGTTTGAGATAGGTAGGCGAAGGGAGGAAGGTATGGAGGAAAAAACATTTCATGTGCTGGGGACAGCCTATTGGAAGGTCCCAGTGCAGGACAGAGCTGTATGCACTGAAGTTACTGAAGGAAGCCCAGTGCCGTCGGAGTGTATCAAGGGAGGTAGACAGGGGTCAGAAAGGACTTTGGGAACAAATTAAGTCATTTGGATTGCTTCCTAAAGTCAGTGGGAAACCATTAGTGGATTCTAATCATGAGAGTGACCCCGCTCCTCAGTCTTACTCTATTGGTCTTTCCACTCTTCCTCGTGGATTTTGTGATCTTACGGTATCGATAATCTCTAAGTTCATTGCCAGACTCTTTTGAGAGAAAGTGAGCTATTCTAGAAGTTAGTTCGAACAACTATCTTAGAGAGTTGCAGGCTGAGGGAAAGCAAGGGACTGACTCCCTCATTTGGCACTTTAACCTCTCAGGGGTGATACTCAATGGTGAAAACTTGAAAGCCTTTCCTCTAAAATCAGGAACAAGACAAAGAGTATGATGTTCGCTGTGAGTCTGTCATAAATAGCTTTTATTCTGTTGAGATATGTTCCCTCTATACCAACTTGGATGAGAATTGGTATTGAATTTCATCAAATGCTCTTTTGTGTCTATTGAGATAATAATGTGATTTTTATCCTTCCTTTTATTAATGTGGTGTATCACATTCATGAATATTGAACCATCCGTGCATCCCTGGAATAAGCCCCACCTGGTCATGGTTTATGATCCTTTTTATATATTGTTGAATTCAGTTGCAGATATTTTGTTGAGGATTTTTGCATCTATATTCATCAGAGACATTGGCCTGTAATTTTCCTTTTTTGTAGTCTCTGTCTGGTTTTGGTGTCATGGTAATGTTAGAAATGTTACAAATGTTAGAAAGCTAAGCAAGCAAACAAAAATATATTTTCTAAACTCTTGCAACAAGGTCTGGACATAGTCTGTGTTCTGCCGAGTAGATGCGTCAGCAACAGACTTGGCAGAAGTGAGCCGTGAAAAGCAGTGCTGGCAGGGGCTGCGGCGGGGCAGATGAAGGGCACTGGGTTTGTTAGCTCTTTCTGCAAGCACGACGGCAGAGACATTTGGTCCTTTTGCGGTTGCGGTTCTGGTCAGGGTTTGAGTATCCCTAACATCAGAGGAACCTTGTGATGAGTAACAAGAGGAGGCAGCAGTGAGATTTCCACTAGAGCCGTCCAGTAGGAGATTGGATGTTTCTTCTGGCTGCCCTAATTCCTGATGGTTCCATCCTAGCTTGTTTACTTGTCCCTCCTGAAGTTTCTGTAAACTTCTTATTCTCTAAAACTCCTTTTCTTCTTAGTCTAGCTAGAGCAGATCCTGTTTCTTGCAATTAACTGAGTAATACAGATCTCCTGTTCTGTACCCCTATTGTTCACTATACTTTTCCTTCATAGTATATATCACAACTGCAGTTAAATAGTTGTTTAATTTTAGTGTATATCTGTCATCTCCACTGGATGATAAACTCCTTGAGGGCCAGAATTGGGTTTTATTTTCAGCACCTAACATCGTACCTGGTACATAATTGGTGCTCAGTAAGTACTGGTGAACACATGCGTGAAGGAGCGAATGAGTGGCACTTTGTCCCAGCTCTACCCCTTATTAGCAATTTTACCTTGAGTAGCTCAGTTCCCCTACCTGAGCCTCAGGGTTCTGCAGAGACAGTGCTCTAATTCATTATGTAGATCAAATGGGAGAAGATATTTGGAAATACTTTATGAACATTTTATTCAAATGTCAAAGGTTATTATTCTGGGCTACCAAGAAACAAAGAGTAAAGAAGACAAACATAGTCTAATAATTTTTCTGAGCCCAACTATAACAGATCTTTTATTTTCTTATTTTCTTTATTGCAAGTCTATGCAAGTCCACATATATGGGACTACTGTTCGAATTCCAGAGTCATCCTAAGAGCTCCCAGATGTCCAGAACTCATAATATAAACATTAGAGAGTGATATTAAATTATAGCAAGGACATGGCACTGCTCTTTATAGCAACCCAAGGTCAAATAAACATATACTGGGACACATGGAGATTCTTCACTTGGAAGATTCCAAAAAGGGTTTGGGGAAATAAATGTTTACACAAAACAGAATAAGAACTCAGAATATGTAAGTAGAATTATATTACCACTTTGGAACCCAGGCTTTAATTCAAATGATACTTAATCCTGAAGTAAGTGCAACAAAAACTCTCCCATTCCTTTGTTTGCCTGTTGTGTGCACCAAGTTGAATCACGAAGGACAAAGTGCAAGTAGACATCAAGTCGTGATCCTGGGGGATTGAGCTGGATTTATTGATTTTTCTCTCATGTTTTTCCCATGAAGATAACTTCAGTATCTGCTTTGACCCAAATCCCCTGTTGACCTGCTTTGAGGGCTAGGTGAGAGAACTGAGGACTGAAAGTAAAGAAGGGAAAACATCTTCATCTGTAAGAGGGAAGGAAAAAAAAAATTGTAGCAAAGGAAAATTGAACAGGCTTGTAAGGTAATTAGCAATTTTCAAATGCAGCAATGGGCAAAGGAAACAAAACGTAGAACATGTATTAAAAGTCAGGCGGTTGGTTTAGAAAATACAGCTGTAGGATCACACAGATTTTGACCATCCAAACCAAATTCAATTATCATGTCTGTGCTGCTTTTCTATTTCCGCCACTGAAAGGCTATTATTAGGTGCTCTTTCTCTTTTCTGCATCTCCAAGTATTGCCTTCCTAAAACATTCCAAAAAGTAAACATTAGCTTTAGGCCATTTGATTACTGGTTTCCCAGAACACTATGTTCTGTCCTGTTTCTCTCCATATTCCTTTAATATTAAAAATAGGAAGTGACTGAAGGCAGTTGAATGGCTCTGCCTTGGAGGCTGTTCCCCCAGCCAACCTCTCAAGCATTGTTGGGTCTTTACCCTCTAAAACCCATTTCGTCCTTATTACATAGACAGCCCTCTGACAAGCAGAAAAAACCAGAAACTGAACATTTCTTTCCTCTCCACCAATTGCTAATTTTTTCAAAGTGCTTTTTGCTTTGTTTAACAAGACTTCTTAGCTATGGCTCGTTTTAAGTAAGGCTCATTTTATTTTTCGTGCTAGATTAGCATCTGAATTGGGAGGAGAGCTGGCTATGAAAGTGTCTTTGAACAGGTGAGATAAACAGAACCTGGGATAAGAAGAAAGCACTACCTGGCCCCCTGTGGGCAGTACCCAGGAAGTGATCCGGGCTGATAGAGGTATCAGTTATGTTTACCACAGATGGCACTCTTATTCACATGCTACTTCCAGCTCTGAGCTGACCCAGCAGAAATGATGTGTGACATGCCTTGTAGTAGGAGCCATTCCTGGGAGTTTCACAGGGAAGAGAATCAGCTAGGAAGCCAGACCCGTGTATTTCTTTGGTGGTGAACATGGATATAAGATGAACATAGGAAGCTGTGTTCTGCACAGGAATTACTCCTACATGCCTCAAAAGAAACAGGGAGCAAAGTTTGTCCCAGTTAGATTATTTTCCCTCATCACATACCTGTAAAGCAAAATGTAAAGCAAGATGTGGGAAAAAAAAAAGGTCACACAGTTAAGCCAAGGAAGAACTTAATCCTGAAACCAAATTCATTGTAACATAAATTTAAATAACATTTCAGAAAACCTTAAATCATACATCACTTTACGTTCTTTTTGGGGCTTCTGTAACATTCAAAAATACATTTGTACACAGTTATAATTGTTGGACACAGACAACCTTGTCTTTTTCTTCTGAAATTTAACATTATTTCACACATTTTCATGAATTATGTACCACCATTACCCATGAACTTATATGTAATACTGACATGGAACACATTCTTTCATTTGTTTAATTACTCATCGAATATTTATGAGTGCCCCTAGATAATGAAGACCTATATATAACCACAAAGAAGATTCTGAAAAATAACACACTAGGTTGCTTTTCAGTAGGCTTAAAACCAAACTCTTTATATTTTATTTATTTTGCAAAGTCAGACTTCCACATCACTAAATTAAGACATTTTTTCCTAAAGAAAAAGTGAGCACTTATCTGGGCCTTAACTTCTATGCAAAATGAGGAAGGGATAAATTTGATACTTAAGCTCCCTTCCTTCACTGGAATTCTATGATCTGGGTTTAAGGAAATAGTAGGAACATAACACGCATTGTGTCATCAAACATCTTACAATTGCCCTTAAGAGTCATGGTACTTTCTCTAAATCACCAGTGACAATTAAGCAAGAGCATAGATTTTACATCTTAGAGCCCCACTACGAGTTTAGTTGAGAGTAGGCATCCTCAGGAGCTGAGACCAGGAATTTAGGAACTGGGAACAGAGGGGCAAGTATAAGGAGTACAGTTTACTTTTCTATTTCTTTCACTTGGATGAGGGAAGACCAAGGAGGGCTTTGACAAAACCAGAACAATCCCATTAAGTGATCCAAAGAGAAGAGCAAAACATGTTCCCTCATTAATAAATGTGATTTTATGTTCATGCCAGCCACCTATTAATCCAAATTAAAAAAAAAAAAAACGTTCTTGGCCTTGGCGACTCCTGTCTGAGCACATTGCTGTTCTGATTTCCCACTAAGATCTACAAATGATCAAGAGCTGAGTAATTCCAAGTGGTGTTTTCACAGGACCACCTCCTTCCATAACGTATAAAATGCTCTTTCATGAAGACAGATGGACATAGTCTACAGGACCCTGCTTACTCCAGAGAAACTGTCTTTGAAAACTTTTGACAGCCAGTGGGGTTGCACGTCTGTCTCTATTTAAATGAGCACGTTATAGTTAATATTTTTGTGACTTTCAGCCAGTTGTTCAATCATTTCTCAAGTGTGATACATTTTAATAAAAAATGAAACACTTTATGATACAAATATTGTTAAAATCCCAAGTTTGGCTATATTCTTTTTGAAAAAAATCTTCTGGAGTAAGGCACCTTTTTTTAAAAAAAGGGGGGCATAGAGCTTATGATGTTTGTTTGCTGAAATCAACGTAAATGGAATAATATACACACCCAAGTTACCTTAAGAATGGCACAGTGCCCCTTTTTACTTTCATAGATCTGTTTCTTTAGGAAGCCATTTTCTGATCTGGCTTAGAGGATTTTATTTTATTGACTAGTAGTTTAAAAGATATAGTAAATCTAGTCTATCTAACATTTTATTGACCAAAATTATCTAGTAAATGGCACTTCTGAGTTTACCAGCAACATGATAGTTGGTACTTACAATTATGATAGAGAGAGCAGTAGATGATAAGTCAAAAAGTCAGATGGCAACCAAAATGGTTGCTCTGAGTCAGGAAACATCAGAAAGTGACACTCGTTGAAGAGAAGAAAACTCTCTTTATTGTAGGACTTCAGGGTGTGATTCTGGGGCATTTTAATACTGGAATTAAGAGACCCCTTTAGATGTTATTAGGAAGTGAAAATTTAGTCAGTGTACACTTGAAATGTTAACCGATTTGAGAACCATGTGATAAGGAATTGCCATGGCAATGGACCTGAGAGGCATGGCTCTAAAAGGAATCTAGCAACGAAGAGTTGGAGAGTAAGACATTTTTAATTGCTTCTTCTCCAGTGCAAAGATAAAGCTCACTGGAATGCTGAAAGTGTTATGATGTTTGCCAAGTACATGCAGGTACTTCAGTAAGTCACCACCAATGCATGGAAATGACCTAGAGATCACTCAGCTCCCTGTGTTCCATAAGCCAGCCATAGAATCCTAATCTGGCTTCCTGATAAAAGAAGGGAATACATTGATGGAATCAAGCAAATAGGTCATTCAATTTGGTGGTAAATTATGACTCATTATAAATTAGTAGATTGACTTTCAGGTACAGCTTCACCTTATATTGGTTGGACGACCACTGAATGATGTAGGGACTTAAGAGTCCTGATTCCTATCATGCAGTGAGATCCAGCGTAAATCGATGTTGACTCCCTAACAGAATTATGGTGTTGCCACCGAAGTATTGCAAGCCTCTGCATGCCTTATCCAGGAAAGATTAAATCACGTTCAATGGAAATTATGTTATATTTTTATTCCTTGAAAAACATGATTAAAATAATAATAATATTAATACCTAATAGTCATTGAGTAAGTTAGTTATTACTATAGTTACTGCTTAGTGTCATGTACTCTTTTAAGCTTTTATGTATGTTATTTTTTTAAAATCCTCATCACATCCCTAAGAGTATCCCCATTTTACAGACAATGGAGGCAGAGAGAGGTTTAATAAATTACCCAGGATCATACAACTACCAAAAGGCATGGTCAAGATTTGAACCTGGCACTTAAGCTCTTCAGTCCATCCTCTTAATCACTAGACAAGCTCTCTATTAAATAAATGCTTCATTGAGTGGCCTGTGCCATTTTCCAACCAAGCCAGACAAAATTTTTCCTAAGTTAATTAAGACTTCCCCATTCGTAATAGTGTTCCCTAGCATTTCTTCACCCTGCTTTGACTTTGTTATTCAGGAATATATCTTTCTTCACGACTCCAGTGTGTCTGAGATCAGAGTTTTCGCATGTGATACAAACACTCTTTGCCAGATCAACCTCTTGACTCCCAACAGCAAGTTTACTATGAGCCATTAAATACTCTGCAATGCGAAGATTATGGTTGGGTCAGTGAAAGCAGGGGAGGGCGGAAACTGGCTGCAATTCTTGTTTGTTTTTCAGTGTGAATACCGAGACTACAAGGCCAACAACTTTCACCTTTTATATCATTTTTCTCCTTTGCCAATGATTGACCCTGGGAGTGTTAAACAAAAACTTTTCTTCCTTGCTGTTCTTGAAGCAAACACACAATTAAAACACAGGTGTGTTTGTCTCACTGGAATCTTTGCCACGGAAATTCTAAGATACTACCCAGGGAGAATAAGGTAACCTCACTGTGTCGATGAATGAGAGAGATGGGAGCCCTAAAGAGAGACACTAATCTCAGAGCGTGACCTTAACAATGCATTCTGAATAGCTTGCAAGGGGCACCTGCACAGCAAGGCGTGTAAAAAAGTGCTCCAACCACAGGCATTGCCTAAGGGGGTGGACATTTCCAATGAGGGGGACTGAGGAAGTCAGGCCAAGCCAAGACAGTGGAGACCCCAAGTTGTTTCTAACTGGTTTAACCCAAGGGTTTAGGCAGTAGTAACACCAGGTTGGTGAGACAGGGATGGGAGCAGGAGACACGCTAGCCTGAAGGGGTTGGAAATCTTCCACAGTACGCTCTTTATTCAATCACTTACTTATTCATAAAAACATATTATTATTGGAGGCCAACTACATTCCAAGCACTGAACAACACGGGAGTTATCTCCTGCTCTCAGTAAATGTATAGCCTAGCTCAGGAGCCTAGGTTGGCCAGAAATCAAATTCCAAACAGCAGACCCACCTGGGAGAAGTGGAAAGAGAGTGACAGTGATATGGACAAGGTGAACAGTGTGAGGTGGAAAGTGGTCAGAGCATGTCCAGTCCGGGACCTGTGTTTGCAGGAATATCTGCAAAGACAAGAAGACCACTGGCAAGGCTCAGAGGCTGCAAGGTCAAAGACAGTTACATTTAAAATAGCTAGTCTGTCACCTAGGAGCAGAGGCTGATCTTAAAACAGCCTCTATGTTATCAGCCCAGACTCAGTTCCTGCTGCAGGGCAGTCAAGGCTCCATAGACCTTGAGCCTAGGTTAAAGATGGTCCCACACTTGCAGGTAAACTGCCTGCTGATCCAGGAGCAGGAGGGTTGGGGTTTGCAGGCAGTGCTAATGGTGCATTTGAAATTCCTGTGGGATGATACGTATTCTTGGCATCGGATGAACTTTCCTTTAAATGTTCATCTCGTACCGATGTTAAGATAAGCTTGAATTCTCTGAGACTATACCAAGTCATGGCAGACGAATGCTGCATGATGAGAGAAATGGACAAATTAACTCACCTAACATTCAACTAGTAATGAATTAATAGAAAATTTAAAGGTCAGTGATGCTAAACACAAATTCATTTTTATGTATGATAAATAGGTAGATAGAGATACAACTATATGTATATATGATATATATAGAGAGATATAGACAAAGATATAAATATATAATCTCCAAATAGATTTGGCTTCTACTGTGAGCTTGACAATTCTTGCTGGCATGTGACTGACCATAGAAAGCTATTTAACCTCTCAATAAACTAAATTTTTGCCCATTTTACAGATAAAGCAATTTGTTTTTTAATAATGTTAACTTGTCCACCAAAGATGTGCAGAGAGGATTAGATAGTTGCCGTATGTTAAGCAAGTAGCATGATGCTTGGCACGTAGTAAGTGCTCAATAAATGCGAGGCATTTTTTTTCTAATTACTCAGTCATCTCAGCCAGTAACAGTGAACTTGGAGAGGGTTAGCCACACAGAATCCCCAGTCTCAAACTTTGCAGTTTATTAGGAAATGTAAAATCCATCTCAGAAGCAAATAGTGGACTTCACTTAGGCCCAGGTTCTTTTTGCATCTATGGTGTAGCTCTAAGGATGAGGCCAGGTGCCAGGTGTGACTTGGGGATCTGTGGGAAACATGTTGCTATGCTCATCTGGCAATGGCAGTGAATTCTAGGACTGACAATACAGACCCAAGCAAATGGTATTAAACTGAGCACTTGAATTATCCTGATACGAGAGACTGGGTGTAGGACTATCTCATATCCTGTTGTAGGTGCTTCTTGGATTTCCATCCTCACCTTAGCTGAACTGTATGGAAAACTACTTGATACCTGTGAGGTGAAGGCAGCTAGGTAAAGAGTTCAGTGGCTGCAAATACGAATCTCAGCCCAGGTGCTGAGCACGGAGGGCTACAAAGATGCATGAACCCAGGATTCGGGTTTTTTGTCAGAATTATTTTTCCCCAAGGTTTGTTGCAATTACCCCTTCTTCCTGGCTTTATTCCCCTGTGAAATAACATTGAATAGTTCTCTCACAGCTGTTCAGGTTGCTTATCCACCCTCCTAAGTTGGAATGTCCTGCATGCTCCTTGTTCTTCCTTGTAAAGTGCAAACCCATGGCCCTCTGTAGCAGGCTCTTTATTTCCTTCTATTGTGCTCATCAGAAACGCCTTAGCTGCTTTCCCGCTCACATGCTGAATTAATAAATTACAGATGCCTGTTATCAAAGATTTGGAGGTTTTGACAAGTGATTTTGTTGATCACAAATGCAAGGTTGTGTTAGGGAGAACTTGCGTTTTCGGGATATAGAAGGTAGATCAGCCCTGAATCTGAAAAATAAACAGGCAAGTTTGATGAGCTGAAATTCATGGCAGAGCTTCTTAATATTTCCTGAGGTTCTAATCAAAGGAGCATCTTAACTGGTCCCAGAGGGAACTGGAAGATGAAAGGCGCTGACATTGACGCCCACTGTACCTTGCCTCATCACAACTTTTTTTTCCTCCTTCCTTTTGCCTGTTTCTAAAAATATCTGAGCAGGTAAGAATTAGTGGTAGGATGTTATTTAGACAAAAAACAAAAACCCACTGCATAATGCACCATATCGTTAAAATTTTTAACATCTATTAAATTAAAATCAAGGAAATTGACATAGATAGGATGAAAGAAGATACAGCACCTCTAGCTTATGCCAACTAAAAATAAGAATTATTAATGAAGCTCGGCTTTCTTCTGCTGTGCACATTAATTATTTATGATAATAATACTCTGCACTGCCATATTAAAGAATTTTCTTCACCCAGCTTCCCAGAAAACTCTATCTTCTTGGGAAAAACAAACAAAAAAAAGGAACCTCAACATGTTAAGCCCACAAAAGAATGCATTCCTCTCGGTGTATTTATTATACAGGAAGATGAATATAGTCTTGGGTTATTAAACTGGAATGAAAAACACATCTTATTAGAACTTACATGGTGATTTTTATTCTCACTAGTTTCATATAAACTTAATGATGCAGACTGCATTTTTATGCTCATCTATTTTAAAATGGTGCCTGGAGCAAAAAAAGCTTCCATTAATGCCAGTTCGGTATTTCAAATACAATTTGATGTAATTTACTTCAAATATATGTGAACAGAAAAGGATAATGCTAAGTGTGTTTTCTAGATTCAGATGTGGGTTAGCTCATGGCAATGATTTGTCAACCCTAAGCTTTTTGCAAAAAAAGAAAAAAAAGAGAGGGAGAGAATTTCTTTGGTTTATAAAATACAAAAAAAAAAAGAAAAAAGAAAGCAAAAAAAAAAAGAATACATCTCTACTAGTGTTAAGAGTGGGAGAAGAAAAATGCTGGGTTTTATGATAAAAGACTAGCTTTAACTTTATTTTAGGTTTTAATATTTATTAACTGTAAATGAATTATAATGCAATTCCCTCCAGTGATATGCTGAACTATCTAAACCCACTGCTTTTTATACTCACATATATATTATATATGGGCATGACAACATGAAATCACGCAGTTTAGAGAGGTTTGGTGTATTTCAATCTTGGCAGATAGATATTAAATAAATGCTTAGATTTCCCAATCTACATTTTTCTCTGTGATTTTTAGAACTATATTTTAAAAGAACTTAAAAAATAAGTTTAAATATCACTTCTCTAACAGTTACTTACAGAAATAAGTCAAGACTGATTTTCTCATGTGAATCTCAAGAGGAGAGTTCACATCACCTTCTTTTTTCTTGTGATCTGTGTGTTTTCACATCTGTTCTCTGCTGCTCTGTGTCGACGCTGGGTCACCCTCCACGTGAGGGATGGCTGGTGCATCTGTTAGAAATGCCACGGCATCTCGAAGCACCATGGTTGTCCAGGGTTCCTCCTCTACAGTAGCACTTTCTAATAAGATTATCGAGCCTTTGCTGAGTAATATTCCATAAAAAAGAATGAAATAATGCCATTTGCAGCAACATGGATAGACTTAGAGATTATCATACTGTGTGCAGTAAGTCAGACAGAGAAAGATAAATATCATATATCACTTATATGTGGAATCTAATTTTAAAAAAGAAAAGAAACAAATGAACTTATTTACAAAATAGAAACAGACTTAAAGTTATCGAAAACAAACTTGAGGTTACCAAAGGGGAAACGTGGAGGGGAGGGATAAATCAGAAGCTTGGGATGAACACACACAGACTATTATACAGAAGATAGATAACCAGCAAGGACCTACTGTACAGCACAGGGAGCTCTACTCAGTATTCTGTGATAACCTAAATGAGAAAAGAACCTAAAAAAGAATGAATATATGTGTAACTGAATCACTTTGCTGTATACCTGAAACTAATACAACATTGTCAATCAACTATATTCCAATAAAATAAAATTTTAAAAAATTAAAAAAGATTACAGAGCCTTTGCTAATTTGAAGGATTGAATCTTCCGTGGTGGCATTTCAAAAACAAATAGTGGGTCTTGCCGTTCTATCTTTACTCTGCTTCCTATTTGAAACTGGTTTTTAAAGGCCCAAACAGTCATTGCTTCTGAGCCCTAACATATCCCTTCCACTGAAACACAGTGTACTGAAAGGAGTGGGTCCAGTATTAGAACCTCTATTAATTTTCAGCCCTGTGACACAGAAATTGAGTCTCTTTAAACTTGGGCTGCATTTTCCCTTTCTTGTTGCTTGGGGAGGGCGTGGGGCACAGAGCGGAGGGCTGGGCAAGAGGCCTGCCAGGCCTGCAAGGGGTATGAGGTGTGAACAGCTGCCCTCACTCTTCCCTTCCTGATTTCTGCAGAGAAGCAGCCTTGCTGGGAAGTGGCTGGGATTGCGAGGGGAAGAGGAAACACACCCTGCTTCGCCCCAGGGTGCTGAGGAAATGACAGGAGGAGAGGGACCTGCTAGCGGTGAAAGAAACCCAGGAAATTCTGGCAGCTTCTCTCCCAGAACCTCTGAAACATAGCCCCTGCAGGTGGGGTGTCACCATCAATGACGAGGCTCTCTGAGAGCAGGCTGTATTCTTCTAACAGGTAAGAGACTGGGAGGGAGGAAGATACTGATCAGGAAGACTGTCTGTCTCTGGCTTCACTGTGCCTGGGTTTAACCCAATAAGTCACCTGGAATCTCTAGAGTCAGTGTCTCTGATCCCAGGGAGTTGCGGATGGGAGTGGAGAGTGGAAGAGATGCTTCAGTGGAGAGAAAGAGAAGGGAGAAGAGTTGGCCTTTACATTTCATAAGTGTGTCAGTAAGCAGTAACTAGTCCTCCTTTGCTGCACTAATAACGGCAGTTCTTAAGAAAACTAAACAAGCCTATATTTAGGAAGATCCGTACATTTCCAGGAGTCCTGCTTGTGTGTGTCTATGCCAAAGCTCACCCCCCTCAGATATGCAATCGTCAGTGCTATCCCCTTTGTCCTTGGATAGAGAAAAAGAACAGTTTTCTTAAAGTTCTGCAAAAACCTGAAGAATTATTTAATGACTTTTAAAGCTACACCTTTAAAGTTTTCACCTTCAGACTAGAAACTAGAAATGATCAGCAACATAACTGTGTCCAAAAATCTGGGTTTTAGTGTGAGCCCAGTAAGAAACTGACCTAGAAGGATTCAGGCAAGAGTGTTCCCATATCCGTGTTCACTTTCCCTTCTCCTCATTAGCTGAAAGATGAGGAAACTGAGGCTCAGCAGGTCAAAGAAGTGTCCTTCAAAGCTTAAGAGACACTTTTCATATTGCAACTCAGGACACACACAACAGAAACAAGTGAACCTGAACACAATACTTACCCTTCCTATAGATAGGAATATGCTGCTATTTTCTATTTTATTCTATTCCAATTTAAAAAACTAAAATGAAGAACTGAATGATTGCTCATCCCACTACTGGTTTATATGCCTGGTTTGAAAGCCATGGGATCAAAAAGCACTAGCCCCAAGCCCTGTAGTGCTTTAAGCTTTTCCAGAGTCCTGTGATCGATTTCCTTGTAATTGGGAAGCAAAGCGTCATTGACTGTCTGGCGAAGATACCTTTGGGAGAAGAAATTGTCTTTCGCTACTTTGTACGGGGAAGGAAAAAGCTAGTGTGGAAGGAGATAGAAAAAAAAGTCAGCTCACTGTTTTGGATGAGGGATGGTAAGGAACTGGGGTTGGAAAAAAAGCAGAAAAGGGAGACTGATAACATGGCAGGAGACTGGAGCCTGAGGAGAAAGACATCTAAAGGACCTTTAAGAACAGGAATGTTCAGCGTCTGTTTTACGTTGTTTGCCTTACTCCAATGTAACCCTTTCCATATCCTTGAACCACAGTAAAGGCTGACACATTTAAATAACCACGTTCTGGGTGGAAAGTGAAGGACCCCAATTGTTAAATGGAAACTCTCCCACACCTACCCTCTGTTGAACCTAACGTGCAGGAAGCAGAAGCCTACCGAGGGGTCAACGTCCAGTCCTTCCAGAAAGCGACCACTGGCAACATAAGGCGCTAGCTGCGTTCAGGAAGGGCAGAACAGGAGGAGACTGACACATTGATTATCATGTGGCTTTGGCAAGCATGCCGATTTTCTTAGTGAGAAATCTGGCATACATTTATTTAAATAATTAAGGGTTTATGTGTTTTATTTTATTTCTTCGCGTGGTTACCATACATCATAAATCAAAAGCTCCCATCTTTAACCCAACTGAAACATTCTTTATTTCAACAGATGGCTTTTTCTTTCTTTCTTCTTTCTTTTTTTTTTGCATTTTGGTATCAAGTAAGTCATTTTCATTTTATTTCTTTTATTTCATTAAGATATAATTGACTTATAACATTGTGTAGGTTGAAGGTGTACAATGTGATGATTTGATATACATATATATTGTGAAACAATTACACAGTAAGGTTAATTAACCCGTGCATCACCTCACATAGTTATCATTTTTTCTATGTGTGTGTGGTGAGAATTTTTAAGATCTCCTCTCTTAGCAACATTTAAGTGTACAATACAATATTGCGAACTGTAGTCACCATGCTGTACATTACATCCCCAGAACTTATTCATCTTATAACTGGAAGTTGGTACATTTTGACCACAGCCACCCATTTCCTTCAATCCCCACCTCTCTGCTCCTGCCCCTGGCAGCCACCAATCTCTTCTCTGTTTCTCTGAGTTCGGTTGTTTTAGATTTCACGTACAAGTGAGATCATATAGTTTTTGTCATTCTCTGTCTGACTTATTTCACTTAGCATAATACCCTCCGATTTCACCCATGTTGTTGCAAATAGCAAGATTTCCTTCTTTTTTAATGGTTGGATAATACTTACTGTGTATTATAATACTCCATTGTGTACACATAGATATATCACATTTTCTTTATCCATTCATCTGTCAGTGGACGCTTGGGCTGTTTCCGTATCTTGGCTATTGTAAATAATGCTGCAGTGAACATGGTGGTGCAGATACTGCTTCAAGACAGTGATTTCATTTTCCTTCAGAAGTAAGATTGCTGGATCATATAGTAGTTCTATTTTTAATTTTTTGAGTAATCTCCATACTGTTTTCCATAGTGGCTGAACCAATTTACATCCCCACCAATGGTGCACAGAGGTTTCCCTTTCTCAACATCTTCTCTAGCACTTGTTATCATTTGTCTTTTTTATAATAGCCATTCTACGAGGAGTGAGGTTTTGATTTGCATTTCTGTGATAATTAGTGAAGTTGAGCACATTTTCATGTACCTATTGTTGGCCGTTTGGATGTCTTCTTTGGAAAAATATCTGTTCAGGTCCTTTGCCCATTTTTTTTTTTTCCTTGCTGTACGCGGGCCTCTCACTGTTGTGGCCTCTCCCGTTGCGAAACAGGCTCCGGATGGGCAGGCTCAGCGGCCATGGCTCACGGGACCAGCCGCTCCGCAGCATGTGGGATCTTCCCGGACCGGGGCACGAACCCGTGTCCCCTGCATCGGCAGGCGGACTCTCAACCATTGTGCCACCAGGGAAGCCCATTTTGCCCATTTTTTAAATTGGGTTATTTGTTATTTTGCTATTGAGTTATATGACATCCTTATATATTTTGAATATTAATGCCTTATCAGATATAAGATTTTTCTCCCATTCCACAGGTTGACTTTTTGTGGATCATTTCTTTTTCTGTGCAGAAGCTTTTCAGTTTGATGTAGTCCCACTTGCTTATTTTTACTTCTGTTGCCTTTGCTTTTTCAACAAATATGTATTGAGCGTGTCTTAGCTATTGGGCACTATTCTAGGGGCAGCAGAGATAAACAGGGTCTAGTTTCTACACATAATGATGATTGTATTCTGGCAGAAAAGATACGTTTAAATATCCAAACTACTAAAAAGTAATAATTGCCATAAACAGTGCACTGTGAAGTTTCAAAGAATAGGTTATTTCTCAACTTTGAGATCGGGAAAGACTTCGTAAAGGACTGGAGACATTATGGTTGGATTGTATTTGACAGTCAAAGACTGAGAGGAAAGAGAGAACCCACACTGGCAAAGGAATTAGAGCAAAAACATGGAATCAGTGTGATGAGGTGTAAAATTGTCTTTTCATCTTTGTTACCCTAAAGCCTGGCAAAAAGATAGGCATTAAATAAATTATTTTTGAATGAACTAATGAATAAAAGTTTGAAACCTGACCTTAGGGCATCATTCAAGGCAGGCTTAGGTGCTCAGACGTTATCCTGTAGGTTTTTGGTACAGCAACAGGACCACAGTCATGCTTTAAGGAGAGGAGTTAGGCGGCCTTGAGAAGGGAAGAGAGAATTAGGAGTTGAAGGCTATCATAACAGTTCACTAGACTTTTACCAAAACAATTACAACGTAGGGGTAAAGGATGGATTAAAACATTTTGGAGGTAGAATTATCAGACATTGTAAATATCTTTATGTGAGGAGCAAGTAAAAGAAGGAAGTCTTAGATTTTGAGCTTAGGTAACTAAAGAGAATTCCCATTGGAGAAGTTAATTTGATAGTTTAGATGTCATATATGGAATATGGCGTACGTATTCATAGCAATATAGAACAGCAAAGTCCTACAGCACCGTGTTTCTCTATAGGTATTCCCCTTCCTGAGTTAATTCTGATTAACTATCTGTGGGAAAAATAACTTTGAACTATTCTCCCAGGAGAAAGTGATAGGTTTACGTGATTTATCCAATAATTCGTATATACTTACGTATTGAAACTAACTAGAATTAGGGGTGTAGTCTGAGACTATCAACAAGCAGAGTTAATTTAGCCCACATAGAGAGAGAATTCTAAACCCTAACTTCTTCATCCTCAAATAGACAAGCCACAGTCTAGTGTTAAGATTCCAAAAACAAATGAAAGAAAAGTGAAAAAGTTACTTATTGAGTCAAATCTAAGTTGTTAACTGATTATTTCACCTAGTTTGATAGATTTTTCTTTCACTGATGATTTGGCCTCCCACATCTGATTTCTCATCAGAATTATCTGGAGAGATTTTTAGAACTACAGATTCCTTGGCACCACTCTTGGAAATTCTGATCCAGTAGGTCCCTGGTAGAGCCCAGGAATCTGAGAAGTGAAAACGTCTTCAACAGTCCTTCATTTAACATAGTAATATAAGTTAATTTTGCATACTCAATTTTGCAGTAGTTCTTTATCAAACATACTTCTGTTTTATTTACTTTTTTTTACACACTGTCTAAGTATGCTCTGAATGGAATAGAGTAAAATTTGGCATTATAAGTAAAACTTGTTTAGGTAACTGAATTTTGTGAATGTGGTCATAGGTAAACGTTAATTACCCTGGGGGCCCACTGAAACTACTAAAAACTGAAATCAGGTTTCCAGTTTTGATTTTGCTAAGGACTTTTCCCCCTGGGACTTGCATAATTAGTTATTTTTGTTGTTGTTACAGTTGTTGAAATAACAAATTGTACATTTACCACAGCTAAGTTGTATTCTGTTGGATTTTACTCACAAATTATAGAGTTAGTAAATTGTAGAGGTTTTGTTGATTCCCTCTGCTATCCATTGAATTTGTGAGCTCGCCAGGCTTGTCGTCATCTGAAGACTTGACAAGAGTACCTTCTTTGTCCTCATGCAAGTTTTTAATTAAAAAATGTGGAACAGAACAGAGTGGAGAAAAGCATCCAATGGGCATGTCTCTAGAAATCTTTATCTAGAGCCATATCAAATCTTTAGCCAGCACTCTTTGGAACCTAACATTCTACTAGATAATCTACCTTGGAGCTAGTGGATAGCTTGCCCTTGGAGAGCTCTTGCTCCATCCTACTAGTAATTATCTTTGCAAATAATTGTTTTAATATTCAAATCTAGAATCTGATCTAAGATTTCAGTCACAAAGGCCATGCTCTTTCCAGGATTGATGCTAACTGTCCTTAGTTCAACCATACTTTCACAGATAGTCCGTCCAGCTCTTTTGAGAGTTGAGTTGAGTAAAGATACAGATTCTTGCCATGACGCAGTGTTTTCCCTTTGTGTGAAATTGTCACATCTATCCAGAGATCAGACTTCAAACCTTGACCAGTCAGTGCCGTTCTCCATCAGTTGAACTGGAATCCATCCCTACCAACAAGACTCAAGGAACATGTGTGTCTTGTTCCACTGCCAATCTCAGTCAATGAACAGATGCTAAGAAAGTATCCCAGGTTTATTCAATTTTACCTCTCACCACAATGAACTCTCATCATTCCATCCATTTTTGTTGATTATTGCTCAATATTTCTATTACACAAACACACAGTATTTGCAAATTTTTCATTATCCTCCGTAGAACAACACTAATGTATGAAAGGAAATAAAAATATACAGAGGCTATTGGTTTGCTCAATGACAGAAACTTTTTTTTTTAAGCCTCTGATTTAGAACCAGACATTTAGCTTGCTGGCCAGATTTGGCCCACAGTCCATTTTTGTAAGCTTCATGAGCTAAGAATAGTTTTCAGATAGTTCTTATATCTGAAAACTATAATAATTCAGATAATTCTGATTTTTATGTTTTTTTCTTAACCTACAAAGCCTAAATAGTTACTATTTAGTAAATAGTTCTGATTTTTTTTCTTACACAATAATTCTGATTTTTTTTCTTAGCCTGCAAAGTCTAAATATTTACTGTTTAGCCTTTTATAGAAAAAGTTTGCCGCTGCTGATTTAGAATAGCCAAACTGATCATGAAACTCTCACAAATGCACTGAAGTTTATTGATAACTTAAATTTTACCTTTTTAAAAAAAGTACTGCATCTCGAGTTGAGTGTCCTGTGAGGAGCTTCAGTGCACCCCCCGAGCTGAGGTTTCAGCTCAGCCATTTCACGAGGAACTCTGGTCTGCAGGGCCGGGGGCAAGGTCTCTGCACGGGGCCTGCTATAAGTAAGTGAAACAGACTAAACACAAACGGAAAAAAGGTGGATGGGCTAGGCCTGAAGTGAGATTGCCAGATTTATGTCCTTTGCAGATGAAATGTGGATCCTCTAGCAATAGGAAGTGTGAAGAGAGAGGACCTTCCAGATGGCAGAGGAGTAAGACATGGAGATCACCTTCCTCTCCAAAAGTACATCAAAAATACATCTACATATGGAACAACTCCTACAGAACACCCGCTGAACACTGGCAGAAGACCTCAGACCTCCCAAAAGCTGTGTGGCAGACCGGGTCTTGGTGCTCTGGCCGACTGTCAGGCCTGAGCCTCTGAGGTGGGAGAGCTGAGTTCAGGACATTGGTCCAACAGAGACCTCCTGTCCCCACGTAATATCAATCAGCAAGAGCTATCCCAGAGATCTTCATCTCAATGCAAAGAGCCAGCTCCACTCAATGACCAGCAAGCTCCAGTGCTGGACACCCCATGCCAAACAACTAGCAAGACAGGAACACAACCCCACCCATTAGCAGAGAGGCTGCCTAAAATCATAATAAGTTCTCAGACACCCCAAAACACACCACTGGATGCAGTCCTGCCCACCAGAAAGACAAGATCCAGCCTCATCCACCAGAACACAGACACCAGTCCCCTGCACCAGGAAGCCTACACAACCCACTGAACCAACCTTACCCACTGGGGGCAGACACCAAAAACAACGGGAACAATGAGCCTTCAGTCTGCGAAAAGAAGACCCCAAACACAGTAAGTTAAGCAAAATGAGAAGACAGAGAAATATGCAGCAGATGAAGGAGCAAAGTAAAAACCCACCAGACCAAACCAATGAAGAGGAAATAGGCAGTCTACCTGAAAAAGAATTCAGAGTAATGATAATAAAGATGATCCAAAATCTTGGAAATAGAATGGAGAAAATACAAGAAACGTTTAACAAGGGCCTAGAAGAACTAAAGAGCAAACAAACAATGATGAACAATACAATAAAATTAAAAATTCTCTAGAAGGAATCAATAGCAGAATAACTGCGGCAGAAGAATGGATAAATGACCTGGAAGATAAAATAGTGGAAATAACTACTGCAGAGCAGAATAAAGAAAAAAGAATGAAGAGAATTGAGGACAGTCTCAGAGACCTCTGGGACAACATTAAACATACCAACATTCGAATTATAGGGATCCCAGAAGAAGAAGAGAAAAACAAAGAGACTGAGTAAATGTTTGAAGAGATTACAGTTGAAAACTTCCCTAATATGGGAAATGAAACAGTCAATCAAGTCCAGGAAACACAGAGAGTCCCATACAGGATAAATCCAAGGAGAAACACGCCAAGACACAAACTATCAAAAATTAAATACAAAGAAAAAATATTAAAAGCAGCAAGGGAAAAGCAACAAATAACATACAAGGGAATCCCCATAAGGTTAAGAGCAGATCTTTCAGTGGAAACTCTGCAAGCCAGAAGGGACTGGCAGGACATATTTAAAGTGATGAAAGAGAAAAACCTACAACCAAGATTACTCTACCCAGCAAGGACCTCATTCAGATTCAATGGAGAAATTAAAACCTTTACAGACAAGCAAAACTAAGAGAATTCAGCATCACCAAACCAGCTTTACAACAAATGCTAAAGGAATTTCCCTAAGGAGGAAATGCAAGGGAAGGAAAAGGCCTAAAATAACAAACCCAAAACAATTAAGAAAATGGTAATAGGAGCATACATATTGATAATTACCTTAAATGTAAATGAATTACAACCCAGCAAACCTTCACTACTGGACATATACCCTGAGAAAACCGTAATTCAAAAAGAGTCATGTACCAAAATGTTCATTGCAGCTCTATTTACAATAGCCAGGACATGGAAACAACCGCAGTGTTCATCAACAGATGAATGGGAGGGAGATGCAAGAGGGAAGAGACATGGGGACATATGTATATGTATAACTGATTCACTTTGTTATAAAGCAGAAAATAACACACCATTGTAAAGCAATTATACTCCAATAAAGATGTTTAAAAAAAAAAGGCTCAGAAAAAAAAATGTAAACAGATTAAATGCTCCAACCAAAAGATATAGACTGGCTGAATGGATACAACAAGACCTGTATATACGCTGTCTACAAGAGACCCACTTCAGACCTAGGTACACATACAGACTGAAAGTGAGGGGATGGAAAAAGATATTCCATGCAAATGGAAATCAAAAGAAAGCTGGAATAGCAATTCTCATATCAGACAAAATAGACTTTAAAATAGACTATTACAAGAGACAAAGAAGGACACTACATAATGATCAAGGGATCAATCCAAGAAGATATAACAATTGTAAATATTTATGCATCCAACATAGAAGCACCTCAATGCATAAGGCAAATACTAATGACATAAAAGGGGAAAATGGACAGGAACACAATCATAGTAGGTGACTTTAACACCTCACTTTCACCCATGGACAGATCATCTAGAATGGAAATAAATAAGGAAGCACAAGCTTTAAATGATACATTAAACAAGATGGACTTAATTGATATTTATAGGACATTCCATCCAAAAACAACAGAATACACTTTCTTCTCAAGTGTTCATGGAACATTCTCCAGGATAGATCATATCTTGGGTCACAAATCAAGCCTTGGTAAATTTAAGAAAATTGAAATCATATCAAGTATCTTTTCTGACCACAACGCTATGAGACTAGATATCAATTAGAGGAAAAAAACTGTGAAAAATACAAACACATGGAGGCTAAACAATATACTACTAAATAACCAAGAGATCATGGAAGGAATCAAAAAATACCTAGAAACAAATGACAGTGAAAACACAATGACTCAAAACCTATTAGATGCAGCAAAAGCAGTTGTAAGAGGGAAGTTTATAGCAACACAATCCTACCTCAAGAAGCATCTCAAATAAACAACCTAACCTTACACCTAAAGCAATTACAGAAAGAAGAACAAACAAAAAAAACCAAAGATAGCAGAAGGAAAGAAATCATAAAGATCAGATCAGCAATAAATGTAAAAGAAATGAAGGAAACGATAGTAAAGATGAATAAAACTAAAAGCTTGTTCTTTGAGAAGATAAAAAAATTGATTAGCCAGACTCATCAAGAAAAAAAGGGAGAAGACTCAAATCAATAGAACTAGAAATGAAAAGAGGGAAGTAACAAGTGACACTGCAGAAATACAAAGGATCATGAGAGAGTACTACAAACAACTATATGCCAATGAAATGGACAACCTTGAAGAAATGGACAAATTCTTAGAAAAGCACAACCTTCCGAGAGTGAACCAGAAAGAGATAGAATATATAAACAGACCAATCACAAGCACTGAAATTGAAACTGTGATTAAAAATCTTCCAACAAACAAAAGCCCAGGACCAGATGGCTTCACAGGCAACTTCTATCAAACAATTCGAGAAGAGCTAATATCTATCCTTCTCAAACTCTTCCAAAATATAGCAGAGAGAGGAACTCTCCCAAACTCATTCTACAAGGCCACCATCACCCTGATAGCAAAACCACACAAAGATGTCACAAAAAAAGAAAACTACAGGCCAATACCACTGATGAACATAGATGCAAAAATCCTCAATAAAATACCAGCAAACAGAGTCCAACAGCACATTAAAAGGATCATACACCATGATCAAGTGGGGTTTATCTCAGGAATGCAAGGATTCTTCAATATACGCAAATCAATCAACGTGATACACCATATTAACAAATTGAAGGAGGAAAACCATATGATCATCTCAATAGATGCAGAAAAACCTTTTGACAAAATTCAACACCCATTTATGATAAAAACCCTCCAGAGAGTAGGCATAGAGGGACCTTACCTCAACATAATAAAGGCTATATATGACAAACCCACAGCCAACATCATTCTCAGTGGTGAAAATTGAAGCCATTTCCTCCAAGATGAGGAACAAGACAAGGTTGCCCACTCTCACCACTATTATTCAACATAGTTTTGGAAGTTTTAGCCACAGCAATCAGAGAAGAAAAAGAAATAAAAGGAACCCAAATTGGAAAAGTAGTAAAGCTGTCACTGTTTGCAGATGACATGATACTATATATAGAGAATTCTAAAGATGCTACCAGAAAACTACTAGAGCTAATCAATGAATCTTGGAAAGTAGCAGGATACAAATTGATGCACAGAAATCTCTTGCATTCCTATACAGTAATGGTGAAAAATCTGAAAGAGAAATTAAGGAAACACTCCCATTTACCATTGCAACAAAAAGAATAAAATACTTAGGAATAAACCTACCTAACAAGACAAAAGACCTGTATGCAGAAAACTATAAGATACTGATGAAAGAAATTAAAGATGATACAAACAGATGGAGAGATATACCATGTTCTTGGATTGGAAGAATCAACATTGTGAAAATGACTATACTACCCAAAGCAATCTACAGATTCAATGCAATCCCTATCAAAGTACAAATGGCATTTTTCACAGAAGTAGAACAAAAAATTTCACAATTTGTATGGAAACACAAAAGACCCCGAATAGCTAAAGCAATCTTGAGAAAGAAAAACAGAGCTGAAGGAATCAGGCTTCCTGACTTAAGACTATACTAAAAAGCTACAGTAATCAAGACAGTATGGGGCTTCCCTGGTGGTGCAGTGGTTAAGAATCTGCCTGCCAATGCAGGGGACATGGGTTTGAGCCCTGGTCCGGGAAGATCCCACATGCTGCGGAGCAACTAAGCCCGTGTGCCACAACTACTGAGCCCACATGCCACAACAAATGAAGCCCACGCACCTAGAGCCCAGGCAGCAAGCGAAGCCGCTGCAATGCGAAGCCCACACACTGCGACAAAGAGTAGCCCCCGCTCGCTGCAACTAGAGAAAGCCCGCAGACAGCACCGAAGACCCAACACAGCCAAAAATAAATTAAAAAAAAAAAAGAAAGAAAACAGTATGGTATGGCACAAAAACAGAAATATAGATCAGTGGAACAGGGTAGAAAGCCCAGAGATAAACCCATGCACATATGGTCACCTTATCTTTGATAAAGGAAGCAAGAATATACAGTGGAGAAAAGACAGCCTCTTGGGGGCTTCCCTGGTGGCACAGTGGTTGTGGGTCCACCTGCAGATGCAGGGGACACAGGTTCATGCCCCGGTCCAGGAGGATCCCACGTGCCACAGAGCGGCTGGGCCCGTGAGCCATGGCCACTAGGCCTGTGCATCCGGAGACCGTGTGCCACAACAGGAGGGGCTGCAACGGTGAGAGGCCTGCGTACCGCAAAAAAAAAAAAAAAAAAAAGACAACCTCTTCAATAAGTGGTGCTGGGAAAACTGGACAGCTACATGTAAAAGAATGAAATTAGAACACTCCCTGACACCATACACAAAAATAAACTCAAAATGGATTGAAGACCTAAATGTAAGTCCAGACACTATAAAACTCTTAGAGGAAAACAGAGACAGAACACTCTATGACATAAATCACAGCAAGATCCTTTTTGACCCACCTCCTAGAGAAATGGAAATAAAAACAAAAGTAAACAAATGGGACCTAATGAAACTTCAAAGCTTTTGCTCAGCGAAGAAAACCATAAATAAGACGAAAAGACAACCCTCAGAATGGGAGAAAATATTTGCAAATGAAGCAACTGACAGAGGATTAATCTCCAAAATATACAGGCAGCTCGTGCAGCTCAATATCAAAAAAACAAACAACCCAACACAGAAATGGGCAGAAGATCTAAATAGACATTTCTCCAAAGAAGACATACAGATGGCCAAGAAACACATGAAAGGATGCTCAACATCACTAATCATTAGAGAAATGAAAATCAAAACTACAATGCAGTATCACCTCACACTGGTCAGAATGGCCATCATTAAAAAATGTACAAACAATAAATGCTGGTGAGGGTGTGGAGAAAAGGGAACCCTCCTACACTGTTGGTGGGTATGTAAATTGATACAGCCACTATGGAGAACAGTATGGAGGTTCCTTAAAAAACTAAAAATAGAACTACCACATGACCCAGGAATCCCACTATTGGGCATATATCCTGAGAAAACCATAACTCAAAAAAAGTCATGTACCACAATGTTCATTGTAGCACTATTTACAATAGCCAGGACATGGAAGCAACCTAAGTGTCCATCGACAGATGAATGGATAAAGAAGATGTGGTACATATGTACAATGGAATATTACTCAGCCATAAAAAGAAATGAAGTTGAGTTATTTGTAATGAGGTGGATGGACCTAGGGACTGTTATACAGAGTGAAGTAAGTCAGAAAGAGAAAAACAAATACCGTATGCTAACACATACATATGGAATCTAAAAAAAAAAATGGTTCTGAAGAACCTAGCGGCAGGACAGGAATAAAGACGCAGATGTAGAGGGTGGACTTAAGGACACGGTGGGGGGAAGGGTAAGTCGGGACGAAGTGAGAGAGTGGCATTGACATATATATACTACCAAATGTAAAACAGATAGCTAGTGGGAAGCAGCTGCATAGCACAGGGAGATCAGCTGAGTGCTTTGTGACCACCTAGAGGGGTGGGATAGAGAGGGTGGGAGGGAGGGGCAAGAGGGAGGGGATATGGGGATATAAGTATGCATATAGCTGATTCACTTTGTTATACAGCAGAAACTAACACAACAATGTAAAGCAATTATACTCCAATAAAGATTAAAAAAAAAAAAGAACTGCATTAACATTTCTCACCTCCTTGCCACTGAGCAATATGTTGAAAGTGACCCAATATATTCAGAGCTTATTTAGGGGATAGCAAGAGACTCAGAACCATAGGGCATCAGGAACCCAAGGTCTCTGCCTCCTGATTCTATGAACTCCCCTGTTGGGCATTCATTTGATGCGAATTAGTCAACAAAGCAAAAGAGAGATTCTGCCATAAAAGAGCAGCCTTTCTCCATGGTTACCAAGAGAAAGTCTCCAAAGAGGCTAATCAGCTATATTAAAATGAAGATGACACAAATCATTCATGTAAGTAAGCAAAATCAAAGAAGCAAAAATTTTCTTTAAAAGAAGCTTTCTCTTTCACCATGATAATTCAAACTATGCTTCCAAGCTTCTTAACCCTAAAAAGTGTAACATGAGGAAAAACACAAAAGCTATAAAATTGGAGATTATATAAATAAAAATAAAAGACATTCTCCTAACCTCGTATTCCCTACACTTCTGCTACCACACAGTGATGCTGAAGCCCAAGTCGCTGTGCTCCTCAGCTAAAGGTTAAGGGTGAAAAACACGCACGTCCCCCTTCGTGGTACTGTTGTGGAGTTAGTGTTAAGACCAGTTGCTGTCAGATCCACTGATTTGGGACCCATCTTTCAACGAAGTATATATGCTGATGAAAAGCTGCTTTCGTTGCAGAGAGACTGCTAATTGTTTGATTATACAGGTCTTCACATTAATGAAGCACTAGTCCATGGGTTTGGAGCATGGTGTGCAACCAAATTACCACCCCAGCACTCACGCTGTGAAATCTGATTATTCATTAGCCAGTCAGTGAGTGGCACCAACATCTTTTCTTCTTTCAAACTATCAAATGAGAAGAACTGCTGTTTACCACTCCCACCCCCACTTTAAGAATATGAGGATTTAAATCAGTTGCATCCTGGGGAAGGGGAGCCGCAGAGAGAGATGGGGTTTCCATAGGAGTTGTTACACACGTTTAATGCGATGTATGTTATGACAAACAAGGAGCCATATGGATTGGCACTTCCTGCAAAAATGGATCCCTGCTTACATCATCCAGCTTTACATACACTCAGTCCTGGGCCTCCTTGAAACAAGGTCTCAACCACCCAGATGTGGTTGCTTCCGTGATCTGAATTTACCACCTCAGAACTGCTTGGTGAGAATTACTCTAAGGCAAGTGTTCGAAGTTAAAAAGGGGAAGGAAGTCGTGTGTGTGTGTGTGTGTGTGTGTGTGTGTGTTTTGTGTTTGTTTGCTCTTTTGTTTGCTCCTAAGTACTTTTATCCCCACAAAGCAAAGCTGAGAGTAGTCACAAGAAGACATAATTACCAGATTAATTTATTAAAGTCCCTTACATTTTTCGTTAAGTGAACAAAACACTTGCTTCATTTGAACTGCCAACAAAACCGTTTTTTTTTTTTATTATGCCCTTTCTGTCTAAAGCCAAGACTGATAGAAATTTAGTGTGACAGATTTAAAGAATCCATCTCATGTATTTCAATGCCAATATCAAAAGTCAGAGGAAGAATTCAGCCATGATCACTCTCTTTATAACTCAAGCTGGACTGGGTTTCCGAGACAAATGATAGGAATCCCTTCCTCTGTACCCAGGAAAGATACTGACCCTGTGGCAAACGGGATTATCTCTAATGAGATTACACTCAGAGTGATTAAGATGTGAATTGACACTCCCTGTGAGGGACAAAGAGATTCCTAAAGAAGCAGAAACAGAAGTGAGGGAAGTATAAGAGGAAGAGCCATTCCCCGAGAGAAGATACTCTTTTCTCAAAGACCGGAAAAGAACAAGGGACCAACCTTGTTTTCTAAACCCATCCACAAGAAAATCAGAGTTTGTGACCATCAATAAGAGGGTCTCAGAAGTGAATGAAAACTGGCACCAAGCCTGTTGTAGACCATTTTTAATAACAGAACATTTAGAGGCTTCTCTTCCAAACTGGTGAAGAAGCACCTCCAGTAACTTTTGGCCTTGTTATGCCTCGAATGTGAACACTGACCTGAAGAAGCCCTTTCCAAGAATTCCCCTCTCCAGAACCATGGTCTTCCATTGTTAAAGGAAATGTAGAGATGCTGAAGCGAGTGTGCCCATTAATGGATGAAGAGACTGAGGTCCAAGGGGCTCAGGGCCTTGCCTGGGGTCCCACAGTTAATTCATGGCATTGACAGCTGGGACTGGGGCACAAGTGCTCAATCAAAGGCTGGAGAGCTAATACATAGAACAGGAAGGAAACAATGAAAAGCATGTCAAACCCACAAAAGGAAACACAAAGGTAGGGAAAGAATGGCAAAGGGAATATTAGCTGCTTTCAAAAGTTCTTTTAAAATAAAAACAAAACAATAGGTCTATCATTTTGCTCCAGCAACTCCTCTGAGGCCACCGTAGAATACTGTATTTCTCTGTGTTACCTTAAACATTCCATCTGCACCAGAGCCCACAGATCAGTTCTAAAAGGAAGGGACTCCTACACTACAGGCACGAGATGAAGTGGAGTTGGGGGAGAAGGGGTTTCCAAAAGTTACTTTAGTTTCTGTTCTTATCTTGCTATATGACCTTTAGACACTCTTTTATCTAAAGGTATGAAATAGGTATCATAATACTTAACTGTCTCACTAGGGTGTTGTGAAATGTCACTAATTAATGTTTATAAAGCACCTAGAGACTTTGGAATGAAAAGTTCCACATACAGTAATTATGAGTATTAACATTGTTATTAACTTGCAACATTAGTTACCAGCTGCACTGTCGTTCATGCTGTAGGTTTTTTGCTAAGACAGACACTCCTAATATTTCTTGTATCTGCTCCTTTCTTCTTCTAAAACAGATCCTCACAAGGATTTTTAGGCATGCCAGTACATGAGTCAAGAAACCATCTAATTGAGACACATTGTTACAATTTCACATGTTTTTTTCCTAACTAAATCATTTCTAAGAAATCCTCAAATCAACCATATTATAGGTAAGCATAACAGTGGTTTTAGAACTGGTTTTGATCACAGTTCCCTCTGATTACCTAATAAAAGCAATGATATTGCTTTCTGGAAAACTGCATACATATATTTTGCAATCAATCTCAAGATGCTTATGGACCTCTGAATGAAGGAACTATTTCTTTATCACCTGCTATAGGCCAGACACTGCTCTAGGCACTTAGGAAACATTGGTGAATAAAATACACAAAGATTCCTACCATGCTTGATCTTACATGGGTGAGAGAAAAGAGATAATAAAAAATAAATGTAATAAAATAAAGTCTATTATGTTAGAAGGGGGTAAGTTTTATGCAATAAATAGAGCAAGCGAAGAGGAATAGAGAGCACTTGGCAAGGATTCTCTTTACAGCTTGAGATAGAGGAGTCAAGATAGGTGTCACTGAGAAAGGGAGTTTTGAACAATGATTTGAAGGAAATGAATGAATTAGCCAAGTGTATGACTGCTGGAAAAATATTCCATGAAGAGGAAAAAGCCAGTATGAAAGCCCTAAATTGGGCCAATGTGCTGGAGCAAGTAAGCAAGGGGAGGGGCAATAGGAAATGATGTCATTATTGCAACGATGGTGGTTTTAACCAGGATGATAGCAATAGGGACAAAGTGGTCAGATGGTCAGATTCTGGTTAGATGTGAAGAAAGAGTCAACAAGGTGTTCTGATAGTTTGGAGGCAGAGCATGAGAGAAGGTGTGATGAGCAGATCAAAGCTGATTCTGAAGATTTTGGTCTGAGCAACTGGGAAATGGAACAATTTTGGGGGTAATCCTATTCAAGGACCCTACACCACCTCTGCCCTTCAACATTGAGAACACGGCACCAAGAGCATTTCCTTTCTGAGAGAAGGAGTTTCTCTCTCTGTTAATTGAAGTATAGCTGATTTACAATATTAGTTTCAGGTATACAACATAGTGATTCAATATTTTTATAGATTATACTCCACTTAAAGTTATAGCAAAACAATGGCAATATTTCCCTGTGCTATACAGTGTATCCTTGTTGCTTATCTATTTTGTACTTAGTAATTTGTGTCTCTTAATCACCTACCCCTATCTTGCCCCCCACTTCCCTCTCCCCACTGGTGACCATCAGTTTGTTCTCTATACCTGTAAATCTGTTTCTTTTTTGTTATATACATTTGTTTATTTTTAGATTCCACATATAAGTGGTAACATAGAGTATTTGTCTTTCTCTGTTCGACTTATTTCACTAAATATAATACTCTCTAGGTCCATCCACTTTGTTGGTATATATATATATACCACATCTTCTTTATCCATTCATCTCTTGACAGACACTAAAGTTGCTTCCGTATCTTGGCTATTGTAAATAATGCTGCTATGAACATTGAGGTGTATGTATCTTTTTGATTAGTGTTTTTGTTTTCTTTGGATACATACCCAGGAGTGGAATATCTGGATCATATGGTAGTTCTATTTTTAGTTTTTTGAAGAAACTCCATACTGCTTTCCATAGTGGCTGCACCAATTTACCATCCCAACAATGTTTAAGGGTTCCCTTTTAGCAGCATTTCTCTTTTGTTCACTGTTGAACTGTTAGAATTTAAAACATTGCCTGACACATATTAGGGATTGAATAAACATTTATTGAATAAATAAAAGAACCCAACAATGGAGAGAATAACCTTCAGAGAAATGCCTAATCATTCTTCCAATATCACTTTCTTGACCTTTCTAAGATTTAGATTAAGGGTGAATTTGTAGGGTTCTAGCTACAGTTTTGCTTTCCCCCCATCCCATTCCCTGCCATGCCAACTTTATTATTATTATTTAAAATAAGGTGTAACAGGGAAGCTCAGAAATATAGAACCAAATAGCAGTAGGAATGGCAAGAGGTTGTACTTTCTTGTCCATCATCAAAGCCCAGGTAGCTTTATTGCTAACGTCATTAACATTAGTTAGTACCCCTCTCTTCTCTCTAAAGATGGCCACTTCAGTCCAAGAGAGGTGTTTCAAAGATCAGTGAGAAAAGAGTCCAAGCCTAAGGGACACATGGGGTAGCAAAGAAAACTGTTTAGGTGAGGGTTGCCCTGTGCTATTACTGTAGCACCAGAGAATTCAGAAGCCCCCAGACAAGCAAATATTCTGCTCTGCTTTCACAAAGGACTGTCTAGTAGAATACATTTAAATAAAACATATGAGAAACTGCACCATCAGAGGCAACTCCAAAAGCATCGGGAGAGCTGAAGAATGGAGAAGGCTGAATAAAGCTATATTATAGTCAAGTCTTTTCCGCAGATAGCGTTACAATTCACTTGCTTGTCATGCCTTGACGTTGAGTTAACTTCAAATTGTTGATCTGCCACCACCCTCTATATATAGACAGTCACGATGTGCTCTGTGATGGTGACAGAAATATTTTATTTGAGCAAATAGCTTTGGATTCCACATACACTTATTAAATTCACTCACCTCCCTAGCTGAGCGGTTGGGTAAGATTCTCATCCCATTAGTAGATTCTGTTGCATCTTCACGCTAACTCCTACCCCCAAGACTCAAAATGTCCATTGAGTTTGAAATTGACACAAAGGTTCAGGCTTAGAAGCTGAAACGTTAGAGTATGAAAATACCAACTAATATAGTTCAGTCATTGAAAAGTGAGAAAGCTGACATTCAGGGAGGTGAACTTGCTTAGGCTGAACTTGCCCAAGCCATAGAGTCAGGCAAAAGCACAGCTGGATCCCATGTTCCCAGGGAGGGCTCTTCCTACCACACATGTGGACTCAAACTCTTCTTACTGACAATCTACATTTCTGTGAACAGGCAGGCTGAGAAGCTCCTACTTTTTTTTGTTTTCTGACTGAGCCACACCGCTGGTAACAATTACTTCAAAGGTTAGGCAGTGAGCTGAATGCTAAAGAAAAGTGCTTTCTCCTTTTGATGTTTGTATAATTGCTAGGATCAGGGGGCTATAAACCTGGTTCTGCTGTTGGCTGGCTGGATAATCCTAGAGAGTCAGGAAACTCTGTGCCTCAATTTCCTCTTCTACAAAAGAAAAGCATTGTAATCCACTCACTCAAAGGCAGGCTCGCAGGTTTAAGACTCCATGAGTCAACGAATAATCTCACTTTGAAAGAGGAATATCTTTCTTTGCTTATTTGAAGATTTATAGCAATTTAGCACCTTCTTTACCTCTGTAAAAATAACCTAATATTAGGAAAACAGATCTGCAAATTTTGATAAGGGAATATAGTGAAATAGACAACAATTTTAAACGATCCCTGTGAAGAGTTAATAATAATACAGCAAATACTTTTGTTATGCTGCTAACTGAAGAAATCAGAACAAGATTGTATTTATGACATTATCCCAATTATAGGTGTTTTCTAACTTGCACAGCAGCAAAACATTGCTTGGCTCTGACAGGTGGGAGCATGGTGAATAGCTGGCTTTTCATTTTCTGCTTTGAGAGTTTCTTTACTTTCCATAAAAAGAAAAACCACTTTATTTTCGAGGAAAATAAATAAGCTTTGTTTTTTAAAAAGATTTATGACCTTGGCATTTTGCAAGTACCTGAAAATTTATGGATTTAACAAACATAGGCCACTAGACTCTGCTCAGAATATAAATGAGCCTTGTTAGGATAGAATGTATCTCATGCTTCTTTCAGATTCCAGCAGTTACTTAACAAATATTTTTGCCCTTGTCTCTGGTGCTAGAAAAATCTAATCACAAGAATATGAGGTTAGAGCTGAGAAGTGGGGTCTTTTGCAAGAGCCAAGAGCCCTATGATTCTCAGAAACCAATTTGAATCCCTACATAGTATAAGACACATGTCAGACAGTAAATAAGACTGACTGACTTATGGCCAAAAAGCATCTGGCTTCAGCTTTCCCCTTATGCCATTTGTCAGGCCTGCAACTCTGGGCCCTTGTCCAGGCCAAGTGGTATTTAACCAGTGTATGGGCTCCTAATTAAGGATGTAGGCTTGAAAAGCATGAGTCAGGACACCTAGATCATAGATGACAAATACATATGTAGTTCATGAGCTGCCTACTACTACTTCCATTTCCTTAACAAGTATTACTGTTGGATAAAGGTTTGCACCCTTTATCCTTGGAAACAAACTTAGAGGCTTGGAAACAACATTATCAGTCACTACCAAACAATGGGGACTGATGGGTAAGAAGAATCCAATTCACCATCTCTTTCTTGGGTGAGGTCTTAAGGTAATCATACAGCAATGACTTATGAGGAATAAATGAAAAGTATTGAATGGATGGACAGAGGATCGATGGATGGATGGATGGATAGATGTGAATCTTGTAAAAATGTTTTGACAGCTCTAAAGTTTAGGCTTCAAAATCTTGACTGAGGATGGGGGGAAGATCTATTTCAAGGTAGCTTATTCACATACTTAGCAAATTAGTGCTGGTTGTTGGCAGGGGACCTCAATTCCTTGCCCGATGGACCTCTTCATAAGGCTGCTTATGCATCTTTACAACATGGCAGCTGGCTTCCTCCTGAGCCTGTGAGCACAAGACAGATGCCGCAATGATTTTTATGGCCTAGCCTCAGAAGTTATACCCTATCCTTTCCTCAATGCCTTATTGGTTGTACAGGTCAAGCCTATTCAACATGGGAGAGTATTACTCAAGAGTATGAGTACAGGAGGTAGGGAACATTCAGAGACATCTTGGAGCTACCATACAAGTCCCTATAGCAGATTTTAAGAAGCCAATCCTTGCTCTCACAGAGCTTATAGTGTAGTTAAGGGGACCCATACATGCAAAAACAAGCAACCTATTTAAGGGAAAAAACCCCCAAACTACGACAGACGACGTAAGGACTCGCCAATATGTATATTCTCTGCTTCTTGATAGATATACTGCTACACTCCATTTCCTGTCCTTCCTGGATTTTAGTATGACCATATAACTAACTCTTTGCAATGGAATATAAGATGAGGTGATATACGTTACCTCTAGGCTGAGGCAGTAAAGAGCAGCTTTGTCATCTCCATGTTCTTTCTCCTTTATTTGATGATACTAGGACATAGAAAAGTGGCTTAAGATAGAAATACAAATTCATTCTTTTGCATGTGAATATCCAATTTTCCCAACACAATCTATTGAATAAATTATTCTTTCCCTATTGAATATTCTTGGCTCCCTTGTCAAATAGTAGTTGACCATATATGAGTGGGTTTATTCCTGGATTCTCAATTCTGTTCCATTGGTCTGTGTCTCTGTTTTTATGCCATTACCACACTGCTTTGATTATTATAGCTTTATAGTATAGTTTGAAATCAGAACATATGATTCTCCAGCTGTGTTTTTTCTCAAGGTTGCTTTGGCTACAAGGGGTCTTTTGTGACACCATACAAATTTTAGGATTGTTTGTTCTATTTCTATTAAAAAAATCCATTAGAATTTTGATATGTATTGCTTTGAATCTATAGATGGCTTCAGGTAGTATGAACACTTTAACAATATAATTCTTCCAATTCATGAACATGGGATATCTTTCCATTTATTTGTGTCTTCTTCAGTTTCTTTAATCAGTGTCGTATACTTTTCAGTGTACAGATCTTTCATTTCCTTGGTTAAATTTATTCCTAGTTACTTTTTTTACGCTATTGAACTTTTAAAATTTCTCTTTCAGATAGCTCTTTATTAGTGTATAGAAATACAGCTCATTTTTGTACATTGATTTTGTATCCTGAAAATTTCCTGAATTTGTTTATTAGTTCTAACAGGTCTTTTTGGTGCAGTTTTGTGCTAGTCTCACTTATGATGATGCTATCAGGAATGCCTGGGTCATTCACTTGGGCCCATACTATTTGTGGCAAGCCTTAAAAGACATTTACCTGACTGGAACCAATGTTTTGGCTGGACTGGCCCTTGTGGTTCTTATTATGATTGCAAGATGCACCTCAACAACAACCATCAGAGTACTTTGACAAAAAAGGTTTATTATTCACAGGTTGTGAAGGGTACATGACATGCCCAGGGCCACAGAGACAGGTAGTAGAGGTGGGTGGGGAGAGAGAGCATACAGATCCAGGTTTCTGCATTTATTGGGGGGTGGGGTGGGGTGCCTAGGGTTTCACATGTTCACTCTTTATTGGTGAATTTAAAACATTATAGCAAGAATTAAAGCATGGAAATGGGAAAAGGCGGGGGGGTGTATATCACTCAAGTAGTCAGTTATCTAGGTTACCCAGGGCTTTCTAATATTTCTTTTTTTTAAAATAAATTTATTTATATCTGACTGTGTTGGGTCTTCGTTGCTGCACGTGGGCTTTTTCTAGTTGTGGCGAGCGGGGGCTACTCTTCATCGTGGTGCGCGGGCTTCTCATTGCAGTGGCTGCTCTTCTTGCAGAGCACAGGCTCTAGGTGCGCGGGCTTCAGTAATTGTGGCTCGCAGGCTTCAGTAGTTGTGGCTTGTGGGATCTAGAGCGCAGGCTCACTAGTTGTGGCGGATGGGCCTAGTTGCTCCATGGCACATGGGATCTTCCCAGACCAGGGCTCAAACCCATGTCCCCTGCATTGGCAGGTGGATTCTTAACCACTGTGCCACCAGGGAAGTCCTCATTTACTTCTTCTGATGTTACTATAGATATATCAGCTTTCTTTGGGTTAGTGTTTACACGTTACTTTTATACATCACTTTGCTTAAAATTTTTTTTTTGAATCTTTATTGGAGTATAATTGCTTTACAATGGTGTGTTAGTTTCTGCTTTATAACAAAGTGAATCAGTTATACATATACATATGTTCCCATATCTCTTCCCTCTTGCATCTCCCTCCCTCCCACCCTCCCTATCCCACCCCTCTAGGTGGTCACAAAGCACCAAGCTGATTTCCCTGTGCTATGCGGCTGCTTCCCACTAGCTATCTATTTTACATTTGGTAGTGTATATATGTCCATGCCACTCTCTCCCTTTGCCACAGCTTACCCTTCCCCGTCCCCATATCCTCAACTCCATTCTCTAGTAGGTCTGTGTCTTTATTCCCGTCTTGCACCTAGGTTCTTCATGACCTTTTTTTTCCCTTAGATTCCATATATATGTGTTAGCATACGGTATTTCTTTTGCTCTTTCTGACTTATTTCACTCTGTGTGACAGACTCTAGGTCCATCCACCTCACTACAAATAACTCAATTTCATTTCTTTTTATGGCTGAGTAATATTCCTTTGTATATATGTGCCATATCTTCGTTATCCATTCATCTGTTAATGGACACTTAGGTTGCTTCCATGTCCTGGCTATTGTAAACAGAGCTGTAATGAACATTTTGGTACATGATTCTTTTTGAATTATGGTTTCCTCAGGGTATATGTCCAGTAGCGGGATTGCTGGGTCTTATGGTAGTTCTATTTTTAGTTTTTTAAGCAACCTCCATACTGTTCTCCTTAGTGGCTGTATCAGTTTACATTCCCACCAACAGTGCAAGAGGGTTCCCTTTTCTCCACACCCTCTCCAGCATTCATTTTTTCTAGATTTTTTAATGATGGCCATTCTGACCAGTGTGAGATGATATCTCATTGTAGTTGTGATTTGCATTTCTCTAATGATTAATGAGGTTGAGCATCCTTTCATGTGTTTGTTGGAAATCTGTATATCTTCTTTGTAGAAATGTCTATTTAGGTCTTCTGCCCATTTTTGGATTGGGTTTTTTTTTGATATTGAGCTGCATGAGCTGCTTGCAAATTTTGGAGATTAATCCTTTGTCAGTTGCTTCGTTTGCAAATATTTTGTCCCATTCTGAGGGTTGTCTTTTGGTCTTGTTTATGGTTCCCTTAGCTGTGCAAAATCTTTTAAGTTTCATTAGGTCCCATTTGTTTATTTTTGTTTTTATTGGCATTTCTCTAGGAGGTGGGTCAAAAAGGATCTTGCTGTGATTTATGTCATAGAGTGTTCTGCCTATGTTTTCCTCTAAGGGTTTGATAGTGTCTGGCCTTACGTTTAGGTCTTTAATCCATTTTGAGTTTATTTCTGTGTATGCTGTTAGGGAGTGTTCTACTTTCATACTTTGACATGTACCTGTCCAATTTTCCCAGCACCACTTATTGAAGAGGCTGTCTTTTCTGCACTGTATAGTCTTGCCTCCTTTATCAAAGATAAGGTGACCATATGTGCGTGGGTTTATCTCTGGGCTTTCTATCCTGTTCCATTGATCTATATTTCTGTTTTTGTGCCAGTACCATACTGTCTTGATTACTGTAGCTTTGTAGTATAGTCTGAAGTCAGGGAGCCTGATTCCTCCAGCTCCATTTTTGGTTCTAAACATTGCTTTGGCTATTCGGGGTCTTTTGTGTTTCCATAAAAATTGTGAAATCTTTTGTTCTAGTTCTGTGAAAAATGCCAGTGGTAGTTTGATAGGGATTGCATTGAATCTGTAGATTGCTTTGTGTAGTAGAGTCATTTTCACAGTGTTGATTCTTCAAATCCAAGAACATGGTGTATCTCTCGATCTTTTTGTATCATCTTTAATTTCTTGATCAGTGTCTTATAATTTTCTACATACAGGTCTTTTGTCTCCCTAGGTAGGTTTATTCCTACGTATTTTATTCTTTTCGTTGCAATGGTAAATGGGAGTGTTTTCTTAATTTTTCTTTCGGATTTTTCATCATTAGTGTATAGGAATGCAAGAGATTTCTGTGCATTAATTTTGTATCCTGCTACTTTACCAAATTCATTGATTAGCTCTAGTAGTTTTCTGGTAGCATCTTTAGGGTTCTGTATGTATAGTATCCTGTCATCTGCAAACAGTGACAGCTTTACTTCTTCTTTTCCAATTTGGATTCCTTTTATTTCTTTTCTTCTCTGATTGCTGTGGCTAAAACTTCCAAAACTATGTTGAATAATAGTGGTGAGAGTGGGCAACCTTGTCTTGTTCCTGATCTTAGTGGAAATGCTTTCAGTTTTTCACCATTGAGGACGATGTTGGCTGTGGGTTTGTCATATATGGCCTTTATGTTGAGGAAAGTTCCCTCTGTGCCTACTTTCTGCAGGATTTTTATCATAAATGGGTGTTGAATTTTGTCGAAAGCTTTCTCTGCATCGATTGAGATGATCATATGGTTTTTCTCCTTCAATTTGTTAATATGGTGTATCACATTAATTGATTTGCATATATTGAAGAATCCTTGCATTCCTGGAATAAACCCCACTTGATCATGGTGTATGATCGTTTAATGTGCTGTTGGATTCTGTTTGCTAGTATTTTGTTGAGGATTTTTGCATCTATGTTCATCAGTGATATTAGCCTCTAGTTTTCTTTCATTGTGACCTCTTTGTCTGCTTTTGGTATCAGGGTGATGGTGGCCTCGTAGAATGAGTTTGGGAGTGTTCCTCCGTCAGCTATATTTTGGAAGAGTTTGAGAAGGATAGGTGTTAGCGCTTCTCTAAATGTTTGATAGAATTCGCCTTTGAAGCCATCTGGTCCTGGGCTTTTGTTTGTTGGAAGATTTTTTAATCATAGTTTCAATTTCAGTGCTTGTGATTGGTCTGTTCATATTTTCTATTTCTTCCTTTTTCAGTCTTGGCAGGTTGTGCATTTCTAAGCATTTGTCCATTTCTTTCAGGTTGTCCATTTTATTGGCATAGAGTTGCTTGTAGTAATCTCTCATGATCCTTTGTATTTCTGCAGTGTCAGTTGTTACTTCTCCTTTTTCATTTCTAATTCTATTCATTTGAGTCTTCTCCCTTTTTTTCTTGATGAGTCTAGCTAATGGTTTATCAATTTTGTTTATTTTCTCAAAGAACCAGCTTTTAGTTTTATTGATCTTTACTATCGTTTCCTTCATTTCTTTTTCATTTATTTCTGATCTGATCTTTAGGATTTCTTTCCTTATGCTAACTTCGGGGTTTTTTTGTTCTTCTTCCTCTAATTGCTTTAGGTGCAAGGTTAGGTTGTTTATTTGAGATGTTTCCTGTTTCTTAAGGTAGGATTGTATTGCTATAAACTTCCCTCTTAGAATTGCTTTTGCTGCATCCCAGAGGTTTGGGTCGTCATGTCTCCATTGTCATTTGTTTCTAGGTATTTTTTGATTTCCTCTTTGATTTCTTCAGTGATCACTTGGTTATTAAGTAGTGTATTGTTTAGCCTCCATGTGTTTGTATTTTTTACAGACCTTTTCCTGTAATTGATATCTAGTTTCATAGCGTTTTGGTCGGAAAATATACTTGATACAATTTCAATTTTCTTAAATTTACCAAGGCTTGATTTGTGACCCAAGATATGATCTATCCTGGAGAATGTTCCATGAGCACTAGAGAAAAATGTGTATTCTGTTGTTTTTGGATGAAATGTCCTATAAATATCAAATAAGTCCATCTTGTTTAATGTATCATTTAAAGCTTGTGTTTCCTTATCTATTTTCATTTTGGATGATCTGTCCATTGGTGAAAGTGGGGTGTTAAAGTCCCCTACTATGAATGTGTTACTGTCGATCTCCCCTTTTATGGCTGTTAGTATTTGCCTTATGTATTGAGGTGCTCCTATGTTGGGTGTATAAATATTTACAATTGTTATATCTTCTTCTTGGATCGATCCCTTGATCATTATGTAGTGTGCTTCTTTGTCTCTTGTAATAGTCTTTATTTTAAAGTCTATTTTGTCTGATATGAGAATTGCTACTCCAGCTTTCTTTTGATTCCCATTTGCATGGAATATCTTTTTCCATTCCCTCACTTTCAATCTGTATGTGTCCCTAGGTCTGAAGTGGGTCTCTTGTAGACAGCATATATATGGGTCTTGTTTTTGTATCCATTCGGCGAGTCTGTGTCTTTTGGTGGGAGCATTTAATCCTTTTACACTTAAGGTAATTATCGATATGTATGTTCCTATTCCCATTTTCTTAATTGTTTTGGGATTTTTATTGTAGGTCTTTTCCTTCTCTTGTGTTTCCTGCCTAGAGAAGTTCCTTTAGCATTTGTTGTAAAGCTGGTTTGGTGCTGCTGAACTCTCTCAGCTTCTGCTTGTCTGTAAAGGTTTTAATTTCTCCATCAAATCTGAATGAGATCCTTGCTGGGTAGAGTAATCTTGGTTGTAGGTTCTTCTCCTTCATCACTTTAAATATGTCATGACACTCCCTTCTGGCTTGCAGAATTTCTGCTGAAAGATCAGCTCTTAACCTTATGGGGATTCCCTTGTGTGTTATTTGTTGTTTTTCCCTTGCTGCTTTTAATATGTTTTCTTTGTATTTTATTTTTGATAGTTTGATTAATATGTGTCTTGGCGTGTTTCTCCTTGGATTTATCCTGTATGGGACTCTCTGTGCTTCTTGGACTTGATTAACTATTTCCTTTCCCATATTAGGGAAATTTTCAACTAAAATCTCTTCAAATATTTTCTCAGTCCCTTTCTTTTTCTCTTCTTCTTCTGGGACCGCTGTAATTCGAATGTTGTTGCATTTAATGTTGTCCCAGAGGTCTCTGAGACTGTCCTCCGTTCTTTTCATTCTTTTTTCTTTTTCCTGCTCTGCAGTAGTTATTTCCACTATTTTATCTTCCAGCTCACTTATCTGTTCTTTTGCCTCAGTTATTCTGCTATTAATCCCTTCTAGAGAATCTTTAATTTCACTTAATGTGTTGTTCACTGTTTGTTTGCTCTTTAGTTCTTCTAAGTCCTTGTTAAATGTTTCTTGCAATTTCTCTATTCTATTTCCAAGATTTTGGATCTTTATTATCAGTATTCTGAATTCTTTTTGAGGTAGACTGCCTATTTCCTCTTCATTTATTGTATCTGCTGGGTTTTTACCTTGCTCCTACATCTGCTGTGTGTTTTTCTGTCCTCTCAGTTTGCTTAACTTACTGGGTTTGCGGTCTCCTTTTCGCAGGCTGCAGGTTCGTAGTTGCCATTGTTTTTGGTGTCTGTCCCCAGTGGCTAAGGTTGGTTCAGTGGGTTGTGTAGGCCTCATAGTAGAGGGGACTAGTGCCTGTGTTCTGGTAGATGAGGCTGGATCTTTTCTTTCTGGTGGGCAGGTCCACATCTGGTGGTGTGTTTTGGGGTGTCTGTGGCCTTATTATGATTTTAGGCAGCCTCTGTGCTAATGGATGGGGCTGTGTTCCTGTCTTGCTAGTTGTTTGGCATTGTGTGTCCAGCACTGTAGTTTGCTGGTCATTGAGTGAAGTTGGGTCTTGGCGTTGAGATGGAGATCTCTGGGAGATTTTCGCCTTTTGGTATTATGTGGAGCTGGGAGGTCTCTTGTGGACCAGTGTCCTGAAGTTGGCTCTCCCACCTCAGAGGCATATCACTCACTCCTGGCTGGAGCACCAAGAGCCTTTCATCTACATGGCTCAGAATAAAAGGGAGAAAAAATAGAAAGAAAGAAGATAAAATAAAATAAAATGAAATAAAATAAAGTTATTAAAATAAAAAATAATTATTGGGCTTCCCTGGTGGTTCAGTGGTTGAGAATCTGCCTGCCAATGCAGGGGACACGGGTTCGAGCCCTGGTCTGGAAAGATCCCACATGCCACGGAGCAACTGGGCCCATGAGCCACAATTACTGAGCCTGCGCGTCTGGAGCCTGTGCTCCGTAACAAGAGAGGCTGCGATAGTGAGAGGCCCGCGCACCGCAATGAAGAGTGGCCCCTGCTTGCCACAACTAGAGGAAGCCCTCACACAGAAACGAAGACCCAACACAGCCCAAAATAAATAAATTAAAAAAAAAAGTTATCTTTTAAAAAACAAAATAAAACAAAAAAAAATTATTATTAAGAAAAGAATTTTAGAAAGCAAAAAAACAACAACAAAAGAAATAAAACAAAAAAACGGATGGACAGAACCCTAGGACAAATGGTGAAAGCAAAGCTATACAGAGAAAATCTCACACAGAAGCATACACATACACACTCACAAAAGGAGAAAAAGGGGAAAAAATAATATATCTTTGTTCCCAAAATCCACCTCCTCAATTTGGGATGATTCGTTTTCTATTCAGGTATTCCACAGATGCAGAGGGTACATCAAATTGATTGTGGAGCTTTAATCTGCTGCTCCTGAGGCTGCTGGGAGAGATTTCCCTTTCTCTTCTTTTTTCGCACAGCTCCTGGGGGTTAGCTTTGGATTTGGCCCCGCCTCTGCGTGTAGGTAGCCTGAGGGCGTCTGTTCTTTGCTCAGACAGGACGGGGTCAAAGGAGCACTTGGTTGGAGGGCTCTGGCTCACTCAGGCCGGGGAGAGGGAGGGGTACGGATGTAGGGCGAGCCTGTGGCGGCAGAGGCCGGTGTGACGTTGCACCAGCCTGAGGTGTGCCGTGCGTCCTCCCGGGGGAGTTGTCCCTGGCTCCCGGGACCCTGGCAGTGGCGGGCTGCACAGGCTCCCCGGAAGGGAGGTGTGGATAGTGAGCTGTGCTCGCACACAGGCTTCTTGGTGGCAGCAGCAGCAACCTTAGCGTCTCATGCCCGTCTCTGTGGTCCGCGCTAATAGCCGCGGCTCGCGCCCGTCTCTGGAGCTCCTTTAAGCAGCGCTTTTAATCCCCTCTCCTCACGCACCAGGAAACAAAGAAGGAAGAAAAAGTCCCTTGCCTCTTCTGCAGCTCCAGACTTTTTCCCGGACTCCCTCCCGGCTAGCTGTGGCGCACTAGCCACTTCAGGCTGTGTTCACGCCGCCAACCCCAGTCCTCTCCCTGCGATCCTACCGAAGCCCGAGCCTCAGCTCCCAGCCACCGCCCGCCCCGGCGGGTGAGCAGACAAGCCTCTCGGGCTGGTGAGTGCTGGTCGGCACCGATCTTCTGTGCGGGAATCTCTCCGCTTTGCCCTCCGCACCCCTGTGGCTGCGCTCTCCTCTGTGGCTCCGAAGGTTTCCCCCTCCGCCACCCGCAGTCTCCTCCCACGAAGGGGCTCTTAGTGTGTGGAAACCTTTCCTCCTTCACAGCTCCCTCCCACTGGTGTAGGTCCCGTCCCTATTCTTTTGTCTCTGTTTATTCTTTTTTGTTTTGTGCTACCCAGTTACCTGTGGAGTTTCTTGCCTTTTGGGAGGTCTGAAGTCTTCTGCCAGCGTTCAGTAGGTGTTCTATAGGAGCAGTTCCACAGGTAGATGTATTTCTGATGTATCTGTGGGGAGTAAGGTGATCTCGGCATCTTACTCTTCCGCCATCTTGAAGCTCCTCTCTTTCTAATATTTCTAATACAAATATTGTAGCTGGCAATATTTTTATTTGAGATAGATGTCTTTGAAATGGATACTTCAGCAATCAAAAGCTTATTGTCAGGCACTTACACTACAAAGGTTTTGTATATATAACATCATGTCATCTGCAAACAAGGACAAGTTTGCTTCTTCATTTTCAATTTGGATTGCCTTGTATTTCTTTTTCTCGCCTGATGGCTCTGGCTAAGACTTCCAATACTATGCTTAATAGGAGTGGTTGGAGTGGGTACCCTTGTCTTATTCCGAATCTTAGGGGAAAAACTTTCAACCTTTCACCATTGAGTATGATGCTAGCTGTGGGCCTTTATTACATTCCTTCTATGTCCAATTTGTTGAGCATTTTTATCATAAAAGGATGTTGAACTTTGTCAGATGCTTTTTCTGCATCTATTGATGTAATTATATGATTTTTACCTTTTATTCTATTAGTGTTTTATATCACATTTATTGATTTGCATATGTTGAACCGTCCTTGCATTCTAGGGATGAATTCCACTTGATCATGGTGTGTGATCCTTTTGATATGCTGTTGAATTTGGTTTGCTAGTATGAGAATTTTTGCATCTATATTTATCAGGAATATTGGCCTGTAGTTTTCTTTTCTTTTAGTATTCTTAGCTGCCTTTGGTTTCAGGGTAATTCTGGCCTTGTAAAATGAGTTTGGTAGTGTTCCCTCCTTTTCAGTTTTTAAGAAAAATTTGAAAAGGATTGGTATTAATTCTTCCTTAGATGTTTGGTAGAATTCACCAGTGAAACCATCTGGTTTTGAGCTTTTCTTTGTTGGGAGATTTTTTTTTAATTACTGATTTAATCTCCTTACTCATTATAGGTCTGTTCAGATTCTCTATTACTCATTATTCAGTCTTGGTAGGTTATATGTTTCTAGGAATTTATTCATTTCTTTTTCTAGGTTGCTCAATTTGTTAGCATACAATTGTTCATACTAGTCTCTTATAATCCTTTGCATTTCTGTGGTATCAGTTGTAATGTCTCTTCGTTTATTTATAATTCTATCAGAGTCTTCTTTTTTCTTTGTTAGTCTAACTAAAGTTTTGTCAGTTTTGTTTCTCTTTTTAAAGAACCAATTCTTGGTTTTTAATCTTTCCTATTGTTTTTCTATTTTAGTTATTTTACTGTAATCTATATTATTTCCTTTTTTATGCAAACTTTGGGCTTAGTTTGTTCTTCTTTTTCTATACTCTTAAGGCGTAATGTTAGGTTGTTTGTTTGATATCTTTTTTTCCCAACAAATTTATTTATTTATTTATTTTTGGCTGCGTTAGGTCTTCGTTGCTGTGCGCAGGCTTTTCTCTAGTTGTGGTGAGCGGGGGCTACTCTTTGCTGTGGTGTGTGGGCTTCTCATTGCGGTGGCTTCTCTTGTTGTGGAGCATGGGATCTAGGTGTGTGGGCTTCAGTAGTTGTGGCATGTGGGCTCAATAGTTTTGGCTTGCAGGCTCTAGAGCGCAGGCTTAGTAGTTGTGGCACACGGGCTTAGTTGCTCCATGGCATGTGAGATCTTCCTGGACCAGGGCTCGAACCCGTGTCCCCTGCACTGGAGGCGGATTCTCAACTACTGCACCACTAGGGAAGCCCCGATATCTTTCTTTATCTTGATGTATGCATTTATAGCTATAAACTTCACTCTTAGAACTGCTTTTGCTGTAACCCATAAATTTTGGTATGTTGTGTTTCCATTTTCTTTTGCCTCAATATATTTTTTATTTCCCTTTTCATTTCTTCTTTGACCAATTGGTTGTTGAGGAATGTGTTAATTTCTATGTATTTGTGAATTTTCCAGCTTTCTTCCTGTTATTAATTTCTAGTCTTATATCATTGTGGTTGGAAAAGATGCCTTGATATAATTCTGTCTTCTTGAATTTGTTGAGACTTGTTTTGTGGCTTAACATATGATCTGTCCTAGAAAGTATCATGTGTGCTTGAGAAGAATGTGTATTCTGCTGCTGTTGAATGCTTGGTCCAAGTCTACAGTTGAAACTCTCTGTTGAATTCTTCAGTTCAGTCATTGTATTCTTCTGTTCAGTCATTGTATTCTTCAGTTCTAGGATTTCTGTTTGAGTTTTTTTGATGGTTTGTATTTCTTTCCTGAACTTCACATTGTTTTCCTAATTTTGTTACCTATCTGTGTGTTCTTAGAGTTCACAGATCTTCATTAAGAAGATTATTCTGAATTCTTTTTTTTAAAATAAATTTATTTATTTTTGGCTGCCTTGGGCCTTCATTGCTGTGTGCGGGCTTTCTCTAGTTGCGGCGAGCGGGGGCTACTCTTCATTGCCATGCAGGGGCTTCTCATTGCAGTCATTTCTCTTGTTCCGGAGCACAGGCTCTAGGCACACAGGCTTTAGTTGTGGCACATGGGCTCAGTAGTTGTGGCTCGTGGGCTCTAGAGCGCAAGCTCAGTAGTTGCGGTGCACGGGCTTAGTTGCTCCATGGCATGTGGGATCTTCCCAGACCAGGGCTTGAACTCATGTCCCCAGCATTGGCAGGCAGATTCTTAACCACTGCGCCACCAGGGAAGTCCCAAGAAGATTATTCTGAATTCTTAGTGAGAGATTTCATAGATCTCCATTTCTTTATGGTCAGTTATTGGAGCTTTATTAGTTTCCTTGGGTAGTGTCATGTTTATCGGAGTCTTCTTTTTTAACATAAAGCTCATGGTCACCTGCTTGGGGTTATATACTAAATCGAATGCAATCTTAGACTTTTTCTTCTCTTTTTTTTTTTTTTTTGTGGTACACAGGCTTCTCACTGTTGTGGCCTCTCCTGTTGCGGAGCACAGGCTCCGGATGCGCAGGCTCAGCGGCCATGGCTCACGGGCGCAGCTGCTCCGCGGCATGTGGGATCCTCCCGGACCGGGGCACGAACCCATGTCCCCTGCATCGGCAGGCGGACTCTCAACCACTGCACCACCAGCGAAGCCCTTAGACTCTTTCTTGACTGTAAATTCTTCCAAGGAAGGGAGTGTGCCCTACTCTATTTATCATCTATATTAAATCAAATGTCACCTTTCAGATGCCTTTATAGACTATTCCATCTAAATGAGTGCTCTCCTCACTGCTACCAGTTACTTTCATATTATTCTGTTGAATTTTCTTTATAACACTCGTTGCTACTGGATGATTATTTTTATTTGCTTATTTACTTGTTTATCATCTGTCTTTTCCCACTGGAGTAGCAGCTTCTTAATATCAGGAGTCTTGTGTTTCTTGTTCACCTCTGTGTCCCCAGTGTCTCAAACAGTGTCTGACACATAGCTGGTACTCAGTAAATGTTTATTGGATAAATCAATAAATCTTCATATTTCCCACTATGCTTAATGACTGTTCTTAGAGGGATCAATAACTATTTACTAAATGAATGAAATTTGTAACTCCCCCAATACATGCTAATATAGCTAAAATACATTTTTATTTATAAAATTCTGATTTATAAAAATCATTTTTCAGGACAACATTGATATTGCAAATCAAAATGACAAACATGGTGTATTTTCTCCCTGTCAAGCAGCTGACTTAACTTCCTAATTATGTTTTCTTCCTATTAACACTGGAAAAAGTCAGTGTTCTCTGAGTCCACATCAGCTGGCTATGTGATGAAGAAGAAGAGTGGAAATAGAGGTAATTGTCCCAGGTGCTGAGGGGATCTGACTCATGCTTAATCAACAAACCAAGCCACTGAGATGTGCCTGAGTGGTCAGATAATATAAAGACTGGCATAGGGTGAATCAAGAAAGAAGGAAGAAAGAGAGAGTTGGCCAAGGCAGCCAACTACCTAAATTTGAGTTCAGTATGGGAGCTACATGGTGCATTTAAGCTACATTTTAAGCTACATGGAGCATTTACCCAGATGGGAAAGAAAGAAGTGGAAATCTGAGGAGCAAACAGCACTCCTTTCCCTGGACTGGAGAGTTGATAGAAATTTGGACTTCTTTCCTGGGTTGTTTGGTAAAAATTATCAATGGCTGACATTTAAGAGAAATGAAATCTGATGAGGCAAAGTAAATGCAGTGTGAATGATTTGCTTTCCCCATAACTGAGTGGATAAACATGATTATTTACCTAATAAAGAATTCTTTGATGTTCCCAAAACAATCCTATTAGTTTAATAAATGGTTGAAAAATTATGATTTATACAAGCTTGGTTAATAAATATACTGTGCAATCTCTGCCCATTTATCATTGATTTCCATATGTTTGTACAGACAGCTGAGTTCTTTCTTTTCCTCTGAATGCTGCATTTGCAGAAAAATCAGGATTGAATTTAAAACATGAAATAATCATTGTAAACCTTCTAGGTAAATACTACTAACTCATTACTCATATGCTGAAGAATCAGGGCCAGGCCAGCATCCAATAATGAGAATTTTCCTGCTTTCTCTGTATTTTAGACGAGAGAAAACTGTCCCAGGGTATGCCTTCACCCCAAACACAGTGCCAGAGTTGGGGAAGATAGGAGACAGAATCTTCACTTCATGATCACTTCTTGCCAAAAGCAGTTTTGAAGGCATCAGAGATGAGCTCCGTAAAAGACTAAGAACAAAAATCCCTTATCTGCTCTCAGATATAAAAAGCAGTTCTGAGTCATGTTATAAGTTGTGCTATTGACTCAGTTGTGTCCTGTTGATATTCATATTTTTAAATCCTAACCCACAATGTGATAGTATTAGGAGATGGGGGTCTTTGAGAGGTAGTTGTGTTTATGAGGTCATGAGGGTGAGACCCTTGTGATAGGATTAGTACCCTTATAAGAAGAGACACTGGACAGTTCTCTCTCTCCCTGCCAAGTGAGAACACAAAGAGTAGGTGGCCATCTGCAAGTCAGCAAGAGAGCCTTCATCAGAAACTGAATCCTGCTGGACCTTGATCTTGGACTTGCCAGTCTCCAGAACTTTGAGAAAATAAATTTCTGTTGATAAAAGCACGTATTCTGTGGTATTTTGTTATGGCAGCCTGAGCTGACTAATCCAGGCTGCCACAGTATAGTTATATATCTCATGAGCTTGCTCTCTCTGATATGTCAGGTTTCTAAAATAAAGAATTGTTCTTTTAATAGAAAGCTTAAATACCTTCACATGGCAGTAAGATAGTGAGCCCCTTTCAGTAGAAGTGTGCAAGCAGATACTGGAGGACTGTGAGAAATGCTTTGAAAGAATTTGTAGAGCACGTGGAAGATTGACTTGTGGATCATGTTGATGCTAGTAAATATTGAGAACATGCAATTAAAATAAGTAAATTAAGGTAATACAGAAATTAGGTGAAAGCATCTGGGCACTGAGTGGGAAGGTGAGGGAAGAGGACATGAAATGTATTTGGGAGGCAGTCTACTCCACATGCTGAGATGGTAGGGAAAGTATTCTTTCTGGAATGACAGATGAATATTTCAGGAGTTTTTGAATGATGGGAGATGTGACAGAGCTGTCACTGCTCCAGCCACAGCCGCCTAGGTCTTATTACATCAACATCTGCCTACCCAACTTACAACTTCCAGCAGCTCCCAACGTCCACTCTTTGTCCTTGAATGAACTTAGTGACTCACTTCTAATGAATAGAATATGATAGAAGTGACAGTGGGTGACTTCTGAAATTAGGTCATGAAAGGTTTTGTGGCTTCCTTCTTGCTCCCTCTCTCAGATTAGTCATGCTGGGAGAAGCCGGTGGCCATGTCATGAGGACACTCAAGCAAGCTTATGAGGAAACCCACCAGGTGAGGAACTGAGGTCTCCTGCCAAGAATCTTGTGAGTGAGGCATCTTGGAAGCAAAACTCCCAGCCCCAGTCAAGCCTTCAGATAATTGCAGCCTCCACTGACATCCTGATTGCAACCACTTGAGCCAGAACCACCTAGTTAGCTGCTTCCAAATTCCTGACCCACAGAAGTTGAGAAAATAAATGTTTATTGTTTTGAGCCACTGAGTATTGTTGTTACACAACAATAGATAACTGAAACAGTGAGACTGAGCTAAAATACAGAGAATGAGCAATAACGTCCAAGGCCTGAGATATGAGGAGCAAGACCAAATTGACTTACGATTTTTAGACAAAAATTAGAATCACTGTATGTTATTTTCTAAATGACTTTTTGAAATGAAACTCAGACGGACATAATTTATTAATCATAATTCTTTTTTACCATTGAGTATACTCATCCTTCCTCTACCTGTAGCCCTCTCTTATTTTATTTTTAGTAATGTAATGTACACTCATGAACCCTACATCCAACCCAAGAACTTGAATATAAGCATTTACATTCACTGACACATAGTTATATGCACATGGATGATACTTTTTTACTTTAAAACTATTTCTTCATTGCATTAAATATATTTCAACATAAATTTTTTTAAGTCTATACAGAATTCCATCATGGATGTATCAGAATTTATTTAACCAGTTCCTTATTGTTGAATATTTAAAATATTTTCAGATTTTCTTATTAAAAATAAGATGGTGATGAATATCCTTATTCATAAATTTGTGTGCCACAATGATTAATTCCTTAGAATAAGTTCTCAAAAGTCTCCATGAGAAGCCAAAATCCAGCTCTATTGCTATCACAGGAGCAGATATGCCTGGCATATTAGAAATTCCCCATCTCCCCACATGAATCTTCTGGACCACAAGGCCTCTGGACACACCATGGAGCCCACTTTCCTCAAAAAGACCATCAGAACTAAATTCAAAATGCTCCACATCCCTCCTTACCTTAATCAGCCAGAAACATACCTCTCCAGTCTTTATCTTCTAATCACTCATCCCCAAACTCTGCTGTAAATCCCTGAATCTGTTTCACCCCTCCCCCTAAGAAAACCACACAAAAACAAGACAAAAAAAAAAAACAATAACAAAAACGCTTACACTGTGCATTCTGGAAATTTCTTTTCAGTAATGTATCATAAATTTTACTCCTTTCTGAACTACTACCCCCACCCACCTCCTTTCCTTAATGGAGACTGGACTCTCCCTTAAGGATACTGCTTCCCCTACAGCCCTCTCAGGTGGAAGCTATTTTCTCAGCTTACTCCTTTGAGACCATTACTATTTCTCCATCTTGAATAGCAATCATTCTGTTATATATGGCAATTTCCTCCCTTCTCACAAGAATCATCTAGCAATTTCTTGGTTATTCCCCTCCTTCTATAAAACATAAGCATGCGTCTTCTTCACCCCAACTCCTGACATCACTTGACATGACCTCAAGTTCCCCATGAATGACCTGTTGAATAGCTTGGCCTCTCAAATCTTCGGTCTTCTCAACTCCAATGTTCTTTTCCTCTGTGTTACACTGATTACATCCTTGGTCTCATCCTTACCAGAAACTATACCATGTAAGATTGTAAATTCAAATGATAGGGACCAAAAAATGGAAGCTACCATGCTTTGATTGTACTGATCCAGATAATGGGTACAGCTGGATAGAACAGAGCAAGGCTTGATGTGTGTTATAAAGGGCCTGAAGCTCTTCCCTGTGGAGCACAGGGGATCTGGAATATAGAGATAAAAGGAAGAGGAAAGCCCTGGAATTGCAGGCTGAAGTTCTAGAAGAAGATGGTGCTGCAGCAGAGATGAGAAGGGAGATGCTGGGGAAACTGATAAGCAGAGGGAATTTATACTGTTTTGCTATGACAAGAAATATAATTTGCCTTTTCAGGGCATTTCAGTAAAAAAAAATTTTTTTTAAGGTTTTTACACTTCCTCGCATGTAGGCCTGATATTTCTTTTGAATGCAGCACCATATTGAGATTGGTCACTAGGCAACCCAACATCCTTTGAGGTACACAAACATTCCCCTCTCTGGCCCCACTCACTTTGCCTACAAGAAAAATTCCTTGACTTCATAGAGATCTCCAATCCCCTCAACCTCCCTCTATGTTCTCTGAATTCATCAGCTCCTTTCCAATTTTCTTATAATTTATTCTCAACTTCTCATTCTGTGTTCCAGCAGTACAATTACCCTTGGTCTTTATGACCCTCTTGAATAAACGTCCACTAAAGACCTTCTCCAGGTCAGTATGATGTAGCTGAGTGATACTGGAGAAATGTCCATAATGCATATTTTTGTCAATATATATGTATGACCATCACCTTCAGATGGACACTCAGTACTCCAGTGATTACATTGATTTGCTGAGCTTGATTTTACTGTCTGAGGAAGGCCCATTTCACACCTACTCCACACTACCTTGACCCCAGGCTCTCTGTCTGTACATTATTGAGGAATGGAGGTTATCACTTAGGAACTCACTCATCTTCCCATCTCCAGGTCTATGCAGCTGCCTCCATTAACACCTATCACTTTTCCCCCAATTAGTTTCAACAGAAAGTGTCCCTCCAAGTATACTCGCTCTGCAACCTCTTTGTTGTCAAGTCTCTCTTTAGCCTCTTCAGTCACTCCTCAGCACTAGGCTATGAGAATGGTACTCTCTAGTGCTGGGCACTGTGAACAGCCTGGGTGCTACTATCTTCCCATCATTAAAACAAAAGAAAGAGAAACAATAAATCTTTGTTGAATCCACAGTTACCTTCATGTTTTATCATCGTGCTATCCCTCTTCATGGTCAAACATCTCAGAAATTATCTACCCAATCTCATTCACCTTTCATTTAAAAAAATATTTTAGATATATTGATACAAAAATGTAGGGAGAACAATATAGGAAACACCCATGTACCCGTAACCCAGTTTAAGAAATAAAACATTATATATATTTCAAAATCCACTGCATATCTTTCCTAAATATCAACTCCTTTCCTTCCTCTAGAAAGTAACCACTATTCTAAAAAGAGTGTTTATCATTTTCATGTATTTCTTTATTCTTTTACCCCATGTGGTGGTGTTGAACATTCACATATACTTTATTTAAATGGTGTCATATTGGATATGTTCTTCACCTTGTCTTCTGCATTCAGCATGATGTTTGTGAAGTTCACCTATGTCTCTAAAGATGAGCTAGCTTTCTCATTTTGCCTGATATGTAGTTATCCATTTTCCTAATGATGGACATCATGGCAATTATTTGCTGCTACAAGCAACGTCATGTTCACATGTTCATGAACATTCTTGTAACTGACTCCATGAGCAAATTTACAAGAAGTTCTTTTAGGATAAATATGTAGAAGTCGGACTGCTGGGTGGTAAGATGTGTGCATCTTAAACTTTACTGAGTAGCGCTAGGTTCCTCCCCCAGCCTCAGAGAATGTCCGTTCCCAATGATCTACATCCTCACGAAGCAGTGTAGTCAGACTTGAAAACTTCTTCATTCTGATGGGAATGAAAAGTATCTCATCATTTTAAACTGGATTTTCTTGAATGTTGAAAAGACTGCATCTTCTCATATCTTCATTGACAACTTGGCCAATTAACTGCCTATTAAGATATTTTATCCTTTTTTTCTATTGAGTTGTTTGTATTTTTATTATTGATTTCTACTTTTATATATTCAAACACTAATCTTTGGACTGTTGTATATGTTACATACATCTCTTTCAAGTCCATTATATTTTTAACTTTTTGTGGCTTATTTTGATGCTTAGAAGTATTAATTGTAATATAATTGTATGTGTCCTTTTCTTTGTGGTTCACCCTGCTTGTATTTTGTTCAATATACCCTACCCCAAATTTTGTTCCTTGCCTTGAAGTCATATATTTTCCCACTTTGCCTTCTAATAATATCATAGTATTCCTTTCACAATTAAGTTTTTCATGCATATGAAAGTCTTTCATTTTTGAAAAAAATCCTTCATTTTTTATTGTAGATAATAGTATGGATTTTTGTTATTTTGCATATATAACAAATTGTTCCAGAATGATTCATTGATTTATCCATCCTTTCTCCATTGAAGGAATACTAATACTGTCCAGTATTATGTCTCTGTATATGTGTGGTATCTGCATCTAGTCTTTATTTTTCCCATTGATCTTTTTGTTTATTATTTTGTTAATACTAAAGTATCCTAATTACTATATGTTCAGTTCTGTGATGCTGCCAATATCTTATTGATTGACAGAAAAGAAACAGAAATTTTGTGTGATCCAACCTAATAATAAGTATTGATAACCATAAAGTATAATATTTGGTAAAAGTCCTTAATCACGAAAGAATATACTTTTCTATTTCTGGTCATCTAGAGTACATTTAAAGGTGTGTTGAATTTTGCCAACTGCTTTTACAACATTTACCAAGAGGTATTTTCTTCTTAAATTTGTTAACAGAAGGAATGGTGAATTACATTAAAAAAAAATTAAGCCATTCTTTAATTCCTCAGATAAATCAAATAGTTGAATACATTGCTGGATTTTTTTCTTTTAATACTTTGTTGAAAGTTTTAGGATCTATGTTCTTAAGTAAGACTGGCCTATAATATTCCATAATTACACTGTCATTTAATTTAAGTGAGTTTAGTTTTAAAATGGGTTTCGGGGCATTCCTTCTTTTCTTATTCTTTGGAAGTGTTTCATAGGATCTGAATCTTGGATCTTTAGATGTGTTTTAGAACTTTTCTATTAAAAACAACTGGGTCTAATGTTTTTGTGTAAAAGTTTAGAGAAGGTATATGTTTAACTCCCAGTTCAATTTCTTTATTGGTTGTAAGTCTTTCCAGAGTTTTCATCTCTTCTTAAGTCAGTTTTGATATTCATATTTTTCTAAGAAATTGTCTATTTTGAATGTTTATATTTTTTAACCTAACGTTAGTAATACAACGTCCTTATTTTTTATTACTACATCTGTAGTTTTGTGCCCTTTTCATTTTTAATACTGAGTATGTGTGCCTTTTTTCTTTTTCTTATCAGAAATTAATTTTATTTGGTTTTTCTAGAAAACCAGCTTGGGACTTTATTGATGTGCCCTATCATATCTTTGGTTATTATTTATTAATTTCTGCTATTTATAATTTCTTTCTTTAAACTTACATTGGGTTTTCTTAAGTTGAATTCTTAGCGTGTCATTTCAATCATTCCTTTTTTTTAAAGCAACCTTATTAAGGTATAAATTACATACAAGAAAATGCACACATTTTATATTTCATTGAGTTTTAACAAATGTGTAACTACCACTGTAATCAAGATATAGATCATTTCCAGTACGCCAAAACTCCTTTATGTCCCTTTGCTATCAACCCATCACCACCACCACAACCTGGCCCCAGGGAACAGCTGATCTGCTTCCTGTCAATACAAATTTACCTTTTAAAAAATGTAATACAAGTGGGATCATACAATATATTCTCTTTTGTGTCTGGCTTCCTTTGCTTAGCATAACGTTTTTGACATTCATCCATGTTGTCACATATATTAATAATTTATTCCTTTTTCTTTCTGAGTGGTATTTCATTTTATGAATTATATTAAATTTCTTTTATTTATCAGTCAATGGAAAGTGGGGGTTTCCAGTTTAGGGGTGTCATGACTAAAGCTGTTATAAATATTTGTGTGCAGATCTCTTTGTGGATAAATGTTCTCATTTCTCTTGGATAAATATTAGAATTGGAATTGCTGAGTCATATGTTAAATGTATATTTAATTTATAAGATATCACCAAACTATTTTCCAAAATAATTATATCATTTTTTAGCCACTTTGGAAAACATCAGCAATGTTTGAAATTTCCAGTTGCTTCATATCTTCACCAATACTGGGTATTGTCAGTCTTTCCGTGTTAGCACTTCTTAAAGATGTGTAATGGCATTTCACTGTGGTTTTAATTTACACTTACCCAAAGCCTGATGATGTTAAGCAATTTTCTATGTGCTTATTGGCCATTCAGGCATCTTTTTACCAAGTGTCTTTTCCCCATTTTTTGTCTCATTATTATTGAATTGTAAAAGTTATTTTCATAGTCTAGATCCAAAGCCATTCATTATATATATTTATTGATTATATATTTATGTTATATATTGCTATATTTAAAATTATGTATATGTTAATTTTCATGAAACTAAATTCCCATAAAGTGTGACTGAAGTGGGCTCAGCTTCACCATGCAGAACCATCCAGTCCTGTAAGGGAAAGATATGTTTTTGCTGAAGAGTGTGGACTCTGAAGCCAGACTGCCTCTGCTCAATCCCCCACTCTGCCACTTCCTGGCTTTATGAACCTAAGCATGTCACCTAACCCTTCTCTGCTTTAGGTTCCTCATCTATGAAATGTAGGAAATAATAGTACCTACCTCTTAGAGTTGTCAAAGGATTAAGCATTTACTGCAGTCCCTAGCACACACTGCCTGTTACCTACTAAGATTGTTTTCTATTGTTACTTTGGCTTCTATACTCTCTTATACTCAGCCAGCTACACCTAATCGAAGTAGAGTATCCTGAACTGTACAAATATTTTTGACACAAAGATTGGTATAACCGACATTAGCTCTGACTTCCACCCCAATAAATTAGATAATCTCAGCTACTTCTGAGTTAGTTGCTTGCTAGATGTTTTGGAAACTCATAAAGAATGCAAAGAAAGAAAGAGAATAACTAGTAAGTCACTAACTTTTATTTATCCTAGTGAAAATTATTAGATAATGGAGTTGTTTAGCAATAATTAGGTAATAGCCTGAGGTAGTGGACACCTCAGTTGACTTATAATGAGAGAGGGCAACATGGTCAAAGCTAATGAGAATTTTCTAAGGTTAACTGGTCCTCCAAGACACTTAGCAGAGATATTCCTAATTATTTCATTCCAGGGGGTTTCTGGGGGACACTGGCACTTAAAGATAGCTGAGGCCACATGCCGCCAGTTTCCATGGTGGAATCTGCCACAGCAAAGCAGCAGAGGACTCTTAGGAAGTCCCAGACGTCTTTGCTTGAGTACCAAAAGGCAGTACCCGGTGGTTGCCACTCTGAGTCCATAACCCTGGTAACTGGGGTAGCTTGAGAGTTCTGGGAGGTTCTCCCTGAGCTTTCAAACGTGGTCTAGCATAAATTATGAGAACTTCCAGATGACCCAAGTCTCCACAATAATCCCTGTTAGGTAAACACGGGTTGCGGGGAGGGGGCAGGTCACTTCTGTACTCTACAGCTCCTAGGGTATCTAGGCTACCTCAGCTGTGAGGACCCATTCCCAAAGAAGAGGGCTCCCAAACAATGCAGTTATGAAGAGATATGAAGAGAAGTGTCCCAAAGCTGTAAGGAACCTGGTACAGACACTCTGGCCCTAAAAGAACTTACTGGCTTCAGGATGTGCTTATAGGGGACACCAAAAATTTTTAGAAAAAAATTGCACATATAAGTGCCTGCAGGGTCAAGTACTTAATGTAAGACACTAAGGAGACGTTAGGTCAGTGGGAAATTGGAAAGAATGTCCTATCTCAGGGGGCTGTACCTGATGAGCTACAGAAGCCTTCTACAAACAGAGGCCCAAGGCTAATCTACTTCTTCAAGAGAAGCCAGCAGTCAGCTTGTTCATTGAAATCTTTTAATTTTTAAGTGTTGGCAACTAATTTTTTTTAAAAAAAGCTAACCCAAAACTCATAACTGCAGGTCATATTTGACTTGTAGCTGCCAATTTCCACTTGTTTTAGAGCATGGATTCCTGACCTTTTTGTCATCCATCATGGCACAACAGCCTGGGAAACGGCCATGGTGCCTGTGACCAATGGGCAGTTACTATGGTAATAAGCTGAAGGAAATTGACAAATGTAGCAAATGTGATATATATTGTTAAGGTTGTAGACGGTCAACACAAAACACCCCTTTCTTTCTCTACAGAGTTCAGTTGCACTTGAAATATGATACAGGAAACAGACAAAATGATGAAACTATCAACTTTCTTAATGATTAATAATGTGGTAAATCTCCATGGCTAGACATGATCCTAGTATCTCCAAGAGTTAGACTGACTTACCCCTGAATCACTGACACAAGTGGACAGCTATGGACTGCACCTGTGAGGCAAAGCCTACCCTGCTAAGCTTACCCACAGAGGACACCCTCCCATAACAGGAAGATGAGAAAAGAAAAGCTCATCACTGTGGCTTAAATATGCTCAGCTCCTTCTTCCAAACTTACCAGTCAGAAGAGGAATGACTCAGAGGGTGAGGAAAAGACAGATATGTTCCCATTTTTAAACAAAAACGTGCTCCCCCAACGTAGATCTGGGGGGAAAAGAGTCATTTCAGCTTGGAATGGGTTGGGGAAAGCTTCAAAGCACAAGTAGAATGTGACCTGCTTCTCAATGAATGAGTAGATATTTTTTCTTAAATTGTGTTAAAATATACATAACATGAAATTTCCATCTTAACCATCTTTAAGTGTACAGTTCAGTAGCATTGAGTACATTCATATTGTTGTTCTACCAGCACCATCATCCATCTCCAAGACACTTCATCTTGCAGAACTGAACTCCATACCTGGAACTCAAACTATTGAGCAGTGACTCCCCCGTCTCCCTTCCCCCAGTCCCTGGCAACCACACTTCCATTTTCTGTCTCCATGAATTAGACTGTTCTGGGTACCTCATACAAGTGGAATCATACAGAACTTGTCCTTTTGCGACTGGTTCATTTCACTTAGCATAATGTCCTCAGGGTTCATCGATGTTGTCACATGTGTCAGAATTTCCCTCCTCTTTAAGGCTGAATAATATTCCAATGTGTGTCTATCCCGTTTTTTTAATCCATTTATCTGTGGAAGGACACTTGGGTTGCTTCCACCTTTTGGCTATTGTAAATAATGCCACTATGAATATGGGTGTATAAATATCTCTTGAAGTACCTGCTTTCAATTCTTTAGGGTATATACTCAGAAGTAGAATTTCTGGATCATATGATAATTGTATTTTTAATTTTTGAGGAACTGCCATACTATTTAACGTAGCAGCTGCACAATTTTACACTCCCACCAGCAGTGTACAAGGGTTCCAGTTCTTCCACATCCTCACCAACACTTGCTACTTTATGGGTTTGTTTTGTTTTATTTTGTTTTGATAGTAGCCATCCTAATGGACGTGAGGCAGAGGAATGGATAGTTTCTTAACATGAATGTATAAGACATTTTAGGGAGGAGGAAGAATGTGTGTAAAGATACAGAAGTAGGGATCCCAAGGAATATGAAGGGGATAGTTTAGCTGGGAACAGAGAGGAGTCTTTGTAGAAAACACTGGAAAGATTGTGAAGGGCCTTGGATGCCAAGCTTAGAAGTTCCAAAATTGTTCTATAGTCAGTAAGAGCTCCTGGATGTTTTTAAGGGAAAATGACAATATGAGAGCAATATTAAAGAAGAATTGGAGGAGAACACCATTTCAAAATCTGCAGTAGTTCAGGAGGGGTCGGGGCTGGGGCAGTAGCAATGGAGATGTGGAAGAAGGGAAAGAAAAGATTGAAACAGCACTTTGAAGAAAGAACTGTCAGGTCATACTTACTGGTTAACTATGAGAAATAAATAAGAGAGAGAGAAGAGTGCAAAAAGAAATAATTGTGTTATTTCTCATCTCCTCCGCACACATTTTTTTCCCTGCTTCTTGTTAATTACCATTCTTCCTAAATTTTCTTAGAAAGAAAAAAATTCCTCTTATTTCTATGTCTCTATAATTTTATTTATTTATTATAGCTAAACTTCTATGTACCTGTCTCTTACAGAAGAGCCTCTTTGAGCATTTAGAATTGCAAGTACCTCGTATCTTGTCCAGGCTCTGGGCTAAGGATGGCGGAAAACTAAATTAGAAATAGCGAGAGTCCCAGTTCAATATGGAGCCACTGCACCAGTCTTCTACCGCCGGACCTCTAATCTGTTCCAGGTGAGAGAATGAACCTTGTGTGGTTAAGACATTGGTTTTGGTACATGTGACCAAATCTCACTCTTGTTTATGTAACCTGATCATTCTCTATTACTAAAAAAATAAAAGCCTTTCTAATGCATCTTATAAAGTAGAGACTCTTAGATGTTTTTTCTTTTTTGATATAGAAAAATTCAGGGAGTCAGCAAGGGCCAGCCATAGGCTCTGACTTTATAGGCTTCAGTAAATTGACTGCTTTCTTCAGTCATTTGGGAAAAAGCTTCGAATTTAGTAGATTTAACTGAAGTGGCTAGTGAAATGAAAATGATGTTTTCTGAGGATTTGGAAACATTCTGTTATCAGCTCTCATTGAATCTGCAGAGTTGACCAGGAGGTAGGTCGATACTTCCTGCTCTTCTTTCATAACTTTCAGGTTCCTTCTTGAGACTCCTATGTTTATAACTGTTAACATGTTTTGCTAAACCTGAAAACGATAATTCAGAACTGCTTTTGATTAGTAAATCAATATCTACACCCCAAAGGCTGTTTGTTATTTTTCCTTCCACCGCAGAACACAGGTTCCCTGAAATAAACATGCCCATAATACTTAAAATGACCTGGAGCATTAATGTGAACACAGACAAATGACCTTAGCAATTATGCCAGAAGTGTGATTTGTGCAAGAAAAGTGATTCTGTGGTGGGAACCAGCTGCATTTATTCTCAACTAGTCAAAGCAGAGATGTAAGACTGTTAAAAAAGTATTCAAGGCAAACAAAGAATAAAGCAAGCAGCACAGTCCGAACTTCAAAAGACATGGACGAAACCGCCAGTAAAAATGAAAACCTCCATACAAATAACCCAAAGAAAGTTCAGTATTAGTTGTTCTTTTTGTTTGTTTGTTTGTTATACTGCAGGTTCTTATTTGTATGGAAATATGTTAATATAAATGTTTCAGACATTACAGGCAATTTCTAAAAATCTTATATGTTCTGGTATAATGTTATAAGTCATAATTCTAGTTATTACTTTAAAACGTATATCTCAGAAACAAAAAAAAAATTAAAACTTCCACCATTTTAATTCATCACATTCAGTGATCTAAGAATTGTTATAACGAACTAGGCACTCCAATTATCTGAAGCTAATGGTTCATGTGGATGGTTTCGTGCTATAAATACACTGAGACTTTTCACAGGTATGCCCTGTTGAAGATACGAAGGTATATGTCCTCTTTCCCTCACCCCTCGCTTCCTGCTGGGTGAATCCAGGAGCTTCTAGATAAAATGCCCACGCTGAAGTTTTCCAATCCATTTAATGAGGCATCATGACTCAACTTGGCAAGGCTTTTTTCCCCTTGCCTCTATTCCACCTCAAACTGTTTTGATTCATTTGTGAGAAATTTACTTTTGCCAATTGAAAAACCCTTTTGTGGCTGCCAGTCACTAATCTCCCCTCTGACACATTCATTCAACCAGACTAGATCCAATATTGACATTTGTATCTAGAGGAAAAGAGGTTAAGCATTGAGAGGAAAAGCAACTCCTGCACCCTGCCAAATGCTGTGCGGCACCTAAATGAGCTGTGGTGGGTTCGATTCACGGGGGAACCCCAGAGAACTGAGGGGGGCTTTGATCATATCCAGGGGCCGTCATTCCTTACCTAGGCAGCCAAATGGAGGTTGTTTGATGCTATCTGTAGGTATCTGTAGCAGCCTAATTTAAATTCTCCCTAGCTCTCAGAAATCATTTTCTAATGATTTCTCCAGGGAAATCATCTCAAGGGAGTATCTTGAACACTTTTACTAGACTTTGCTTTCTCTGGCATAAAAAAAATCCACCACTGTAGTCCCTTGAACATTCTGCCCACTTCTGGGACATTCCCTTTCTTAGACTCTTGCCTTAAGGTAACAGGGGGGCGATAACGGTTCCTCCTACCAAAGCTATGAGAGGTGTTCTATTTGGTTAGGACCCTCTCACACCTCCCCACCCCCACCCAGGGTACATGACCCTGTCTTCAGGGTACAGTGATGCACAGTGACAGCTGCTTATCTAATATAGGCATTACTAGAAAAATATTTCTAGTTTAGTGAGAAATAAAAAATACAGATTGGATTGAAATGTAGGAAAATAAATATATGTCATGTAAATCAAAAGTAAAAGGGTGAACTTGAAAGTGACTGAAGGAATTGAATGAAAATGGAGGTGAGAAAGTCAAAGTTCAATTTGCAGACAAGGGGTACGATCCAGTATTATTTCCACCCAATTTCTTTAATATCTTCTTTCATCATCCACCTTGCCTCATCACTGAGGCATTATTCCTCTTTCTTTATGTTTCTTACCAAATTAAACGAAAAGGAAAATATGATACAGAGAGGGTGCAATCCTTACAGCCTTCTAGTATTCACTGAGCATCAGTGTTTTTTTCCTTCTTAATTATGAATATTCTCTGGTAGATAATATGAAACAGCAATAACATGGAACCGCTTAGACTCTATGCCTTCTTAACGTATTGCTATATTCTGTTGCTTTAGGAATGTGTTAATTGTGTCTGAGTGGCTGATGGGGTGCAAGTTTGTCCACAGAATTCTAACACAATACTTTTTTATGTCTTTCTGCAGTTATTTACATATTCTTATTATTTTAAGAATGCTACACTTTAAACTGTGGGAGCACATAACATAGTCACACATCTCTTAAAATATTTTTATATGACAATTTACATTTCATCTCCTATTACTTTTCAAAAGAAGGTCATCAGTAGTGAATTCCCCTATTTTTTTTTTATTTTAAAATTTTTTTTTACAGAATGGTTTTAAATTTTATTTATTTATATATGGCTGTGTTGGGTCTTCGTTTCTGTACGAGGGCTCTCTCCAGTTGCGGCGAGCGGGGGCCACTCTTCATCGCGGTGCGCGGGTATCTCACTATCGCGGCCTCTCTTGTTGCGGAGCACAGGCTCCGGACGCGCAGGCTCAGTAGTTGTGGCTCACGGGCCCAGTTGCTCCGCGGCATGTGGGATCTTCCCAGACCAGGGCTCGAACCCGCGTCCCCTGCATTGGCAGGCAGATTCTCAACCACTGCGCCACCGGGGAAGCCCCCCTCTTTATTTTTAAACCAAGAGTGTTTAATCTTGTTTCCCCCCAACAGTTTATGATTTTAGTCTACCTCGCACCTCTCACATCGCAAGCTGGTTTCATTACCTATTAATTGTCACGTCAGCTTCCCTTTGCTCCTCAGATTCAAGCCAGACATACCAACTCCCTAGTTCCCAGCCTGCTAGGTTCTCTTTCTTACCCACCTTTTAGTTGTGCTGATTGTCAAGCTCCGTTAAGTAAGTTTTTATTATGTAAATGTTATAGTGTGCAGGATCAGCTGTTCATCACGATTGCCAACAACTCCCTGGATCAGCCAGAAAAATGGTGGCAACGTATAGAAAATTAATTGTTTGAGGCAGGCAGAAGAAAACTGAAACTTCAACATGTATCGAAATGAAAATTCAATCTATATTAGGTTGGTTTCCTTGAGAGTGTAATCTTGGTTTGGGAGTACAGATATGAGGTAGAGATCAGCATAGACTCTGAAGAGTTGGGAGGGACTATTGAATATCTTCTAAGCCAATATAAGTTTTCTACGGGGCCACTTAATATAGTTTAGCAGACAAATTTGCTGTCAAACTATAATTGTCAAAAAGTTAAAACCATGACTCTCAGACAAATACAACATGAATCTGTGTTAAAAAATTTTTCAGCTGATTGTGTTTAGCCATTAAAATGGTAAAACTGATTAAAATGAAAATAAGAGGAACAGATATATTACTAGGAAAATTTTTTTAAATAAGTTTACTGAAATAGAGAAAAAACTGGTTAATGTTCTATGGAATTATAAAACCATAGCCTTTGGGATTATCCTTTCTACTGGGCAACAGTTATTTGCATCTCTCCCTGAAAAGCTTTACGAGTTATCATGTACTGTCCAGTATCTGGATCTTTAATTAATAGTCAAGGGCTTCCCTGGTGGGGCAGTGGTTGAGAGACTGCCTGCCGATGCAGGGGACACGGGTTCGTGCCCCGGTCCGGGAAGATCCCACATGCCGCTGAGCGGCTGGGCCCGTGAGCCATGGCCGCTGAGCCTGCGCGTCCGGAGCCTGTGCTCTGCAACGGGAGAGGCCACAACAGTAGGAGGCCCGCGTACCGCAAAAAAAAAAAAAAAAAAAAATTAATAGACAAAACACAGGTATACTCCTTAGATAATTAAGTAATACTGGGATGAACCTGTTTTTCTTTTTTTAAGCCTCAGTTTGACATTAAAAGAACATATTTCCTAACTTTTTGCATTATTTCCAAGCTTTAAATAACAAGAATAATAAATTTCTAGTATATTCAGGGCCTGTGGTGGGCTGAATAATGTTTTCTCCCACCAAAGATGCACATGCCCTAATCCCAAAAACCTGTAAATATGTTACCTTACATGGCAAAAGGGACCTTGCATTAAATTAAGGACTTTGAGAAGGGAAGATAACTGTGCATCATCTGGGTGGGCCCAGCGTAATCATGAAGCTCTTTACAAGAGGGACTCAAGAGGATCAAAGGCAGAAAAAGATGTGAGGACAGAAGCCAAGGTTGGAGTCATGAGCTGTGAAGATGGGAACCAAGGAATTCAGGCAGTCCTAGAAGCTGCAAAAGGCAAGGAACTGGACTCTCCCCTAGAACCTTCAGAAGCAGGGCATCCCTACCAACCCACTTCAGACCTCTGACCTCCAGAACATAATAAATTTGAATTGTTTTAAGCCTCTAGGCTTGTAATAATTTGTTACAGCAGCCTTAGGAAACTATTTCAGGGCTCAAAAGGAGAAATCCCATAGCATACGAAGTATGAGACTAGGTAGAGAAAGGACAAAATCTAAAACTCCAAACTGTTTTCATCTGTAGCTTGCACACCTACAAATAGATCCAGAATAGAGAAAAGTTGGCTTAAATTTTTTAAAAAACAGTTAAGTTCAAAGAACTATTTTTACTGAGTTAGAAAACAATCTGGTTGATCAAAAATAAATCAACAAACTGAAAATCCCACTTTGTTGAATTTGCAAGTTTAAAGAAGAAAACCAAAATGTGTTTCATTATGCATGATTAGCGCAGTCAGTCACTCTTCGACTCAATACTTGTGGCGTAAGTTTTTAACTCTTTCAACTGGCTCCATAAACTGTGTCATTATACCCTATGTTCTATTATGTATACACAGCCATATTTCAGAGTTTGTTGTTTGAATCTCTTTTTGATATGGATTTCTAAAAGTGACTAAACTTAACTCTCAAACCTTATCAAAGTTCCTGTTTCGTTTTGTTTTGTTTTGTTTTGTTTTGTTTTGTTTTGAAATCCAGACTCCCCAGTTCTCTGAACAGCAGATCTGATCAGCAAGGTTTGGGAATGAGTGGCCTGCACTTGTCACTGCCCTCCGTACCACCATTCACAGTGTTCCATTGCACACTGCTCACTTAAGGCTGGCAAGACTTGGCATGGTCTGGACCCTCTTGCTGCTCCAGCCTGTCTGCACTTCCTGGCCTCACACTCTGGCCTAGAACCCACTGCAGCGCTCCACCCAGGAGAACTCACCTTGCCCCATCCACTCGCAACGCACAGGAACCATCTCCTCACTCTTCAGACCCAAGCGTGACATGCCCCTCCTCCCCAAGCCCCCCCTGCACTTCCACAGGTGAGATAGAGACCCCGTTGCGTGCTCTGGAGCACCTCCGTCTTCCCCATTACACTCTTTGTTTGCTTATTGGCTGTAAGGTCGCTGGAGGTGGGGACAGTGTCTACCAGTTTGTCCTTTGTTGGATTCTGAACACTTACTTTAGCATCTATGCTTCTCTCATCTAGACTACTAATAGTGTGCAGCCCAGGAACGGTGCCTGGGCAACACTGAGTAGCACTGGTCACTGGAGTAGTGGTGGCCCCAAACCTGCTCCCTAACCCAGCCCCTCTTACTCACTCCCACCTCAGACACACCTGGAAAGCTGGTGAGTTTTGGAAAGAGAGAATTATGAAATAAATGATCTTATGGCATAAGACTTTTGGAGCCACGTGTTAAAAGAACTGATCCCCAAGTATCTCCCATGGAGAGCTTTATTAAGAAATTATGGGTGAGATTAGGGATCTGTATTTTTCATGGAGACTCAGATGAATGTATAATTTGTCAAGTACAGGCACACCTCAGAAATATTGCAGGTTCAGTTCCAGACCACCACAATACAGTGAATCTTGCAATAAAATGAGTCACACAAATTTTTTGGTTTCCCAGTGCATATAAGAGTTATGTTTTCTCTATCCTGTGGTCCACTAAGTGTGAAATAGCATTATGTCTAAAAAAAAAAAAAAAAAAGCAATGTGCATACCTTAATTTAAAAATACTTTATTGCTAAAAATGCTAATCATCATCTAATCCTTCAGCAAGTTATGGTAGTAACATCAATGATCACAGATCACCATGACAAATATAATGATAATGAACAAGTGTGAAATATTGTGAGAATTACCAAAATGTGACACAGAGACATGAAGTGAGCAAATGCTGTAGGAAAAGCGGCACCTATAGTCTTGCTCAATGCAGGGTTGCCACAAACCTTCAGTTTGTGAAAAAAACACATTATCTGCAAAGTACAATAAGGTGAAGCACATTAATATGAGGCACACCTATATAAGAAATATCAGGGGCTTCCCTGGTGGCGCAGTGGTTGAGAACCTGCCTGCCAATGCAGGGGACACGGGTTCGAGCCCTGGTCCGGGAGGATCCCACATGCTGCGGAGCGGCTGGGCCCGTGAGCCATGGCCGCTGAGCCTGTGCGTATGGAGCCTGTGCTCCGCAACGGGAGAGGCCGCGATAGTGAGAGGCCCGCGCACCGCGATGAAGAGTGGCCCCCGCTCGCTGCAGCTAGAGAAAGCCCTCACACAGAAACGAAGACCCAACACAGCAAAAATAAATTAAATAAATTAATTAAAAGAAGGCATATAAAAAAAAGAAAAGAAAAAGAAATATCAGCACAGAGGAAAAATTGTATACTAAAAGCATGACGGCTCTGTGGAAAAACCCTCCAAGAGCACAGGCCACATGAAGCAGAGGGACATCTCTGATGGTCAGAGAGGGAGACAGCAGCAAGTTTTCAGTCTAGCATGGATCAGGCAAGGACAGGATGGTGGGCAGTCTTTATGAGTTCAGCAGTATTCTTGGGAAGAGGCTATAGAGGGGACACCAGGGCAGAGAGACTCCAGAGGGGCAGGTGAGAGCCCCTGTTATGAGGACACTTTCCGCTCCAGGCACTCTAGTGGGTCAGGAGAACTGGGGTTTGGGCTCTGCCCCTCAGTGCGAGACAGCGGTACTTCTGGGAGAGAAGCCTATGTCTTGCTAATGAGAATACCCTGAATCATGACACTTGCCGCATCCCACATAACTTTCCAGTTTACACCAGCCAGGCTACATCCCCAAGTTGAAGAAGCAGGGCCAAACTAGTGCTTGCACAGCGGGAGTCCCTGACTGGACCAGGTTGAGCGCCTCACCCCAGGGGGGCCCACTTGTGGGCTGGCTGTTGATCCATATATGAGACCTGGCACATAACAGTCTACCTGACTGGGAGAGGTTAATCTCTGGGCCCATCAGTTGGGTTCTCTCCAGAAGATATAGAGCAGAGTGGTCAGTGAAGAAAAAGAAGCAGAGGGGGCTGTCACTGTTAATGTAACCCAATTTTTGCCCTCAGACTAACGAGATTTAACAAAACACAGGTTGTATATGTTACATTTATACTGCAGTATAATTATTTTCCTACCTGTCTGTTTCCTAAGCTTAGAAAAAAATCTACCTTATTTTTGTATCCACAGTTCTTACCACAGTGGCTGGTATGTACTAGGAGCTCAATTAAAAAAAAAAAATGTGTTTTTTTTGAAAGAAAAAATAGATCTGAAAGAGATGAGGTTACACAAGGAATGAGTTGTCAAGCAAGGAATAGGAATAAGTTTATCTTGCAGACAGAGGAGTGTACTGGATGGTTTGAGGGCGTGGGTGTGACAGTGGTGTGCAAATGAGGAGGAGAATAGAGAGGCTGGAGGCCGAGCCGTGAAGACATTTGCCAGGCAAGAATCTGGACAGGAGAGCTACGGAAATGGGAAACATGGCACAGATATGCATGAGTGCATAAGAGATTTATTATTTCATAGGAAACAATATTAGGTCGTTAAGAGGAGTGTGACTGCCTCGTAAAGTTAAATCTGATGGTATTAATGGAGTAAAGAGTGACCATTCCTTCAAGAAATGCTGCATCATCAACGTTCTTTTTATTGTTGTTGTTAAATTTATTTTTATTTATTTATTTATTTTTGGCCGCGTTGGGTCTTTGTTGCTGCGTGCGGACTTTCTCTAGTTGTGGTGAGCGGGGAATACTCTTCGCTGCGGTGTGCGGGTTTCTCATTGTGGTGGCTTCTCTTGTCGTGGGGCACGGGCTCTAAGCGCACGGGTTTCAGTAGTTGTGGCATGTGGGCTTCAGTAGTTGTGGCACATGGGCCTAGTTGCTCCGTGGCATGTGGGATCTTCCCTGACCAGGGCTTGAACCCGTGTCCCCTGCACTGGCAGGTGGATTCTTAACCACTGTGCCACCAGGGAAGCCCCATCAATGTTCTTAATGGTACAGGGAATGAAACTAAGGGGAGAAAGAAAATATAAAGATTTTGAATAGACTGGATTCTGGACCATTCAGGCAACTGTCAAGAATCAGATTTCCCTATCAGTGAGTCAAATACAAAGATTTTGATGAAAGGACTACTTACAAAAATGTGGTCCCACCAAGAAGCCGTTACTACCCCTAAGACTAAGGAAATAGGGAAGGAAATCTTAACAGAAACTCAGTGAGAACTGGAGAAGATATAGTCCCAGAGGGTCACAGCTACTACCAGAGACACTGCCACAGCTGGAAGAAATGCCACAACCTCCCTTTCCTCATGTCCTGTGGTCTCCAGATGGTGCCTTTCATTGGTTGAACCAACCAGCATCCATTTGGCACTAAGCTTGGAAGATCCAGTCCACAGGGGTCAGCCCCACAGGGCACAGAGCCAGGCAGAGGAAGGCAGACACGCAGATCTGGGGGGCCAGAATGTGAAGGAGCTTTAGAATATTTGACAAATTTATTTCACTGACAGTTTCCTTTTTAAGTATCTAGGCACTGAAGTAGTAAATGACAAACACAAAAGTCTAAATATGTATAAGAGAGCTTTTGCAAGAAATGTAAAACAAAATTCTAAATAGCAAACACATTGTGTCAGTTTCACTGGAAGCCTTTTTACTTTCCTCATAGTTTATAAAAAACTGGTTAGTCATGTCAGTAGCATCACTGCTGCTCTTCAAAAAAAAAAAAAAAGAGTTTTTGGTAAGTTAGGGTACTCCTCATTGCAAGTAAATCCGTATCTAGGTGGACTTCAGAGTTGTGTAGATTTGGTAGCCCAAGGATGTCATCAAGCACGTGGTCTCTTTCTGGCTCTCTGCTGTGTTTTCCACTGTCTCATATTCGCCCTGGAGCTGGCTCCCTTCTTGTGGGTGAAATAAGGCTGCAAGCAACTCCTTGAATTGTCTCTCTCAATATGCGTGGAGAGAGGAAGGGTGGTTTTGCCAAGGGCAAATGGATGCTTGGGAGGTAAGTGCTGTGTCTGCACTTACTAAAAATTTTTCCATTACTCTTAATTGCATTAGAAAACATGTAACACCTGTGCAATGGTTAAGAGTCTTACTAGCAAACAAACCAAAAAATCGCTAGTGGGAAAAGAAATGGATTTTATTAAAGGATGTTAGGTAGCTCCCAGAATCTTCAGAAGGATTGGACATCTAACCAGAGAGAGCTGGTCAGTCACGCAAGTTCTTTGCTATGGAAATACCCAGTAAATACCATTTGGAAATATGGCATTCAGCACTGGATGCCAGAAACTCTGCCAGCACCAACACCAAGAAACAGAGCACCTTTGCCACCGTGCTTGCCAAGATAGTATCTCCAACGACGCCTTCATCTGTGTTCAGATCTTACATGTGGAAGTCTGGTTGGCAGAGCCCTGGCCATGTGCCTGAACCCTAGCTTCCAAGGGAGTATGTTGATGGGGTGTCTGGTGTCTACCTGGGAAGGTAGGATTTAGTGTGGGTAGGGTTGAAGATAAGAAGAGTATCCAGAAGATTTTGTATCCACAGACACAAGTGACACTACAGCGTGCAACATGGCTCCCTGCTCCTGGAGATGCAGGAAAATGTACTTGAACGCAAATGAATCACAGACCAGAGAAAGCAGGGTGTGTTTATCAAACAATCACACAGAATGCCTCACACAACACGGCGGCATTATGAACAGAGTGCCGGGGAAGAAACACTTCTCGGAAATGTTAACCTCTACCTCCATCAGGCTCAAAATCTACTGCATTATAGGACCAACGCTGATCCCTGACATAACATAAATACTATATTTTAACACTTCCCATGTATTTTCTCTGCATCGCTTAGTTTCTCAATTCTTTTGGACAAAATCCTTATCTTTCGTAATATACTGCAGATATAAAAACCTACTAAGAATAGCAAGATATATTTAGGGTTCATTTCTCTTTTTCAATGTGGCATGTTCACTATTAGGGTTCTTGAAAGTAGGCAACCATGCGGACAGGCTAACTGGGATTGCCCTTACTGTCGTTTCTGTAAGAATGACATAATCACTTATAAAGAATTACAATAATGTTATCATGTAATTGATACCAACCATGTGTACCTGTGTTAGCCATTCTACAAACAATATCTCATTTAATCTTCCCAAGAAGAAGAAGGTAAGTATTATTTTCCCCATTTACCAGAGAGGAAACGGAGGCTCAGAGACATTATCTGTCTTAGTCACACCATCTGCCTCCTAGCATCATCCACTTTCAAAATCTTGTCACATAGAGATGGCCAGCCTCAGAGATGAGAGTAGGATTCTTTTGTAACGCGTGCCTCCAACAATTGTTTTCTCCCGTCCTAAGATACCATGTCTGGTTTTAGCCAGCATCTCAGATGACAGTTTCACCAACCCATCTGGCCTTGGTTTCTTCCAGCCTTCATTAACTCTAATTTCATTATCACCTGTTCTGGTGTGACCCTGAGTTCCCCGTGCACTTCTCTCCTTTCTCTTGGGAAATGAATTTCTGTCTCAGCATCAGCTCTCTATGCAACTGTGTGAGCCCTGAGGCAAAGCGCTCATTTGTATGTGAGTGCTGTCCATCTCTGCTGTCGTTGCCTGCCGCCTCCTAAGGCTCTGACTTTTCAGTCATCTCTGGGTGCAGATGAGAGCAGGGGGAATTTCTTAACCAGCATGGTTTTATGTGTGTGTGTGTGTGTGTGTGTGTGTGTGTGCGCGCGCGCGCGTGCGTGTGTGTGCATGTGCGCATATCTCTCAGATAATTTTTGTTTCATTTATGAGCTGTATTTTTGCATTTTATTTAAATTTCCTGTCACCCTTTTAATTTCATTTCAAGAATTCTCACACCAGTACCTAATATAGCTCGTGTATCCTTTGGGAGAAATAATAATTTTCTAGTTTGGTAACAAATTAGGTGTTGTTTGGCAGCATTATCTGATTTGTTCAGAAAAGCCAAATTTCTCAAAACAGTACGTAAGTGGGAAGCTCTTCCAGCAATACCAATGGAGTACACATCAAAAGCTCAGAAGTCATACCAAATGGGAAAAAGATGTGAAAGCCAAGAAAAGGAAAACAAGAGCCCTGTTTCTTCTTTCTCCTCTTCCCCACCTAACCCTCCCCGCTCCCCCACCCTGCCAGCCTTCTGCAGGAACGTCCTCTGATTAGAGGCCAGAGAAAATAGCAGGGCAATTAACATTTTACTTCTGTTCTGTTGCCGATGAGCTTGTGCTATGTCTCTCTGATCTTCTCTCTTCACATAAACATCTCAAGCAAAAATGGGGCAGTGGAATGAGAGAGTGTGAAGTCAGGGAACACACACACACACACACACACACACATATGTATACGTATGTATACACATACTATTCCTCTCATTTTCATTCTTTTACAAATTCAAGGCAGTACTTTTTGTGATCTAATACTTTTAAAAATAAACTTGAATAAAATAAACTACTACTAAACTTAACATTGGGTGATATTATTACATATGTTACATAGAGTCCCCATTATTTATTACTTTTTGGGTTTTGTATTTTATTTTTTCCTAGGAAGTAAATGTTATTATGACCATGGACTCTTTCCATTTAGTTTTAGTGGGCAGAAGAGGCATCATGAAGGCCAGCCAAGAAAACAAGGATAAATACCATTGTTGATTTCAAAAAATAAAAAATAAACAGAAGACTGTGCTCCTCTGATCAAGATAGAAAACAAAAACAAGTACAGTATGTCAAAAGAGAGAAGTCATAGCTATTTGGCAAAGGGAATGGCTAAAACAAACCTGAATCTCTTTAAGAAAAGTTATGTTTGATTAAAGTTTTTCCTCTGATTCATCCTAAGAAGTTATTTTCCCCTAAGGCCTGGAGTGGACTTTTGAAGGACACATGTCTGTTATCGATATTGAATTCAGCCTCAGTACACTATTTTTAAAGCAGTCACAGTTGTAGCTTATGCCAGTATGTGTAGAGCCTTCAGATAAGCAATTGACTGTGAAATAATAGTACATGGCTTTTAATATATACCCTCTGGTTATGGGTGTGCATACTAAACATACAGTATTTTTAAATATATGCATATACATATAAACACACAAACCCTGTGAGTTAAACCTCTCTATATCTAAATGGACTGGCAGCTGCTTGAAATTTCCCTTCTACTCTCCCTAAGGTCTCAGGTGAAGGATTCATGAGCCAATGTCTCAGCTAGAACAGGTGTCTATCGCTGGGTAAATAGCAATTAGGCCCAAATTTCAGACTTTTTTTTTTCAAATCCCTTTCGGAGGAAAAGCCCAGGAATAAATAGTTGCTGTAACGGCCAGGGGTATTGTGTAGCATTATAGCCTCCAGCTGGTCTATTACATACTATAGACAGGCAAAGAATACGAGCACCTGACAGATGTGTTCTGTTAGCTTCATTAGGAAAGAAACAAAGAAACTCCTCAATTAATAGCAGCGGAGCCAAATGAGGGTGGGGGGGAGCTTGAGGGGAGAGGAATCATAGCCTGTTATTTAAACAGAGTCAGGGAGCCTTTCTCTAGTGGCTTAATATGATTCATTAATAAAAACAGCTTTTTGAATGCCCAGTTTAAGTCAAAAGAAATCACCAGCATTTTTTTTTTCCCCAGCAAAGGAAGGGCAAAATGACAAATTGCTGCTGTTAAGTTCATTTCATGTGGGGATGGCCTTTCTCAAAGATCTCTTCAACTGCAAGGCTGGATGTTTGTCACATTAAGTGGCAGAGCAGTTCTCAAAAATCGACTGTGGGGCACATCAGGGTCTCAGATGAACGGCCAGCAGTGCCCATCCAATAATTTTATATACCCAGACCAGGAAGCATTTAGTGTTGTTTAAATGAACGAGGATTTTTAAAGTAATAAAATGCAGCCCTTACCCTAATGAAAGGAAAATCTGTCCACAGACTCACTTTTTTTTCCTTTGTAGAACGGTGTGAAATACAGGGGAAGCCCTGTGACAGTGGGTATCACTCCTTGCAAGCAGAAGTCGGGTTGTTTCTCCTTTTATATTTCCTTTGCTGAAGATGTGTGGTGAACTTATCACATAGTATATAATTGTGAAAGGGTGAGCTACATATTGTGTTAGTAATACATGAGTTCTGAATGAAGATGATTCTTTTCCCACAGAAGTTAGAATCTGCTATAATAACCCAGCTTTTATAATAATAATTCTCCAGCTATGACTTTGGTGTGATATTTCTAAAAAGAACACCGTTTGCTTCCAGGAGGCTAAAATAGACAGTCTGACCCAGTTACTGGGCTTCAGGAGAGAAAAGTGAATTCTCGACCCCTTCCTTTTTATCCCTCTATCACCACCACTCAATTTACATATCATGGAGTAAAAAGGACTCAGAGGCAGGAACCTAGAGAATTCAGGGAAAATTCTGGTCAACTATCCAGGTAATTCAGGCATAATCGAGGTCAAATTACCAAGAGTATATTAACCACCTGCATGGCTTTCTTATATGCTAAGAATTTGTGGATAGCAGGATTATAACTATCAAGGCACAGTTGGGGGAGAATAGCCATTGGAGCCCTGGAGTAACCTAGGCCAGCAAGGATGTGCTCCAAAATCAGAACTGAATGCTCATCTGTCTAATTGGGGTGTTGTCCCGCCAAAGAAATAGAAATCAAAACATAAATGGTCATGGCCAAATATGATGGGCCAGGGTTTTTGTGATGGAAATGTAATTGTAAATCTTTATGGCCAACTCAGGCTGTGATGTCTTGATGCTCTTCAATTTTTAAAATATACTCTTGGCTTCTATTTGTGTTTTCCCCCTCAAATAAAAGCCTCAGAACAAGAAGGGCTAATATCTACTCCCAAATGAACAGGAATAAAAAGGAAAAACAGCAAGCTTTCCTGGAAGCAAAGGCATTTTTCACCCCATAGTCTCTTTGTACACTGCTAATATTTCACATTTGACACAAAGAATTGAAAGCATGAGGGAAAAAGTTCAGAATGTGGAACTGTTATGTTTAGACTTTAAGTCTTATGGATCTTAATCTTTAGAGACTGGTAATAGCTCCCGTAGTAAGTTACCATTCATTACAACTTAGAGTTTCTTTTCAGAGACCTAATGAAAGAAACCGTCATTAATTATCAAAGGTTGGCAGAACTTCATGAAGCCCAATCTTTCCAACCTGAAAGCAGTTTTCATGAGAGTGCAGGAAATGTACAACACCGCCCCCCCCCACCACCAAAAGATGAGGTCAAAACTCAAAATCATGAAAACAATCACTGAGGACAGGCTGACAAATTATAATCCCATCTGTGTGCTTGAATCATAAAATACAGTGTGCATCAGCTCATTTAGAAAAAGTGCTTTGGATTTTTATTATTTTTCTTTCTCACTTCAGTGTCGAGCGCCATTTTCCTCTTTTGGTATTTTAAACAACTCAGAAGCACTGATGTCCATTTGGTCTCACACTGTAAGCTCCTGGCAGCCAGGCATGGTGTCTATGTAATTTCCTTTGCTCAGTACATTTGCAGGCAGAATCCATGACTGTATTTTATTATAATCTGATATTTGAAAAGTATAGCGTTTCTGGTTTTATTTCTCTTTCTCTAGAATTAACGTTTGAAAAGAAAACTTTAAAATAGAGAATACTGTCATAGAAAAATGTCTTGCTTATTGAAATTTGTGCTTGTGACCAACTATGTTTGTTGGGGGTTACAGAATTTGCTACAAAGTGTGTTGAGATAGCTTAATTGGGACAGTAATATGAGAAAGAATTTCATTCTGTTTTCCTGTTAGCTGAGGAGGAAACACATTCTTGTAGATTTTTTTCCATTGGGAAATCACTCATCTCTCGTTATCTGTTCACAGATTCCTGGGGCCAGATTCAGTTAAATCTGTCACAGGCAGGCTCAGACAAATGCAAACGGAAAACATGTTTTTGAGTAGCTAAGTCTGGGTAGATTCTGCCACTTACTATATTGTCTCTTGTTGTCTCAAATACCTCCTCGTCTGTCAAGCCTGCTGGTTTTAACCTTCCATTTTGTTGTCGGCAACTCTTCCTAGTTTCTCTAAGCCTTGAATGAAATTTTATTTGCATTTGGATTTAGAAAAAAACTTACAAATCTGTTCTACCATGTTTGAAGTTCCTATTTCCGATCTTTTCTCCCATTCTGTCCTTTAGTTCCTTCAACTAGCATCACAAAAAAAAAAAAAAAAAAAGGAAGAAAAATAATGGACTTTTTTAGTACAGCATAGAAACCCTTTGGTTGGCAAAATTTTCAAAAGAAAAATAAGTAATAACCTCAAGACCTTCTCTTAAGGGGTAACCTTGAGAGAAAAGAAACATTCATGAGAAAAGAATAAATGCAACTTTAAAAACTTAAAACAAATTCCTTATGCGTAAAACAAGGTAAAAGATAAGGTAGAGAAATATCATCAGCAAGTGTGACCAAGTGTTTATCTTTTCTGTAGAGAAAGTGCACTTAAATGGATCAGAACATCTGAGGGTCCCAACAGTCAAATGGGCACAGGGTGTGAACAGACAATTCAAAAGAGGAAAGCATTCAAACACAATAATAAAGAAATGCAAATTAATATGGTAAAATACCATTCTTCACTTTTGTAAAAATTTCTGTATACTGCTACTCAGCAGTTAATAAAGTTAATGGGAAACAGATTCTTACCTTACTGGTGATATATAAATTGATCCGATTCTATAAGAAATCAGTTTGGCAGTGTTTCAAAAGTCCTAAAAATGTTCATATTCATTTATCCTGAAATTCCTTTATGGAAAATACTTGAAAATTATGTAAGTTTTTAAAAATATTTATCTCAATGTGAATTTCAATAACACTGAAAATATGTTTATGACACACATATATATAAGTGGAATACACAACCAATAAAAATTATATGTGCCAAAAGTTTTTAATAATATAAGGAACGTTAATAGTATTATATTCAGAGAAAGAAAAATAGAATATAGTATTATAAATATTTTACTCTCATTTGAAAAGGTGACTGACTTTAGAAAAGATGCTTTCCTGCTTTAATCATATGTATATATAATATCTAATGTAAAAATACCTTTAAAAGACTATTATAAATGCAGTGAATTGTTAACAGACAAATATTGAGTGGTGGATTACGATAATAATCTTTTTTGAATATTTTGTATTTTAATTTTTTGTACGATTGTGTATGGAAGCAACCTAAATGTCCATCAACAGACAATGGATAAAGAAGATGTACATATATACAATAGAATTTTACTCAGCCATAAAAAGGAACAAAATTGGGTCATTTGTAGAGACGTGGATGGACTTAGAGATGGTCATACAGCATGAAGTAAGAAAGAGAAAAGCAAATATCGTATATTAACACATATATGTGGAATCTAGAAAAATGGTACAGATGAACCGGTTTGCAAGGCAGAAATAGAGACACAGATGTAGAGAACAAACATATGGACACCAAGGCAGGAGAGCGGCGGGGGGGTGGGGGTGGGATGAACTGGGAGATTGGGATTGACATGTGTACACTGATGTGTGTAAAATAGATAAGTAATAAGAACCTGCTGTATAGCACGGGGAGCTCCACTTCGCTGTACAGTAGAAACTAACACAACATTGTAAAACAACTATACCCCAATTAAAAAAAAAAAGTATATGTTACTTTCACAATTGGGGGAAAAATGGGTTTTTAAAAAACCTAGCTAGAATTTTTTGCTTTTCCTATTTTAGACCTTCGTGATAAGTGAAACTTATCTAAATATTAATCCTTAGAAGGGAAATTATTTGTAACCCATATGTGTCAGGCACTATGATAAGCAATTGGAAATATCTCATTTAATCTTTACGGTAACCCTGAAAATAGATATTCATCCCATTTTTATGTATGAAGAAATCCTGAGATTCAAAAAGTGTAAGCATCTTGCCCAAGGTCATATGGCTGGTAAGTACTAGAGCTGGTCTTTGAATGCCGTATTATTTCCACATTGCTACCAATGCTAGACACACCTAAGGTGACCTCCCTTCTAGGCTAAACCATTTATTAGGAAGAAAAATAATTACAAATTTAATTATCTAAGGAACAAGATTAAAATGCACTTTTAATTTGAGCTTTCACATTGCCTTGGTTTGTTTAGAGATTTAACAAGCAGGAAAAGACTTCAATAAGTGTCTTTTCTAAAATCAGCCAGTGTTGTTTTAGCTTTTCAAAGGAGAGCAAAACAATTAGCAGTCTATCGGAACAGTTGTTTTCATTCTACATGTCTCATCTGGCCATACCACCTCTGGTTGGAAAATATGTTCTTCACTGATAAAATGATAAAGGCACTCAGAATCTTTCCCACAGACCTTTTCTCTGTGACTGGTCTAAAAAGAATGGGCAAAAGACTACCTTCGGGTCTGTATTAAGTGACTGAGTTCCTATTTCTTCTGAAGCTTCTCGCACATCTGTGCATCAGAAACAACTCATGGATATAGGTTCACCGGGGAAGTCTGAGATAGCTTTGCTCTTGTTTTCTTGTTGCTTTGGTTCCTTTGTTACTTATTTTATACCTAACTGACTACTAAAAGCCATTTTAAGCACCTTCACTCTTAGGGCCAAGCTCACAGGTGAGTAAGCCAGTATGCTTCAGGTTTGTTTTCAGGTATGTCATATGCTTAAGCCAGAAGCCAGAATCTCATTCATGCCCCAAAGAAGGCTCTACCCTCTCTTCCCTTCTATCAACTTTCTCAAAAATTAGAGGAACATATATGATTCCTCCCCACTCACATATCTTCCCTTGACATTGGGGAAAAAATTATAGCTGAACCTTTGTACCCTTGTTTTATTTATGCAATTTATGGACAAATTCTTATAATCAAGGAATTAATGCAATCAGAAGAGTCTGTTTTAATCTCCATGCATATTTTTTATTTTATTTATTTGCAGTACACGGGCCTCTCACTGTTGTGGCCTCTCCCGTTGCGGAACACAGGCTCTGGACACGCAGGCTCAGCAGCCATGGCTCACGGGCCCAGCCTCTCCGCGGCATGTGGGATCTTCCCGGACCGGGGCACGAACCCGCGTCCCCTGCATTGGCAGGCAGACTCTCAACTACTGCGCCACCAGGGAAGCCCTATATTTTTTATTTTTAAAAAAATATTTTCCTCTTTCGTCTTTGCTTCACACACTACCACAGATTATGCTGGTTCTCTTCCTCTAGTGCATTCAGCTGGCGTACTGCTATGTCCCAGCTCTCCATGTGGGTTCCAGCATCAAAGCCTTAGGCCAATTTTATTTCATTTGTATTTGCTGTCAGAACAATGTCTTTATTCTAAAATGCCCTTCTCAAATCACCTCTCAGGTGGTTTGATAGAAGCAGCCCACAACAGAAAAATAATATCTTTTTAAAAATCCATGTTATTTCTTTTATGTTTATACTGAATGTGAATACTGAACGCACAGCACACTTAGTTCAACAGCATCCTGAGTTCCATTTTTAAGATGAAAAGTACCTTTCGTTTTAAATCTCCCAGAGACAACTGATCTGCTCTCCTTCTATGTAAGGGATTCGGGGAGGGAGGGGGAAATGGTATTCAAATTGCTGCCCAGCAATAAACATTTTTACAATATCATTTGTTTTAGGCTGTCAGATGACACCTAGATTGCTTCTAAAATTCTCACAAAATAAAGATTGAAGTGCATTTAGGGAGTTGACAAGGCTGTAGAATTCCATCACGTCAAATTAGCATGAAAAGGAAAATGAGGGCGAGGGTGGACTCGCGGACTCAGAACCGTATCACCTTGCCTAACCACACTGCGTAATTGTGGGGCACTTGCAAGAAAATGCCTTACCTTTAGCGCACACATTGTAGAAAGCGACAGGGAGGGAGAAGAAGAGATTTAAGGAGAAATTGCAGTGAGCTGGCGCAAGTGGACAGGGGATCAGTCCAGTTTGTTACACTAAGGGTTGTAAAGAATCCATCTCAGAATGACGTTGATGGTTCAGGGTATTAAGTTCAGAATAAGGCAAACTGCAGTAGTAAGCTGAGAAGTAAACAGGGAATTCAGACCTAGAGCATACTGAGAGAAGGGGAGACCAGGCACAGCATCGTGGCCAATTCTGAACGGCTCTTTCGCAAAGGAGTTAAAGCTCTCCACTCCCCTCGCCGTTTCTTTCTGACTGTTATGTCCGCCACCCTCAATTACATTTAAACAGTCAATGGCTGGCCTTTGCAGACGTCAATCAACTGGATGCTGACGAGAGTAAACTGTTGTGCATACTTGTGTCTGTGCAGGGCTAAGGGGAGGAAAACTTGCAGGGGCGCACAGCCCATGTGCTTTCCTGAAGAAGTCTCGGTTGTGAGCCCAGCGAATACAAACCACCCCGCACCTGCCATCACTTCCGGCTTCTTCAGAAACAATTGCTCATTAACTCCCGTCAGCCCCCCTGAGGGGTGTATCCTCAGCCCTTCACCAACTCCTTTGACCATCTATCTACCAGGTAACTGCTAGGTGACAATTCCTCTTTGTCCTTCTTTGCACTTAGCCTAATTAGCAGGTATATATTTATTTGTGTGTTTGTCTAGTTTCTGTCTTACCTCCTAGGGTGCAAGCCCTGTGAGGCATGTCTCATTACCACTAATCCCCACCACCTTGCACAGCGCTTGGCACACAGGAGGCCCTCAGTAACTATATGTGGAATAATGAATGAATGGTTGGATGGATGAGTACATGAATTTAACAAATATGTTTCTAGGAAATAGAATATAGAGTTTCTATCTTACAGACCTGGTCAGGTCAGAAAAGAAAGGTATTTTGTCACTTTGCTTCAATTATGAGGTTTTCTCATATTTTAACACCTCTCAAATGGGATGAATCTTTACGGACCTTTAAAATTATAATCAGCAGAGTTGGAATTTTTTTCCTTTCTTAATAGTACCTAATACAAGGGTGCATTTTACAATCACTGGTATCTTAGCAGAGTTATAATCATAAACCATAGCCAATATAAAGGCAAATAAGAACACCTGTTTGGATGCTGTCACTCCTAAGTTTCCCTGGGTTCCTTCAGACCCAGGCTTATCAAACTTTACATCAGAATCACTTTGTTAAAAACACACATTTCTGGGCTTCCCTGGTGGTGCAGTGGTTGAGAGTCCGCCTGCCGATGCAGGGGACATGGGTTCGTGCCCCGGTCCGGGAGGATCCCACATGCCGCGGAGCAGCTGCGCCCGTGAGCCATGGCCACTGAGCCTGCGCGTCCGGAGCCTGTGTTCCGCAACGGGAGAGGCCACAACAGTGAGAGGCCCGCGTACTGCAAAACAAAACAAAACAAAACAAAAAAACACACATTTCTGGGATCAACCCCAGCGATTCTGATTCAGTAATTCTGAGGCAAAGCCCAGAAATCTGCATTTTTAAAGCCTTCCAGTGTTTGGGATCTACATAATCCTCTGCTGCCATTTGATAAAAAGTTTTTAAATGCTTCTCCATTCCTAGCAAGGCAACTGGAAAGCTGTCAATAATTCTTTACAAATCACTGAAGGTCTAGTCTTCAAAAAAGGACTAACCATTGAGACATACGTCTTCCTGCCTGAGGTCATTTCTACCTGTTCCTACGGGAAGACACATTTAGTAATTGCTGGGCAGATTAATCGACTATGGTACCACTAGAAAATGCAACTGTGTTCCAGGTTGGACAGTCCCTACAACGAATTCACATTAGAAAGTATAGTAGCTGGCGGGAGACCTTCAAGATAGCACAGGAGTAAGATGTGGAGATCACCTTCCTCCCCACAGATACATCAGAAATACATTTACATGTGGAACAACTCCTACAGAACACCTACTGAACGCTGGCAGAAGACCTCAGACTTCCCAAAAGGCAAGAAACTCCCCAGGTAACTGGGTAGGGCAAAAGAAAAAAGAAAAAACAGAGACAAAAGAATAGGGACGGGACCTGCACCAGTGGGAGGGAGCCTGTGCTGCTGCAGGATCACCCTGAACTTTGTACCCCTCCCTCCCACCGGCCTGAGTGAGCCAGAGCCCCCGAATCAGCTGCTCCTTTAACTCCTCCTGTCTGAGCAAAGAATAGATGCCCTCAGGTGACCTACATGCAGAGGAGGCGGGTCCAAATCCAAAGCTGAACCCCGAGAGCTGTGCGAACAAAGAAGAGAAAGGGAAATCTCTCGCAGCAGCCTCAGGAGCAGTGGATTAAAGCTCCACAATCAACGTGATGTACCCTGCATCTGTGGAATACCTGAATAGACAACGAATCATCCCAAAATTAAGGTGGTGGATGTTGGGAGCAACTGTAGGCTTGGGGTTTGCTTTCTGCATCTAATTTGTTTCTGGTTTTATGTTTATCTTAGTTTACTATTTAGAGTTTATTATCATTGGTAGATTTGTTTATTGATTTGGTTCTTTCTCTTTTTTTATATATAGATATATATATTTTTTCCTTTTTCTCTTTTTGTGAGTTTGTGTGTGTGTGTGCTTCTTTGTGTGATCTTGTCTGTATAGCTTTGCTTTTACCATTTGCCCTAGGCTTCTGTCTGTCCATTTGTTTGTTTGGTTTTTGTTTTTTTAGTATAGTTATATTTTTTTTCTTGTTTTTGCGGCACGCGGGCCTCTCACTGCTGTGGCCCCTCCCACCGTGAAGCCCAGGCTCCGGACGCACAGGTCCAGCAGCCACGGCCCACGGGCCCAGCCGCTCTGAGGCACGCGGGATCCTCCCAGACCGGGGCACGAACCCGCGTGCCCTGCATCGGCAGGCGGACTCCCAACCACTATGCCACCAGGGAAGCCGTAGTATAGTTTTTAGCACTTGTAATCATTGTTAGATTTGTTTTTTGGTTTGCTTGCTCTCTTCTTTCTTTTTTTTATTACTTTAAAATTTTTTTATTTTTAATAATTACTTTTTATTTTAATAACTTTATTTTATTTATTTTTTCTTTCTTTCTTTCTTTCCTTTTTTCTCCCTTTTCTTCTGAGCCGTGCAGCTGACAGGGTCTTTGTGCTCCAGCTAGGTGTCAGGCCTGTGCCCCTAAAGTGGGAGAGCCAAGCTTAGGACACTGGTCCACCAGAGACCTCCCGGCTCCACATAATACCAAATGGTGAAAGCTCTCCCAGAAATCTCCATCTCATCGCTAAGACCCAGCTCCACTCAATGACCAGCAAGCTGCAGTGCTGGACACCCTAGGCCAAACAACTAGCAAGACAGGAACACAACACCACCCATTAGCAGAGAGGCTGCCTAAAGTCATAATAAGGTCACAGACACCCCAAAACACACCACTGGATGCAGGCCTGCCTACCAGAAAGACAAGATCCAGCCTCATCCACCAGAACACAGGCACCAGTCTCCTCCACCAGGAAGCCTACGCAACCCACTGAACCAACCTTAGCCACTGAGGGCAGACACCAAAAACCACAGGAACTTTGAACCTGCAGCCTGCGAAAAGGAGACCCCAAACACAGTAAGTTAAGCAAAATGAAAGACAGAGAAATACACAAGAGATGAAGGAGCAAGGTAAAAACCCATCAGGCCAAACAAATGAAGAGGAAATAGGCAGTCTACCTGAAAAAGAATTCAGAGTAATGATAGTAAAGATGATCCAAAATCGTGGAAATAGAATGGAGAAAACAAAGAAATGTTTAACAAGGACCTAGGAGAATTAAAGAGCAAACAAACAATGATGAACAACACAATAAATGAAATTAAAAATTCTCTAGAAAGAATCAATAGCAGAATAACTGAGGCAGAAGAACGGATAACTGACCTGGAAGATAAAATAGTGGAAATAACTACCACAGAGCAGAATAAAGAAAAAAGAATGAAAAGAATTGAGGACACTCTCAGAGACCTCTGGGACAACATTAAACACACATTAAACAGACCTCTGGGACAACATTAAACACACCAACATTCAAATTATAGGGATCCCAGAAGAAGAAGAGAAAATGAAAGGGACTGAGAAAATATTTGAAGAGATTACAGTTGAAAACTTCCCTAATATGGGAAGGGAAATAGTCAATCAAGTCCAGGAAGCATAGAGAGTCCCATACAGGATAAATCCAAGAAGAAACATGCCAAGACACATATTAATCAAACTATCAAAAATTAAATACAAAGAAAAAATATTAAAAGCACTAAGGGAATAAAAAACAAATAACATACTAGGGAATCCCCATAAGGTTAACAACTGATCTTTCAGCAGAAACTCTGCAAGCCAGAAGGGAGTGGCAGGACATATTTAAAATGATGAAAGGGAAAAACCTACAACAAAGGCTACTCTACCAGCAAGGATCTCATTCAGATTCAACAGAGAAATTAAAACCTTTACAGACAAGCAAAAGCTAAGAGAATTAAGCACCACCAAACCAGCTTTACAACAAATGCTAAAGGAACTTCTCTAGGCAAGAAACTCAAGAGAAGGAAAAGACCTACAATAACAAACACAAAACAATTAAGAAATTGGTAATAGGAACATACATATTGATAACTACCTTAAATGTAAATAGATTAAATGCTCCAACCAAAAGACATAGACGGGCTGAATGGATACAAAAACAAGACCCATATATATGCTGTCTACAAGAGACCCACTTCAGACCTAGGGACACATACAGACTGAAAGTGAGGGGATGGAAAAAGATATTCCATGTAAATGGAAATCAAAAGAAAGCTGGAGTAGCAATTTTCATAACAGACTAAACAGACTTTAAAATAAAGACTATTACAAGAGACAAAGAGGACACTACGTAACGATCAAGGGATCAATCCAAGAAAAAAATAAAACAATTGTAAATATTTCTGCACCCCACATAGGAGCACCTCAGTACATAAGGCAAATGCTAATAGCCATAAAAGGGGAAATTGACAGTAACCCAATCATAGTAGGGGACTTTAACACCTCACTTTCACCAATGGACAGATCATCCAAAATGAAAATAGATAAGGAAACACAAGCTTTAAATGCCACATTAAACAAGATGGACTTAATTGATATTTATAGAACATTCCATCCAAAAACAACAGAATACACTTTCTTCTCAAGTGCTCATGGAACATTTTCCAGGATAGATCATATCTTGGGTCACGAATCTAGCCTTGGTAAATTTAAGAAAATTGAAATTGTATCAAATATATTTTCCAACCCAAACTCTGTGAGACTAGATATCAATTACAGGAAAAAATCTGTAAAAAATACAAGCACATGGAGGCTAAAGAATACACAACTAAATAACCAAGCGATCACTGAAGAAATGAGAAAATACCTAGAAACAAATGACAATGAAAACACCACGACCCAAAACGTATGGGATGCAGCAAAAGCATTCTAAGAGGGAAGTTTATAGCAATACATTCTTACCTCAAGAAACAAGAAACATCTCAAATAAACAACCTAACCTTACATCTAGCACAATTTGAGAAAGAAGAACAAAAAAAAAGAAAGTTAGCAGAAGGAAAGAAATCATAAAGATCAGATCAGAAATAAATGGAAAAGAAATAAAGCAAATGATAGCAAAGGTCAATAAAACTAAAATCTGGTTCTTTGAGAAGATAAACAAAACTGATAAAACATTAACCAGACTCATCAAGAAAAAAAGGGAGAAGACTCAAATCAGTAGAATTAGAAATGAAAAAGGGGAGGTAACAAGTGACACTGCAGAAATAAAAAGGATCATGAGACATTACTACAAGCAAGTATATGCCAATAAAACCTGGAAGAAATGGACAAATTCTTAGAAATGCACAACCTTCTGAGACTTAACCAGGAAGAGATAGAAAATATAAACAGACCAATCACAAGCACTAAAAGTGAAACTGTGATTAAAAATCTTTCAACAAACAAAAGCCCAGGACCAGATGGCTTCACAGGCAAATTCTATCAAACATTTAGAGAAGAGCTAACACCTATCCTTTTCATACTCTTCCAGAATATAGCAGAGGGAGGAACTCTCCCAAATTCATTCTACAAGGCCAAACCAGAAAAACATGTCACAAAAAAAGAAAACTACAGGCCAATATGACTGATGAACATAGGTGCAAAAATCCTCAACAAAATACTAGCAAACAGAAACCAACAGCACATTAAAAGGATCATAGACCATGATCAACTGGGGTTTATCCCAGGAATGCAAGGATTCTTCAATATATGCAAAGCAATCAATGTGATAAACCATATTAACAAATTGAAGGAGAAAAACCATATGATCATCTCAATAGATGTAGAAAAAGCTTTTGACAAAATTCCAACACCCATTTATGATAAAAACCCTCCAGAAAGTAGGCATAGAGGAAACTTACTTCAACATAGTAAAAGCCATATATGAGAAACCACAGCCAACTTTGTTCTCAATGGTGAAAAACTGAAACAATTTCCTCTAACTAAGATCAGGAACAAGACGAGGTTGTCCACTCTCACCACTGTTATTCAACATATTTTGGACGTGTTAGCCACAGCACTCAGAGAAGAAAAAGAAATAAAAGGAATCCAAATCGGAAAAGAAGAAGTAAAGATGTCAGTGTTTGCTGATGACATGATACTATACATAGAGAATCCTAAAGATGCTACCAGAAAACTACTAGAGCTAATCAGTAAATTTGGTAAAGTAGCAGGATACAAAATTAACACACAGAAATCTCTTGCATTCCTATACGCTAATGATGAAAAATCTGAAAGAGAAATTAAAGAAACACTCCCATTTACCATTGCAACAAAAAGAATAAAATACCTAGGAATAAACCTACCTAAGGAGATAAAAGACCTGTATGCAGAAAACTATAAGACACTGATGAAAGAAATTAAAGATGATACAAACAGATGGAGAGATAGGCCATGTTCTTGGATTAGAAGAATCAACATTGTGAAAATGACTATACTACCCAAAGCAATCTACAGATTCAGTGCAATCCCTATCAAAGTATGAATGGCATTTTTCACAGAACTAGAACACAAAATTTCACAATTTGTATGGAAACACAAAAGACCCCAAATAGCCAAAACAATCTTGAGAAAGAAAAACGGAGCTGGAGGAATCAGGCTTGCTGACTTCAGACTATACTACAAAGCAGTAGTAATCAAGACAGTATGGTACTGGCACAGAAACAGAAATATAGATCAATGGATCAGGATAGAAAGCCCAGAGATAAACCCACGCACATATGGTCACCTTATTTTTGATAAAGGAGGCAAGAATATACAAGGGAGAAAAGACAGCCTCTTCAATAAGTGGTGCTGGGAAAACTGGACAGCTACATGTAAAAGAATGAAATTAGAACACTCCCTAACACCATACACAAAAATAAACTCAAAATGGATTAAAGACCGAAATGTAAGGCCAGACACTATCAAACTCTTAGAGGAAAACATAGGCAGAACACTCTATGACATAAATCACAGCAAGATCCTTTTTGACCCACCTCCTAGAGAAATGGAAATAAAAACAAAATAAGTAAATGGGGCCTAATGAAACTTAAAAGCTTTTGCACAGCAAAAAAAAAACCCATAAAAAAACCCCATAAACCATAAAAAAAAAACCATAAACAAGACGAAAAGACAACCCTCAGAATGGGACAAAATATTTGCAAATGAAGCAACTGACAAAGGATTAATCTCCAACATTTACAAGCAGCTCATGCAGCTCAATATCAAAAAAACAAACAACCCAATCCCAAAATGGGCAGAAGACCTAAACAGACATTACTTCAAAGAAGATATACAGATTGCCAAGAAACACATGAAAGGATGCTCAACATCATTAATCATTAGAGAAATGCAAATCAAAACTACAATGAGATATCACCTCACACCAATCAGAATGGCCATCATCAAAAAAATGTACAAACAATAAATGCTGGAGAGAGTGTGGAGAAAAGGGAACCCTCCTGCACTGTTGGTGGGAATGTAAATTGATACAGCCACTATGGAGAACAGTATGGCGGTTCCTTAATAAACTAAAAATAGAACTACCATACAACCCAGCAATCCCACTACTGGACATATACCCTGAGGAAACCATAATTCAAAAAGAGTCATGTACCACAATGTTCATTACAGCTCTATTTACAATACCCAGGACATGGAAGCAACCTAAGTGTCCATTGACAAATGAATGGATAAAGAAGATGTGGCACATATATACAATGGAATATTACTCAGCCATAAAAAGAAATGAAATTGAGTTATTTGTAGTGAGGTGGATGGACCTAGAGTCTGTCATACAGAGTGCAGTAAGTCAGAAAGAGAAAAACAAATACCGTATATGCTAACACATATGTATGGAATCTAAAAAAAAAAAAAAGGTTCTGAAGAACCTAGGGGCAGGACAGGAATAAAGACGCAGATGTAGAGAATGGACTTGAGGACACGGGGAGGGGAAAGGGTAAGCTGGGACAAAGTGAGAGAGTGGCATGGACATATATACACTACCAAATGTAAAATAGATAGCTAGTGGGAAGCAGCCGCATAGCACAGGGAGATCAGCTTGGTGCTCTATGACCACCTAGAGGGGTGGGTTAGGGAGGGTGGGAGGGAGACGCAAGAGGGAGGAGATACGGGGATATATGTATATGTATAGCTGATTCAATTTGTTATAAAGCAGAAACTAACACACCATTGTAAAGCAATTATACTCCAGAAAGATGTTAAAAAAACAAATAGTATAGTAACTGAACCACAGTGACATATCCAGGAGGTCACATTTGGGTGGATTTGCGGAAGATGATTTAGTAATTCTCAGGTGAATAAGAGCTGAGAAGGAGGGTATTCTAAAACCTCGTTTAGAGGAATTTAAAGGAGGAATTTAATTCCTCCTAAGGAGGAATAACATTTGCAAAGCAGGTGGATCTGGATGTCACCTCAAATCTTTTTGGAAATAGAGTATCAACCAATAGTTATAAATGAAAATATTGGTGCCACTTTCCTTTTGTAAAAGCTTTTGATTTATTAAGGCAAGTGTACATCTAACATCAAATGCTTTCCTTGTAACTACTCATAAAAATGAGAATACTGCATGTGGTAGGAGCCTCTAGATGGCCCCCAGTGGTCCTCATCTCCGGGTATTCATGACTTGTGTGATCTGTGCCCCTTGAGTATGGGCTGTACCTAGTGGCTTCCTTCTAATGAATAGAGGACAGCAAAAGTGATGGGACGTGATTTCCAAGATCAGGTTACAGAAAGACTTGCTTCCATCTTGCTTTTATTCCACTGCCTTCTGACATCCTTGCTCTGAGGGAGCCAGCTGCCACATTGTGAGCAGTTCTATAGAGAGGTCCACATGGAACTGAGAAAGGCCCCCAGTGAACAGCCTGCAAAGAACTGAATCCTGACAACAATCACATGAGCAAGCTTGGAAAAAGACCTCACCCCACACCTCCCAAGTCAAGCCTTCAGATGAGACCAGAGCTCTATGGACTGACTACAAGCTTATTAGGAACGTTGAGCCAGAGGCATCCAGCTAATGTGGGTCCAGATTCTGGATCCACAGAATCTATGAGATAATAAATGTTTATTGTTTAAGCTTCTCAGTTTGGAGTAATTTGTTACACAGCAATAACAAATAATCCAGTACTCTTTTCTTGCATTTTTATTAGAAACACATAATATCCTTGAAAGGTAAATAGAGCAGATATTATGAACCCTATTTTACAGATGTAGAACTGAGTTCAAGGACTTTGTTACCTGAAAAGGTCATTTAGCTCAGGTAGTTACTACTGAGACTCAAACCTAGACTCCACATTTATTGCTTTCAACTACATTTCCAAGAGTATTAAATTAAGAATCTGAGAACTGAATCATGATCCTAGCTCTACCAGTTCTATTTGTGCCACCGCGTAACTCAACTAACCCACTAGATATTAGATTCTTCATGAACACAATGAGATGGTTGAGTTGGGAGTCATTAAAGTCTCTCTTAGCTCAAAATTTCTCCAGTTTATAAAAGGAAGACAAAACTATGTAACTGAAGTTATTTTGATGATTAGGGGCATAAAAAAAAAAAACACTTTCTCAGCTCCAGGCTCTGTCCACTGCTCCTGTGCTAATCATGATGTGGTGTTCTTGTTTCCAGCACTGCCAGCTCCAGGAGGTGTGTGGACCTTCGTTATCCTGCCCTTGACCTTCCTCTTTCGGGACAGTCCCCTACCATGACCTTCACAGCTCCAGCGATGCCCAGGTGTGGGGGCTATAAATACCAGGTGACATTTAAAAGGCTGATTTTTATTAGTAGGTTCTACTCACTAAAGTATTGAGCTGCCCTTTCTCAGAAAAGCATAATCTCATTTTTGTAACTTACCTCTTTTAGTTAATGCCTAATGATCTGGGGAGCCAGAGGCATCACCAAGAAAAAAAATCAATATAGAATGTATTGCTTGAGCACTCTCTGAAAGAAATTCCCATTACATGATGAGTTAACAGCAAGTTATTGGAAATGTGACTACCTTTATTGTAAACGTTTTTTTTAATCTACACACAAGAGGAGTGGGAGAGTAAATGTACTGTGCCATTATGAACCTGTCAATCACATACGGATGAGACATCAGCTCCATCTAGAACAAAATTTCCTGCCACTCAGAAATCATGTTTAACGTTAATCTGTTATTCTGATCTGTACTCACTAGGCTTTTGATGGACAGATGAACTTCATGAAATTTTTAATACAGTTATTTTCTAAAAAGCTAAAACTTGGAACTAAATTTATTCTTTGGTAAGAACTAACCATCATTCTCTAACGTCCATTACCATAGTTTGTGCTACTCCAACCCATCCTACCATGATTAAATAGCTAGTGAGACTCTGCAGAGATGCTCAGAGTATAGACAATCTGCTTAAGATTGTGGCCAAATAATTGCTGGCGGCAAAATTAGGAGTGGCACTATCACAAATACATGCTAAGTTTATCTACTCACAGATGCAGATGACAGTGCAGTTTAAATATTTGTTTTCCCTCAGGCAGGATAAAGATGGATAAATAAATAAAAACCAGCAATACTGTGTCCAGGGCACAGAGTAAAACTATTTTTCATGGGATGACATCCTAAATTAAAATAAACAACAAAGATTTAAAACACAAATGGGAGGCCAAAATGAGCTGATGAACAAACAGGAAAAAAAAAGGAAGTAAAAGAAAAGACATTTTAAAAAAATTACAGGAAATATATATTTCACCTGAATGAGGAACAATACCATCATCTTAAATAATAATAACCCCAGAAGTTTCTTTACCATTTACACAGGTGGACACTTTCTTTTGTAGACCCCCTCCCCCAAACCCACCCCTGATGAACTGCAAGGACTAGCACAACTTGATAATTTCACAGAATGACACCACCTTCAATGCTTAGAATTCAAAAGTAACCTCTCGGAAAAGGGTTATATACTGTTTGTTCTCCCAAATCACTAGGGGTCACCCACAAGTCAAGAACACATTTTTAAACAATGCAACCACTTAACATTTCATACCATTTGCATATTTCAGGATATTTTAACAACCTATCTCAGAATGGGACATACTTATAATTTTAAAAGTCTTTGTTACTTATTTGAAATTCAAATTTAACTGAACATCCTGCAGGGTTTTTTTGTTTTTTTTTTTGTTTGTTTTGCGGTACGCAGGCTCTCACTGTTGTGGCCTCTCCCGTTGCGGAGCACAGGCTCCAGACGCGCAGGCCCAGCGGCCATGGCTCGCAGGCCCAGCCGCTCCGCGGCATGTGGGATCTTCCCGGACTGGGGCACGAACCCGTGTCCCCTGCATCGGCAGGCGGACTCTCAACCACTGCGCCACCAGGGAAGCCCCATCCTGCATTTTTATATTCTAAGTCTGACAACCCTATCCCTAAGCCCTGAAAGGAAGCAGAGCAGTTAGCCAGCTAGTTGATGCACAGCTGAGGTCAGAACTCAAATCTCAAGACACTTAACCCTGAGCACCTTCCAAAGAAGAGTTAACCTAGGTGGAAAGTTACAGCTAACCCAGTCTGAAGTGCAAGTCATTAACCACAAAAATTAATGGGTCAGGAGGAGAAGAAGAGGAAATATATCTTCCCAACTGTCCCGGAAGAAAAATTTTCAAGGCAGCTGCAACTATTTGAAAATTATTTTAAAACAAATGTCTCTTATTTTCTGAAAATGTCTCTCCAAAAGTCAGTCTCCAAAAACCACATTAGATTCTCTTCACAAAAACTTTGACCTTTGCCTAGATCTGAATTCCTGGGAGAGGTCAAGTCAAATAGAAGTCACCAGAATCCAAAGGTAAGATATATAAGTATGTGGTAACATGCAGTGAATATTCAGCACCGTGGACAGTGGTTGCTATGGTGGTAGAGGATACATTCTCTTCGTTCTCACTATTCTTGAGTACTGTGGCTTCCGAAGATTAGCTTTTCCCTCTGTGTAACCAGCTGCGTGTTCTCTCTAGTTTCCAATCAGTATAATGGGTTAGGTCACCACTGTGGCAGAAAAGGTTTTCAAACAGATGTAGACACCAACATCCAAGGCACCTTCTATCACAACTATAGGCTCTTCCTTTGGTCTTTTCTTTTCTCCTGACCCTTTCCTCCTTTTTCAAATTCTCTTACTTTTTTTTTTCTCATCCTTTAAAAAAATTCTTTATTCCATCCCTTGTCATGTACCTTGTGCAGTCCTAATGGGGACCCTCATAACTAAAACAAAATTGCCCTTCAGTAATCAAGATGGTATAGAAGAAGTAAAGGCAAGATCATAGAAACAGACAATGGATTAGTGGTTGCCAGGGGCTGAGGATGAAGGGTGGGGTTAGCTACAAAGGATGGAAAGTGATGAAATTCTTCTATATCTTGATTGTGATAATGGTTGCACAACGGTATGCATTCATCAAAAATCATAGGACTCTATAATTATACTGCATGTAAATTACACATCAATAAACCTGATGATTAAAGAAAAGGATATCAGAGAAAAGAGTGACATATGTTTGATAACTTCAGTGCAGATCATGGTCAGCCCTGCCCACCTGCTACATTGCTTTAGGACATCAGCTGAATTGAATTAATTGTTTGCTCTGGAAACTTCATTTAGAGAGGGACACTGAGAAACTAAAAACAATACAGGTGTTGGTGACTATGACTACAGGGCTAGACCTTTCAGTTTGTCTCCAGAAGGCAGAACTTGTGCTAATGAATGGAGTTGAGAAGAATATGGAATTGAATTATCCAGGAATAGAATGGGTTGCCTTCCTACAGATAAGGGGGAAGATATTCAAATAGTACCTGTATAACGTTCCATCAGAGATTATACTAAAGAGATTTGGAGTTAGATGGGAGGTTAGACTAGATGTCAGGTAACATCCCTTAGAACCCTAAAATTCTGTGAAATTTACCTGAAATCACATTTGTTTGTCATGCTTCATTTTTAGTATTCCTTCACAAGGGGTTGCTTTTCAGAAAGCAATTTAAGGCACACTTTCTGGTAAGCAATCGTGACTTTTCTCCTTAGAAGACACAAAATATATTTATTATTCCAGATTAATTCCTCATTATGTCAATAATTATTACTTTTATATAAGAAGAACAATATTTGCTTTAACTTTATTAAAAGTACAGAACAAGTTGTTCTGTGAATAATGATGATCTATTAAGGACTTGTTTATTTGTTCCATGATTTCTACAGAAATACTGCTCGACTAATACCTTAGATTGTGCAAAAAAGTAGCCATCCATACCTCAGACCAAGAAAATCTTATAACACATGGAACTTCAAGGGATTTGAAATCTTAACGGTGACATTCCAACAGCCGCCAGGTTTTTTTCTTTTCCATTTTTCCTTATATGGAAAATGGAGTCATTAACCTCCTATTCTGTAGAGCCCCAAAATAAAAATTTTTGAATGTTTAACATGTCCCAGTGGATCTGAGGTCCTTTGATGCAAACTTTTGACTGTCATAAAATTGTCCGTGGTAGGGATGTTAAACTGTTGCCCTTTTAAGGTTATTATCAAAAACAGGATAGACTTTTCCTTAAGTTAGCTACTCATTTAAAGTAAATAACTGGTAATCGCTTTAATATTAAAAGTACTTGAATGACAAACAACACATATACGTCTCATGACAGTCATGTGCTTAGATTTGCACAGTACTGCATTCTAGAAAAATCACGGCAAGAATTTTTGAAGGCTCTGAAGAAATCAGCCTTCTCTGAAGAAACCACATATGTCATTCAACCTTTGTTCTTATTTTGGATATTGGCTAAGTAACTTACTTTTTAGCAGTCTATATGTTAGTACTATGTAAAAAACAAAGTCTGGATTTCTTCCCTAATTATTATACACGGTATATATCATATTCATGGTGAAATCTGGCCAGAATTTTAATAAAAAACATTTTTGCTGTCTCTTTAAAAGTTTTAAAGCTCTATTAAGGATTCCAACCAGATTAGAGACTTTCTGGAAGGAGGTAAGAAAGATGCATTTTTTGTTAAAAATTCCGGTCACTGTGCAGGGGAAATTCTACTTGTTCCTTATAAATGAGTTAAGTAAAAATATAAAAATAAGTGTAAAAACAAGTAAAGGAACAAAACCAATTAAAGTTCTTAAGATAATAAGATGCATGGCAGCAAATTTCAGGTTTGTTAGTTCTCTTTGCTGGAGTGGAATTTCATATACAGAATATAGAAATCATTGAATATTGATGGAGAGATGTAGGCTTTCTCACCCTTGTTATATAATCACATAATATATAACTCTATTAAGACCACCTAGAGGGGTGGGATAGGGAGGGTGGGAGGGAGACACAAGAAGGGAGGGGATATGGGGATATATGTATATGTATAGCTGATTCACTTTGTGATACAGCAGAAACTAACACCATTGTAAAGCAATTATACTCCAATAAAGATGTTTAAAAAAATTTTTAAATAAAAGGAGAAAAAAGAAACTCTATTAAGCAACAGCATGAACAATATAAGAAGCAAATGACAAGTGCAATATTCACTCTAAAGCCATGGTTCTCAAACATGAGTGTGCGTCAGGATCACCTAGAGAGCTTGTCAAACCACAGATTGTTAAACACCACCCCCAGAGCTTCTGATTCAGCAGGCCTGGGTGGGGCCCAAGAATTTGCATGTCTAATAAGTTCCCAGGTGATGCTGATGCTGCTGGTCTGGGCCACACTGAAGAACCACTGCCGGAAGAGAGAAGATAATGGTTACCCCCGTAGCAGGAAGGGCACTGGTATGAGAATCAGGAAACTTCAATGCCAAAGGCAGGTTTAAGGGTGGAAGATCTGGAGAAAGATGCCTGTGTTTGAATCCCAGCTTCTAAGCATCACTTTTTTTCATCTATAAAATGGGGACAATGATAACTCCAATGTCATTAACTTATATCATTAATTTAAATTACTTTGCATAATGCCAGATGTTCTCAAGAATCATTAGCTAGAATTATTATTAGCTGTGACTTTAGGAAAGACACAGAGCACATATCAGTTACAGTTTCAATAGAAAGAGAATTGTATTAAATGATGTTTAAGAACTTATCACTCTGAAACCCTATGATTCTAAATATATTTTCCATTCTCCTTAAGACAATTTAATATTAATACAATTTAATATATCTTATGCTCCTCTAAGTGATTGGGAGGCATAAGAATAAGGGTAACACAAGTTCCTGCTTTTGCTCTTGAGAGGCTCCCAATCAGGTTGGAGAGAAAGACCGCATATACATAAAACAGTTAAATAATAATAATGATGGTATATGAGGAAGTGCCATGGTTAGTGGTTCAGACAGTTCAGAAAACAACGTAGCCTCTCCAAAGTTAAGAAAGGACTTGGGGGGACTTTCCTGGAGGTGCAGAGGTTAAGAATCCGCCTGCCAATGCAGGGGACACCAGTTCGATCCCTGGTCCGAGAAGATCCCACGTGCCGCGGAGCAGCTAAGCTCGTGCGCCACAACCACTGAGCCCATGTGCCACAACAACTGAAGCCCTTGGGCCTAGAGCCCACGCTCCACAACAAGAGAAGCCACTGCAATGAGAAACCCGTGGACCGCAACGAAGAGTAGCCCCTGATTGTCCGCCACAACTAGAGAAAGCCTGCTCGCAGCAGCGAAGACCCAACGCAGCCAAAACTAACTAAATAAATAAATATTTTTAAAAATAAATTAAAAAAATAAAAAAGAACTTGGGCCTTAAGCTTCATACTGAAGGATATGTAGGATTACAACAATTACTATTACTGCTACTACTACTACTAATAGTTTAGTTCTTTTTATAACTGTAATAATAATATAGTAATATTAACATAATAATGTAATATAATAATAATAATTTACACAGCTTCCAGGACAATCTATCTATGTCACTGCAGATATTATGTCATTTCATAAATGACAAAAAACAAGACCTAGAGATAAGTCATTTAACCAAAGTTACACACCTAATATCATTCTCAGCTCTTCAGACGTCATATAATCTTTCCATTATACAATGGAGTAGATGGTAATTTAACCAAGGGCATGGAGAAAAAAATGAGCCTATGATATTCAAGGAATGAGTTGATATATCTTGACCAGGAGATTTAATTTAGTAATCAATAGCCCACAAGATTAGTTAGAGCTAGAGCTGGGTAGGGCAGATGGTAATTATGGGAACCCTTGAAATTCATTTTGAGGGTTTACATTTTATTTTGAGGTCAGTGGGTTATTACTGAAAATTCACTATTTATCTGGGTACAAGTTAGATTTAAGGAGAAGCAAGGTGATCTCTTTCATTCATCCATTCATTTATTCAACAATAACTTATTGGGCACTGAATAAGTGCCAGGTTTTGTGCCAGGTCCTGGGACTACAAAGATGAATAAGATATGGAGATCTTTGTCTAGTGGGTGAGAAAGAAATGTACATTGAACATTATAATGCCATGTGATAGATGTAATACTAAAAGTAGAAATCAGTCTAATGCAAACCTACATTTGACTGCCAAAAGTTTTATTTGTGGTGTTTTCTCCATTTAAGTAGTTTTGGCATTAAATCAGTTACTAATGAGAGTCTCTAATTCATGTAAAAGAACTCCAAAGCATACTTTGGTATGAATCCTAGGACAGCAGATACAATTTCTACTTGAAGAGGAATGAAATTCCTCCAACAGGGTAAGGGAAGGAGCAAGAAGGACTGCATATAATGTGGTATACTTAAGTGGATCTTAGAAGATGAATAGAAATACATCCAGCAGACTAAGGGGAAAGGCATCCCTGGCATTACAAAAGCCTTGGGCCCTGAAATAGCCCAACCTATTAAGAGATTTGCAAGAAAGTTGGCTTTGCTGGTGCCTGGACTGTGGAGATTGCAATGAATATATATAATAAATAAGTGTGCTTCTTAGAGAATTTAAATGCAATTATCTATATTAAATGCCTAACAACCTCCCTGGCACATCCTAGACCCTCAATATATGTTAGTTCTTTTCCTCTGTCTTCACATCTACTTCTTTTTTAAAGATACACATAGGTTTGAATCAAAACACCTTTCTATTCACAAGTGTCACAATTCAAAAATGGCAGATGTGATCGTGACCAGATATTAGAGCATCCTTTTAAAAAAGTCTACTACTATCTAAACCTTCAAACTTTCTCCCCTCAGAGTGCATCTTAGAAGCCCTGGAATTTACTGTGAAATGCAGGTTCCTGAACCGCACCCACAGAATCAGAATCTTTGGTGGTAAGTCAGACCCAGGCATCCTGCAGAATACAAGCTCCACAGGTAAGTCTAATGTGCTGCCAGGTTTGAGAACCACAACCACAGCACCAGGAATTCATAAAAGATCCTCCAGTTGTGCGACACTGCAGTCACATTGGCTACAATTTATATATATATATATATATATATATATATATATATATATATATATATAATGTTTGCAGTCCATTTTAAATTTTGAGAGAAAATTTGTATCCCGTGAAATGCAAAATCTGAAGTTTGAAGTTTGAGTTTTGATGACATTTGACAAATATAAATCCCGTGTCACCCATACCCCATCAAGATATGGAACAGTTCCATCACCCTAGAAATTTCCCTCATGCTACTTTTTAGTTGATCCCTACTCTCTGGTACCCAGAGTCAACTCTCTTCTGATTTCTATCATTAATGATTAGTTTTGCCTGTTTTGAACTTTGCATGAATGAAATCATACAATATGTGCTATTTTGTGTTTGGCTTCTTTCACACAACATAGTCTCTGTAAGAGTTATCCATGTTTTTTGTATATCTGTAGTTCATTCCTTTTTATCGTTGAGTAGTATTCCATTATACAAATATATCAATTTATTATCCATTCTCATCGATGGGCATTTGGACATTTCCAGCTTTATGAGTAAAGCTATTATGGACATTCTTGTAAAAGCGTTTTTATGAACAAACTTTTTTTTTTTGTTTGTTTATCTTGAGTAAATACTTTTGAGTGGATTTGGTGAATCATAGGGTAGGTATAGGTCTAACTTCATAAGAAACTGCCAGACTTCTTGCTGTTGACTTTTGAGTTCTGTGAACCTCACAACTTTTCCCTTTGACCAAAGATTGCATTACTATTCCTACCTCCCAGGAATGAATCGGAACAAGAATTGGGACCTTCCCACATATAGCTGTGAGACTGCTGTTTGCTGATCATGGCATGTATGCATGAGATATTATAAGCCCCTTCCTGACAGCTGCAGCATCCTGTGATTCGTGAGTGAAATTTACATAGTCACAGAAAGAAAACTTAGCAAAAAATCCTAAAACCCTAATGCTGTAAAATCAACCTTTACACTGTCAATGGACAAAACCCTAACGGAGGACCATAACAAGGTCCTCTGTTAATTACATTAATTACCATTAATTACAATGGTAATTCATGTATACGTTACCAATTATATGGTACATCTCACATAATACATCAAATACCACGATGGGGGCACATAGTGCTAAGAGGAGCAGAACTCCAGTGTCACCTCTACCATAACAGAGGACAGTATCCTTATGAAGTGAAACTTTTGGAACTGAAAGAATTGAACTGGAACAAGTGATATGTAGCTGCCAGATAAAGTAACTTTTTAAAAAGATAACAAAAAGTCCAGCCTAATTTCATTATTTTATCAGCTTCAGGTCCCACTCCGCAGCCACAGTTTTTTTTTCATTTGTTCCAGAAATATGTTTTATCACATGATATGTGAGGGTGGAAACGAGAGGAGCAAGAAGAAACGGCTGTGGTGACAGCAATTACTTCCTTCCGAGACATGATAGTTCAGTGACAGTGACAAAACGCTACCACTTTATCGTAATTCCCCCTTCCCAGAGGGTGGACACATTACCTGAGCTTCATTTCCCCAAAGTGCACCCCTCAGCGCTTCAATATTGTGCTGGAAGCATATTTATTTTATACTACAGCATACTCAAATGAGCCAAAAAAGAAAAAAAAGGTCCAGCCCATCTGCCAGATTTGGAAGAGAAGGAGACATATAGGAAGAATTTGTGCATACCTGTCAGAGAGAAAATAAAAGGAGAATGTTCTGGAAATATTAAAAGGTCATAAGCGTGAGGTGTTACTAATGGTAGTGTATGAAGCAGAGCCTGCATCCTCCATGGTTCAGGGGGCAGGGGCAGCGGGAGAGGGGGAGTGAATGAGCTGAGGTAGAAGAGAAATGAAAAAATAAGCATCTAAAGAAAATCTGTGGCAGCACCATATACTTTAATGGCCTCACTTTATAGGTCTGTGTTTTAAGGTAGCTTTTTTGCAGTTGAGTTTCCTGCCCTCTTCCCTAGGTGATGAGCCTCAGCTTCTCCCAGTTAAGAGAAAAAGAAAAAAAATGATTTACAGCTCCTTCTGGATAGCAATACAGAAAGCCCACATGGCAGGTGACCATGCTCAAGGTATGACTTGCAGAGCAGAAATAGCCATGAGCAGCTTCCTTCCTGGAAGCAGAGGGGAAATTAAATAGATAGGTAGAATGTAAATAATAAAATGTGTATATATATGAAATAACATACATAATATACATAATTAATGTATACATTACCAATTATATGGTACATCTCACATAATACATCAAATACTACGATGGGGACACATAGCTCTGAGAGAAGCAGAACTCCAGTCTCACCTCTACTATGAGCTTCAGGGCTTTATCTCAGCATGAGGAAACACAACAACAAATGAAGTGCACTTTCCATCCTTTCGAAGGGCAGTTGTCAGGGAAGGAGAGCTGAGTTGCCAGGTGGGGGGAGAGAATTGGCAGGGAGAGACATTATAGGAAATTCAGAAATGAAACATTCTTGACTCCTCTTTTCCCTGGTATGTCATGTTTGATTCAGGAAAGGAAAAGAAAGTTGACCTTGGATTAGTTACCTCCTTGGATTTTCCTCCCACCAAATTCTCCCAAGCTAGGAGCAGCTGCCCGTTCAGAGCTCAGGGTAGCCTCTTCAACCATTATTGGCCTAACCTGGCTTGTCAGGAAACCAGCAGCCCCCTCCAGATCAGGCCTGGCTGCTCTATTCTGCACCATTTCTGGAGAATAGTGTCAAGTTCTTAGCAGCCCTTGTAGCTCCTACTCTAGATTCCCATCCTGTCACTGCAGGGGCCAAACCAACTCTTTGTCTGCTGCCACCGTGTGTATTTATAGCAGCACCTATAGCAGCACTGGGAGAAGTGATTGAGGGGCTTTGAACATAGCTGGTGGAGGAAAGTAATAGGGGCGGATAGAGCTGTCTTTCCTTCCGGGCTGTCTCCATCTGTCTCTACCTCTACCATGCCCGACCCTACTCCCACCAAAAAGTGGCGGCGGGGTGGGGGGGGGAAATCAGGTTGTTTTTTACTGTCCATTGCTTTGTGTTTTATTTAAAAAAAAAAAAAAAAAAAAAGCCCTGTCAGAACCACAGGGCCCTCCAGGGTTCCACAACATCATTCCCTGTGCCTGGATCCCTCCCCGACCCTTTTTTTTTTTTTTTCCCCCGTCTAGTCCAGCCTCATCTGCCCTCCTCCTGCTCTGCCTGGACAGCAGTGCAGGGGCAGCAGCCGGAGGGGCGGGATGATGAATTCAGAAACATGGGATAAGCAGAGAGATTAGGCTGTCAGCCTCCGAAGCACTTTCCTGCTGAAGAGGAGATAAGCACAAAAAGGTGAATGAGAACACTAGTCACAGCAGATGGTGCATGCGATTTGGAGAAGAGAGATGGGGGAAAGGGAAGGCTGTGGGGTGTGGGAGACTGAAAGGGTTTAGGGGAAGGGCTGGTGGGGAGAGGAGATCGTCAGCAAGCAGTATCTGGGTGGAGCCTCTGACCGTGAGACCAAAATGCAATACCATCTCCTTACGCATTAAGATGGCTACTATAAAAAATAAATTTTTTAAGAAAGGGAAAAAAGGTAAAGAAAAAGCATTGGTGGGGATGTGGACAAATTGGAACCCTTATGCATTTTTGATGAGAATATAAAATTGTGCAGCCACTATGGAAAACAGTGTGGCAGTTTTTCAAAACTTGAGAATCAAATGATCATATGATCCAGCAATTCCACTCCTGAGCACACACCCTGAAAATAGGGATTCAAAGAAATATTTGTACCCCCATGTTCATAGCAGCATTATTCACAATAGCCAAAAGGTGGAAGCAACCCAAGTGTCCGTTGACAGATGAATGGATAAACAAAATGTGGTTATATACATACCGTGGAAATATTTAACTTTTTAAAAGGAGGAAATACTGTCATATGCTATAATTAGAATAAACCTTGAGGACATTATGCTAAGTGAAGTAACCCAATCACAAAAATACTATATGATTCCACTTACATGAGATACCTGGAGTAGTCAAACTCATAAAGACAGAAAGTAGAGGTGGTTTCTACAGGCCAGGGGGAGGAGAGAAAGGAGAGTTATTGCTGAATGGGTTCAGAGTTTCAGTGTTGCAAGATAGAAAGAGTTCTGCAGATGGATGATAGTAATGGCTGCACAACAATGAAAATGTACTTAATACACTTAAAAGTGGTTAAGATGGCAGCCTGGGATACCCAACCTAGGGTCTCCCGAAATGTATGCTGGGCTAGAACTTCTTCCAAATCCTAGCGTGTCAGTATGCTTTTACGAAGATTGCTATATCACAGCTTATATTTTTATCATTGCAATAATAATACCAGTTAAAAAGTATTCAGAGCAAGGTTTTTCTCTTCTCAGTGTTTTCCTCTCTCTGAATTGCCTCTTCCTATTAATAAAAAGAAGTTGAAAACACCACCCCCCAAAAAGGGTTAAAATGGTAAATTTTATGTAATGAGTATTCCACCGGCACTTAACATTTTTTTTTAAGTGGGGGCAGGAGCGGGAGGGAGATATCTGAATACCATGGGATCAGGACTGTTTCTGCTGTTTGTGCTATGCGGCTATTTTTCATGGTTATAGTCTCTAACCGGAGAAACCGTAGAAGTAATTCATTCAATGGTCCCAACTTTCTGATCACACCCTTCCTCACACTCGACGTCTCAGAGGCTGAATTTGAATCTGTTGTTCGGATTCCATTGCTGACACCAGCTGCCCACATGCGGACAGAATTTTAATCCTTCTCATTTTAGCTTTATTCTAGCCCTTTCTTCCTGCTTTAGCAAACTCTATCAAGCAAGCACATAGGAAGGATCACGCAGACAGGTACTATTTTAGCCGCAGTCTCCTTGTGCTTCTTCCCTCGGGTGGTCTAGATAGGCTGTCTCCCGAAGAATATCCGTCAGCCGTTTCTGCTCACTCAGCCTGAGCAGAAGACTAAGTATGAGGATTCCAGCTGCTATTATACATTCTATTAACATTATGTTAATTAACTGAGAAGCCACACATTGATTTTCCTTGCGAGGTTCCAAGGATCAAATATCAATGAAGGGACCCAGCTAAGCCTAATTTACTAATGGATTTTTAACTTATGTAGAGAGAAAAGCATCATGGGAAAAGTCATTTTCCAATTGCCGGAAGAAATGAAGAACCTACCTTTTCCAACTGGTTTAGAGAATTTCCATATTCCAAGAAAGCCAAAATTAATTTTTATACCTAAGCCTTATGTTTTTTCTTTAACTATTGTAGAAAAGGTCTAATGGAAAGAATCTCAAACCGAGACCCCAAGTTCAATTAATTATGGAATATCCGGGAACTGTGGATCGAAATGGACATAATTTGCTGAACTTGGGCATTAGTATCTATTCTGTCCAGGCTCTTAACAGCGCTACATATCAAAAAACGTTTAGTGCCTGTAAAATGCCTACGTATTTAGGAAAGTAAAAGGAAAATTCTAACAATCTAGTATAGCACCCAGCTGGGCACGGGGACCCAAAAGTAAATGAGACAGTTAACTCCTGGAGCAGACAGTCTGATAAAAACAGGCACTGGGAATCCCTTCAGTGAATGGCAGCAGGGAGAGTTTAGTGATCTGATTTTGCAAACTTCTCCCTAAAAATCCTTTTACTCACAGTCAACATTATCATCATCATCCCTTAGACGGGTTTCCAGGCAGTTTTCCTTAAACCATGGTGGTGTGGGAGGTATAAACAGTAAAATACTAGTAACAAAACACACCCACAATACATCTCTTGTGCCACACCCCCAAACATCTTCTCTGGTTCAAGAGGATACTGGGGCTTCCCCAGGAGTCCCTGATGGCCTTTCAGTGCCTTCTGTGGTTCCAGCAGTGTTGTCTTGCCATACTTGTGTCACTCCAGTCCCAACTAAAGGAAAATCCTGTCTCCTCCTGTGTCAGAGAGTACTGTGGTTTACCAAAATGTATTTCCTCTTTCCCCTGGGCACAGCTATACTATACTTCCCAGCCTCCTTTGCAGGTACATGGCCCCATGATTGAGTTCCAGCCAGTAGACTACGGGAAGAAGTGAAGTTCCACTTCCTGGGCTGGCCAGTAAAACCTCCCTCATGATCTCCTGCTCTCTCTCTTGCCCTGTCTGACAGCTAGTTGTTCATGCCCAAGGCAAATGTTGAAGATCCCAGAGCCTCTGTTGGCCTGGATCCCTGAATGACTGCGTGCAGCAAGGTTTTCCCTACCCTCTGGCCACGACACACCACTCCAGTCAAATTCACTACCACCACCTACCAACTGGTGGGTGTCAACAAAATGTGGACTATTACTTGAAGCCACTGAAATTGGGAATTTATTGTTTCAGCCAGGGATATATTTCCTGGAAAGGTAATGAAGCTTAAGTCTGAGAACCCCTCACTTTCATGGTCCCCTTCAAAGAACCAGGAAAGGTCCCTGGCAATGAGTTCATGTGATCATGTTTTTTGCTAAGATTTGCATAAGTAAAATATTTTAGCTACAAGTGGTGAAGACCACGCTCTCTTTCCTCTTTGACTTCCCCTCCATTATACTTCACTTTTTCTCCAATGGCATTGGAGTGGCCAGGGGGCATTTTTGGAATCTGGTTAAGGGGAGTTTATTTTGCATTTAATGGGATCATTTATCAGGTTCAAAGTCACTTCCAGGTATATTTAAGTTATTGCTAGCTGTACCAATATAGAAACGCCTTTCCAGGAATTCTCCTACTGCCCTCTGGGCCAACTCACCTGATGTTCAAACATGAAGGAGCAGGACCAGAGGCCCTAACTCAACATTGTACAGATTCTGTGGCTCCTGGCACCAGAGGGATGGGTAGTAGAGTACGAGGTTTGAAATGTACCCAGTCAGAAGCTTCTCCGTGGGAATTCCTTCTAATCGTTAGGTATGTAACTGTGTAAGCAGACAATTTGGCTCTCGTCAACACCTAGTCAAAACAGAGATTGTCTTTTGTGAGTGTATACAATTATAAATGTGCCGTACGTTTTTCCCTTTTATTATAGCAATCACTCAACATAGAACCTTTCAGAAATCTTGCGTTTGTTGAGCACAAGCTGTAGGAACGTTACAAAGAGTGCATCGTTTGCATCGTCTTCATTCTTTTACTCATCCTAAAAATCAATAGTTGAGCATTAATCCTGATGAACAATTCCAGAAGAAAGACCAAATTATGTTTTCATTCTCTCTGTAGAAAGTGATATCACAAAATCATTGTCGTATGAAGAAATGATCAAAAAGTATGCCACCCAAGAAAGTAAGGGAAAAAGTCTTAAAGAGATGGGTCAGACAGCTAGTAAAAATATGTTGTTATGTGTCTGGGCTTTGCACTATTTATCAGCTTTTTTTAAATTAATTTTTATTGGAGTGTAGTTGATTTACAATGTTGAGTTAGTTTCTGCTATACAGCAAAGTGAATCATTTATACATACACATGTATCCACTCTTTTTAGATTCTATTCCCATGTAGGTCACCACAGAGTATTGAGTAGAGTTCCCTGTGCTATACAGTAGGTTCTTATTAGTTGTCTATTTTATATATAGTAGTGTGTATATGTCAATCCCAATCTCCCAGTTTATCCTCTCCCCTTTGCCCCTTGGTAACCGTAAGTTTGTTTTCTACATCTGTGACTCTATTTCTGTTTTGGAAATAGGCTTTTTAAAAGTAAGTTATTGGGATTTACCTAATTCTTCTAAAAAAAATAGTCCATTTTCTGCCAAGTTTTATATTTGTAACTGTGTATTCTCTTCTTAAAGAGCCCCCAACATCTTATAACCTTCAGGCCCCACTAAGTCCACCCCTGACACAGCATCTAGCACTATTCTACAGATACACCTTCAGCGCCACCCAGGTTACTATGTCTCATGGGGGACCTGCTCTCAATCTCAGTACTCTAGGGCATCTCCAGGGAGGGGCCTCTTTCCCTTGGCCCACTCTCATACCAGTTCCCTCTCTCAGGGAACATGGGGCAGGTCCCCTGAGGCTGGACAGGAAGACAGTGCAGAGGCATTTTCTCATCTGTGCTCACAGTGACCGCTGCCTCCTTGCAACCAGCATTCCTGGACACAGCATGAGCACCTGTGTTCTAGCTCCCCTCGGAGACAGTGCCTCGCGTTACTCTTGGGCTCCAATTGTCAGATTTAATCAAACCAGTCACTGTGGCTCCCCTGAGTTATCAGGCAAGCCCAAACCTGGCCAGCGTGCCAATTAACCTTCCAGACTTGCCCAAACACGTCAGGAGTCACAGCCGCTACCCAGCTCGGATACTTGACTTGCAGTCCTTCTGGCCAAAGACATGTTTCTAAGTAATGCAATCTCATTTGATCCTGTGAGTATGTGAGTAGGATTCCGCCCTATGTTATAGACCAGGGAACTGGATTTGGAGAACTTCAGCGACTTCTCCACGGTCACAGAACCTACGAGTCACAGACTAAGTGCGGAAACGCAAACCTTCTGCCACCTGAGTCTGTGCCCTATGGCCCCTCAATCCATTAAGATAAAAAGCACTGGCTACAGAAGGACTGGGCAAGGTGAAGATGCTAAAACCTTAGCACAGCTGCTGAGAGTTTTCAGGAGATTTGGGGCTGTTTGTCTTGTTTTTAAAGCAGATACAGAGAAAAAAGAGTTGGCGCTTGCAGCAATAATACATATGAAATGGACTATTTCTTTGTTGACCCACTTGATTCTCAATTGAGAGGGAACCAAGTAGATGGCCCTATAATGCTTTTCTATCTGAAATAGTCATCAGTACTACATAACCAGAACAACAAAGTATGTCTTTTTTTCTCTTACCATCGATATTCATGTTACACAAAAACACCAAAATGTACTCTAAGCGATTGTAATATCAATTCATCTACATTGCACATGAAAGAATGATCCCTAAATCTGTTGTAGAGAGCTTATAAGAGGGGAGATGGGAGAAAAAGATGAGGATCTGACCTTAAACAAAGAGACTGAACAGCTCTCACACACTAGAGGCATAATTCACAGCAGAGATGACTGTGTCGGAACTATTTCTTGATGGGCCTTTGGTTGAGGAAAGTGAGCCCCGCCCCCACCTGCTACTCCCAGGGGCCAGCTAGGAGGAAAGATGCGACTGGAGAAGAGCTACATTCCTTGCTACGAAAATAACAGAATTAGGAGTTGTTCATTGACGGCTTGAGAGAAACTGGGGTGAGGTAGAGGTAGGAACCAGGAAGGAGGAAGGAGGAGAAATAGAAGGAAGGTCTTGAGGAAAAGAAAGGGGTCTCAGTAGAGTCCATAAGCAGAAGCTGAAGTGGGAGATGGTGGCTCAGTAAAAAATGCCCGGAATTAAGAAAAGGCCATGGAACCTTAAGCCAGGGAAGTCTACGTTGCAGTTTAACGATTTTTCTTGTAGTGTACTCTAATGTCATCACCCCCCATCCCTTCCCTTTCCCCTAAAACCTTCGGTCAGAATCTGCTCTCCTCAACAGTACTTGCTGGGACACTTTAGAGAGAAGGGACTGGGGTTGGGTCCTGCATGAGAAAGCCAATCCAAGAAGAGAACAGTCTCAGAGCCAAGAGCAATGACAACTGCAGCCCTGGGAGCCCTGGAGAGTGAAGATCGTCAGAAAAGGCAAGCAGTGTCAGAGGATCCTTCTAGCAACGTGTGAGATGGAGACTCAAACTGTATTATCTGGATATTAAGGGATGACCACGGAATTTTGCAGAAATTGGGGATGTCTGCGATTCATAAGCATAATATAAAATAGCTCACTCATAAGGCTGATATTAGTCTTTGAGTCTTAGCGTGAAGCAAAAGACATCATGCAGGAACAGAAGCCAAGAGATCTAAGGCTAAAAGCAAGGGACCCGGCTAGTGGCAAGGCTGGGATGAACTCAGTGATCTACCTCCCTGTTCACAGCCCGTCCCAGAATGTCATCTGTTATGGGCTGAATTCTGTCCTCCCCAAATCCATAAGTTGAAGTCCTAACCACTAGTACCCCAGAATGTAACTGTATTTGATTGAATATAGGGTCTTTAAAGAGGTAATTAGAGTAAAATGAGGTTATTAGGATGGACCCTAATCCAATGACGAATCCAATGTTCTTATAAGAAGAGGAGATTAGGACACATAAACACACAGAGGGAGGGCCATGCACAGGAGAAAGCCATCAACAAGTCAAGCAGAGAGGTCTCAGAGGAAACCAACACCTCAATCTTAGACTTCTAGCCTCCAGCACTGTGAGATAAATTCTATTAAACTATCCAATCTATGGTACTTTCTTAGAGCAGCCCTAATAAGCTAATACAACCCTCCCTCCCTTGGTCACAGGTCAATGAGGTCAGACAAGTCCTGTCCCCACATGCCAAGGTGGCCAAAAAAAAAAAAAAACCAAAGCATGAACAAAAATACTGAGATAATTTTCACTTTGTATTTTGAGGAATTTGATCCAAACTGAATTTACTCTGTATATACAAGGTATTTTTTCACATAAATGTGTAGTTTCAACAAATAAAACCCTATTGCAGGCTAAAACCAACAAAAACAAGCCATGCTGTCTTTTTTGCTCTAATATCCAGGAGAGCAAAATATTTGCATTATGTAGGAATAAAAAATATTTCTAAATTATTTTGTATTAATCATAGAAAAATTATTTTGCAGTTCATTCAATGTTTGATTCTATATTTCTAGGAGTTTTTACATAGCATCTAACCTTGTGAAACCTAGTTCATCATCTGGCAGTTTGGGGCAGTTGTGGAATAGTCAGCAGTATATTCTTTGTCACGTTGCCTTTAAGGTATTTGTAAGTTTGGAGTCAGTGTAATTGATTTCTACACTTTAAAGTTGACCTAGTGAATCATTGTGATCTTCAGCCTTTGTCAGTATCAAAAAGACAGTATGAGAACAAGAGGTCACCCACAAAACTCTACATGTATACAACTCTAATTGTATCCAAAAGGCAACATGATATATGACTTGGAAAATGTATCAGTTGTCACTTCTGTCTGAAAAACTTTGGTCCCACTTATAAGAGTGTACAGTTGACCCTTGAACAATATGGATTTGAACTGCAGTGGGACCACATATACATGGATTTTTTTTCACTAAGTACATGCTATAGGACTACATGATCTGTGGTTGGTTTAATCTATGCACGTGGAACCTTGGATAGGGAGGAACCACAGATCCAGAGGACTGACTGTAAAATTATAACCAGATTTTCAAATGTAGGGGGCAGGGGGCATCAGTGCATCTAACCTCCAATTTGCTCAAGGGTCAACAACATTTAAAAGTTTTCCCAAAACCAAATTACATGCATCCCAAGCAAATTATCCTTCCTCTCTCCTCTGATTGCTCCCTTAGAATTCATGCACATGGTAGACTCAGTTTTTAGAGTTTCCTCTTTGATCTCCTGGGTACTCAAAGCAGAGATTTCAACTCTCTCAGACCCACTTTCACCTCCTCCACACTGGCTCTGGGGTTGTTGAACAAAAGTGGCAATCAATCCAAAGAAATGCAGAGCTAAATGGTGTTGGGTCAATTGGATGCAGAAAAAACAAAACATAATATATCTTTATCTCACAAACAAAATGATTTCCTAGACCAGCGCCTCTTAAACCTTAATGTGCATAGGAAGGTGTTGTAAATTGCTGTTGGAGGACAGAGGGGATGAAAGTGCTCACCAAACTGAGAAGGTGTCTTGAGACCAAAAAATGAGGGAGGCAGTTCCATGTAAACAATGGATCCATTTATTACAGAGCAACACACTCACAGGGTGGGATTGGGAGGACAAAGATCTGGAAGCATCCACAGCTGCACTGTGCACCAACAAGGGGCCACTGGGACCATTTTATAGTTAACCTAGGATATAGGGTACGTGCTCGGAAATAGTACGTGCATTCCTAAGTCAAGATTTATGAATGGGTAACTAGTCTCGTGGGTGCCGGGAATACCTCAGCAAATGTCTTCATCATTGTTTGGGAACTAACAGAACACAGAGGCCACCTGGTCCTAATGATTATTAAACATCATCTATTAACTACAAAGCCCTTCACGACAGAGAAGTGATTTGCTACACAGTACAGTCCTGGGTAGGGTCAGTGGAGGGACAGGAAGGACTGTACTGGCCCAAGATGGCATCAGTTATGCTAAGAGCCATACAGTTGCAGACATGAGGGGGTCTGGGATGGGTCCTGAGATTCTGCATTTATAAAAAGCTCTAAGGTAACGTTATGCTGCTGATTTATGGAACACACTTTAAGTAGCAAGATTCTATATATATATATATTTCTAAATCTATAGAGATGTAACTATATAAAGCATTAGAAAAATGTAGGACAACATTTTTATAATTGGGGGGTCACAGTTTCCATAGTATGTTTAAAGAAAAAGACAATTAGGTTTAATGCATAAAAAGTTTAAACCTTTATACAATGAAAACTTCTGTATGATAAAGTTGAAGGACAGTGAAGAAACTGATAGCATATTTCCAACACATATAACAAAACTTCCTATTCAGAATATATGAAGAACTCCTTAAAATCATAAAAAAAGATTGAAATCACAGAATTACCATTTAGCAATAAACATGTGCGAAATTGCGTCAACCTTTCTTGTAATGAAGGAAATGCAAATTGAAACCACATGAGATATTTTCTAATTAACCAGTTGTCAAAAATTAAAAACAATGCTTTTTGGCATTTTATAACCTGTCATTGTTAAGGTTAAGGCAATACAGCTCCAAAAACGGGAATATTTTTTATCATAGATTCCAATTTAAAGATGAGGAAACTGATGCTTAGAAATGTGAAAGGATTTGCCCCAAATTACTCACTGTAGTAGCCATTTAGAACAGTAACCTCCTGACTGGCAGTTTAGCTGTGGAGCTAAGAGATTATCAGAGTTAAAAATTTCAGTGGCACGCCGCAATCCATAACACAGCAAGACTCATCATTCTATCCCATTTACCGTTGTTGGTAATGGCGCCAGTGCTTTATTTTCTATAATAGATGATGAAAATGTAGAATTCAGTTTTGTTTTGGTCATATCTTTCTTATGTATATAGTATAGTATACATACATATATATAAACAATTGAGATTACATTGTGAAATAACTGTATAAAACATTACATAAAATATGTATTAGCATTATATAAAAATACTTTCAGGGAATTCCCTGGTGGTCCAGTGGTTAGGACTCTGCGCTTTCACTGCCCAGGGCCTGGGTTCAATTGCTGGTCAGGGAACTAAGATCCCCCAAGCTGTGTGGCAAAAAATTTCACTCTTAAGAAAATACAATGTTAATGATTTCTTAATGGTTCATCACATGGTAGAGTATGTCATAATTTATTCAACATGTGTCCAACATTGGACATTTGGTTGTTTCCCCTTCTTCCTTGCTTTTACTATTCTAAAAACCATCTTGATAAACAAGTAAATCTATGTTAACAACTCAATTATTATTTCTTTAGGAGAGTCACTGAAAAGTAGAAAGTGAATCAAAAGGTCAAAACATTTTAAAATCTTTTGATATATATCAGCAAATTCCTTTCCGGAAAGATCATGTCAATTAAGGCACGCACCACTGGTGTGTGAATATTATCTTTTTAAATGAATAATGTGATTGCTAGAAAAAAAAATAACTTTAAATTTTTAGTTTGTTTACTAGTAAGCTAAACATTTTTGCGGGTTTATTAACCCATTTGTGCTCTGTCTATGAGAATTTTCCATCTACTTCCTATGCCCTTATGGGTCTCATAGTTGGGTCTCAGTGTCTTTTTTGCCCATATACACTTTTTAGACATTTAGAATATTCACTTTTTTCCGTCATATTTGTGGCAAGTATTTTTTTCCCACATTTTGCCCATTTTTTCTTTTTCATTGAGGAGCTTTTTTGCAAGGCCAGTAGTTCTATATTTTTCGATCTGTAACAAATTCTTCTTCAGTCCCAGTGCTACCATTGCAGGTCCAGTTTCTCATGATCTTAATATTAAATCGCAGGGAATTCCCTGGTGGTCCAGTGGTTAGGACTTGGTGCTTTCACTGCCGAGGGCACGGGTTCAATCCCTGATCAGGGAACTAAGGTCTTGCAAGCCGTGTGGAATGGCCAAAAAAAAATCGCAAGAGCCTTCTAATGACCTCCTCTTTCACCCCTTCCCTCCCAAACCCATCCTGCTGGACAGCACCAGATTTCTCATCCTAAAACCTGTTCCGAATCATTCTACATGTGAAAGGAGACGACTTGCTTGCAGACAGTATAAATGAGTTCATGCTGGTGAACCTGCCTTTGCCTATGGAGAGAATCAATACCTTTTCTAGCCTTATCCATTATCAGGAAATGGTAATTACTTAATTTCCTCTGGGTACCTCTATTAAGGACTGAAGCCCAAGCTATTCTCCTCCCAGGGTTATTTTAAGCAGATTTCAAAAAAAAATTCTGTCTTTATTTCCAAATCCACTTATTGATTGGTCCAAATAAGCTACCATTTCCTATCAAGCCAAATTTGCTCCTGAGTTAAAACCTTTTGCTTCCTGATCATTTTCCCTCAAGCAGCGTGGGAGTCTTGTTCTGTTCTGAGCTACTCTTTTCTTAAATCAGTGTTTTAGTTCAACATCTCCTGAATAGCTAGACAGAGGCACACATGTGCCTGTGTTTCCCCATCATCTCTCCTCGCTACTCTTGAGAACAGACCATAGTTGTCTGTTCTGCCAAACACCGGAGACACACTGTCTCCTTCAGAGGGTCATTTCTAGGTCATTCTCATGAAAGGAGGGGATTACGTTGAAATGAGTGTAACAGCCAGAGGACTGGTCTCAAAATGAGATATGAGTCCCTGGGGTCAACTCACCAGGGTGCCTGCAAGTGTCTAGAGAAGCAAAAAAAGTCTCTTCAAGGACAGAGATGGAGTCAGCAGCCAGGGTCCTTCAGAATGAGTGCCCCTACTCTGCAGCCCGTGAACTTTTCCTCTCCAGAGACAGTGTCGGAAGGGGTCATAACCCATTCTCTCACCATGAAAGACACAGACTTTTCCAGCTCCCAGAAGAATGTAGGGCGGGAGTGTGAGTCTCCTTCAAGTTCATTGCCCTGTCTTCTCTCTGCAGCCCCTCACAACTTGGGGGGGGGGTGTATCTGACTAATAGATTTGAGTCCTGTAACTTTCTGAAAATGCTAATTAATGAGCAAGAGAAGGGCCCCAGGAAGCATCAAAATGCTGACATGACTAGGGATGCCTTTGAACCTGTGCAGAGAGATGTGGCATATTTATCAGGCAATTTCCCAAGCACGCTGTGTCTCCTTGAAGATGCCACAAGCACATGAGCTCCTGGGTATCACAACTCTTGTGTTAATGGCAAGACTAGTTTCAGTTTCAGTTTTTTTTGCTCCACCATCTACTGCTACAAGTTGTCCAAATAAGCACCAATCTGCTTTTTCTTTGGAGATCGTTTCTGGAGGAAGGAATGGTAACGGGGCAAGAAAAGCAGTAACTAACTCTTCTTAAGCTCCTCTTTGCTTTACATATTTTACTCAATCTCTGCCTCTCCTCTTTCCCTGCACTAACCATGTCCTGCTATCTCACAGAATTATAAATTCAAAGAAGTGAGAATTGAGAAGGACCTTGGAAACTGTAAGACCCAACCTCCTCATTTTACGGATAAGGAAACTGAAGCCCAATGAGGAGAAATGAGTTGCCTAAGATCACACTTCTACAGAGTGGAGATCTCCCCAGGCAGAATGCTTTTGCCACCATCCAGGTTACCTAGAGACCACCACACCTCCCCAACCTCTCCACTGCTCTGCTTTTCCTCAGCACAAAGTCTACATCGCCTAGACGTCTCTAGAGCACGTATGATGTGATGGAGTCCTTCTCCAGTTGTTCCACAAATAAGAGCAAAAACAAACTTTCATCTTGGACAGTCCTTAGAAATCTTCCCACCCTGAACCCTCAGGTTCCTAACCTGTGCTGAGTGTCAAGAATTATACGTGATCCCCAGGGAGGACAGTGCTTCTGTACACAGGTCTTATTTTCCCAGTTAGACTGTAGGAAATTGAAGCATTCTTCCTTCCCTCCTCTTCAAGCCATATTCAGTTTGATGGCTGAATTGAAATCTGCAATGAAAAGAATCCAAGCAAATGAGCTCAGACCACTACACAAAGGAGGGAGTGCAGGAGGGAGATGATGAGAGGAGGGGGTATGTGTAGGGACCATTCTGTAGAAAAAGGAGGGTTTAATTCCAACTTTGTTGGAGTCCTGCTGTCCATACAGTCCTGCTGTCCTCACAAAGATGGGTTTTGCTTCACCCAATTTTTGTCAGCCCTCCATCTCCGGCCTGGGGCTGAATCCCACAGGGCACATAAAAGGCATACCAGGACTCGAGGACTCCCCATCCTGGAAACAAATCCAAAGCTGCTGCATCCTGTGGCCAAAGCACAGACTGAAAAATGGCTGCCTGGTCACCCCTTCTCATTCTGTTCAGGCCACTGGACGCAGCACTTGCCAGCTCCAGACTCACTTTTTGTCCAAAGACTCAATACACCTATTGAGTGGGTGTCCAGGAATGGCCTTTCCTCGGTCCTTTTCTGCTGCCTCCAGGCAGAAAGCCCAGCAGGCTCTGTTTTGTAAGCTGAGCCCCAGGCAGGGGAGGACTGGGCCACGTCGGGACTCCCCCTCATCTGCATTTAGCTCTCTTGCTTTGTGTCCTTGTCCTCTGCCACAATAGTGCCCCGTTTACTGAGATCCACCTGTGCACAGCACTGTGCTGATTCCTGAGAGGAACGGGGTAAAGAGAATGGGAATCTTGAGTCATGGTAGAATTTCCAGATAGCAACAACCAGAAGTCTTGTGTAGACCAAAGAATCCAATCACCAGGTACCACCAGCAGGCATCTTTCTGAAGGGGGTCTTCTGCCTACAGCCTGTGGGTAAACTGTTTCTGCCACCAAATCTCTTCAGTATGTATAGTTGAGGATTGCCTAGAGTCTACTTGCTATTTATTTGCTTGTTTGAAATTTGGGTGAATTCCCTCTTCTTATTGATTTATATTCCCTCTCACCCCCTCTCTTCTCTCTAGCATCACCTCCTCCCAGTTTGCAGTGTTAAAGACACATCTTTATTCATAGTCATGTGAACACATACAAATATTTATAAGCATACATAAGAAATTTTCTTTTTGTATTTTTTTTAATACTAGGTGCTTTTCCTTGCTATTTGATTTCTCACTTTGGAGTGCATGAAAAACATTACCCCTGGTGAATGGATATAGTTCTGACTCATTCTTTTCAAGCGGTGCATTGTATTCCACAGTTATGTGTACCTCAACTCATTCAATCATTTCTCTACCAATGGTCATTGAGGTTGCTTGCACTACAAATACTGCCGCTATGAACAGTGTTGCTGAAAAGTTCTTGTTCCTATGTCCTTAAATGTTGAGTTTGTGTTTCTATAGGCTAGCTTCTTAAGAGTGGCATTCCTAGGCCAATTACATGTATTTTAAAGTGCAAGTAATTATAGTAGATATATTTTAAATACATGTAATTTTAAACACATGTAATTGTAATTGAAATAGATGTTGTTAGATTGTTTTCCAGAAAGACTACAGTGTTTCCCATTCCCACCAGCAATAAATGAGAATGCCCCTTTCCCCACTTTCTAGCCAGCACTGAGTTTTAGTGCTATTTCTTAACTTTTGGCAAATAGTTGAGTGAAAAACATTTTATTACACTGGCACATCAATTTGCATTTTCCTGATTCCTAGGAAGATTGCTCATTTTTTCACAGATTTATTGGACATTTGGATTTTTTTCTCCTATAAATTGTCCACTCATGCCCTTTGTCCATTTTTCTACTGAGATGGTAAATTTTTTTTGCAAGTGAGTATGAGCTCTTATACATTTTGGATGTTAACCCTATGTTATGTTTTACACATCATGTAATTTATCATTTGCCTTCCTTTTGTCTTATAAGTAAACATAATCTTATATTTCTTTCTTAGCTTTTAAGTTTGTTGTCTGACTTAAAAGTTCTCTTCCCTACCTGAAGTTATCTAATATTATTTTATATTTTTTCTAAATTTAAAAATTCTTTTGTATTTAAATATTTGCTCACATATTTTTTAATGTGTTTTTTCCCTAAATTGTGTGAGGGACGGGTACAACTTCCTTTTCTTCTTAATGGATAACAGTTTTCTAGCACTATCCTTTAGTTGCTAAATTGAAATATCACCACTGTTACATACTTAATTAGCCTTTGTCTCTATTCCGTTCCACTGATCTGTCTTTTCTCATGCCAGTATCACAGTGTTTTGATAACTGTGAGTGATTTGAATTTTTTTAACATACACTAAGTCTAGTTTCCTCAACTTTTCCTTCATAATTTTCTTGCATATGCATAACATGTAATTGGCATTCCTATGTGGCATTTCTTGTGGCCTTCGGCTTCTGTCAAGTTGACCTGCATATCAGTGCCTTAATTTCTAGCTGGAAAGAGATACCATCTTTATAAAGTAGGGGATAAAATCTAGAGTCCCAGGAACAGAGTTCATCATGAAAATTTCTGGGCTGAAAGTTATCCATTTTGAAAACTGTTGCATCTTAGGTCCAAATATAATCTTTCGTCTTTATACTTATTGGAAAAATTGTAGAACACACAAATGCCTGGGGACATAGTCCAGACCACACAGCAAGTAGAGTGCTGTGGGGATTCAGACAGATGAAGGAAGCAGAGTAGGGGTAGAAGTCAGGCCAGTTCCTTGGTGGGGAGTCTTGCGAAGTGATGTGGTTTGGGTTCCACCAGTAATTAGCTCAAAAAACACCTTTGAGGGCTTCCCTGGTGGCGCAGTGGTTGAGAGTCTGCCTGCCGATGCAGGGGACACGGGTTCGTGCCCCGGTCCGGGAAGATCCCACATGCCGCGGAGCAGCTGGGCCCGTGAGCCATGGCCGCTGAGCCTGCGCGTCCAGGGCCTGTGCTCCGCAGCGGGAGAGACCACAACAGTGAGAGGCCCGCGTACCGCAAAAAAAAAAAACACCTTTGACAAGCTACTCAATCCGGGCTCCGTTTCTTCGCTTACAAAACAAGGTGGTGTTACCTGGTTGTTTTCAAATAAATGTGCTACTAGAGCACTGTGATTAAAAGCACAGCCTCTGGAATCACCCCAGGCGGGCTGCAAGTCCAAGCTTAGCCACTCCTTGAATTAGTTTGGAACTTTTATTTACTCTCTCAGTTTCCTCACACTTACATTTAAGATGAAAACTAGTAACTATTTCTCAAGGATTTGTGAGTTAGATGAACGAGTACATATAATTTGCATAGTGCCTGGCAAGTAGGAAGCACACAACAAATGTTAGTTATTACCGTTTCTATTATTATATGTCTAGAGATACTCCCCCCCAGCACTACCCTTCTGTTTGGCAGGGAGGTCCCGGGATATTGTGCAGGTGGGGTTCCTGGCTCCACCTCTACTTGACTTAGGAGTAAGCCTTAGAAGGGTTATTTATCTGTCCAGTTAGGGTTCTTTGATCTATGCCCTAAAAATAGACTGAAAGCCAATGGACTAAATGATCACGAGCATCACTGCCAGTGCTAATGTGCCAGTTACCTGTATCCGTCATTCCTAGTTGTCCACCCATGATGAGGCCTAAAATCTTGACCTGAGATATTTTATAGAATCACCGTATTATCACCATAATTCACCTAATGGCAGCAACTCTGAGTGGACTTAGGATGTTTACTTCATCTCCACAGACTAGATTTATGCTCTGTAATTTTAGAAGAGGCAGAAATGTCACATACTCCAATAAAAATAACAACAACAACAATAACAACTAACACGTCTATAGCACTTACTGCCAGGTACTATTCTAAATACACAAAACCCAGGAGACGGGTGTCTTTCATTTTCACAACTCAGGGAGGTAGGTAGGAATTGTAGTATAGAGCAGCAAAGTGACTTGTATCAGTCACACATCTGTTAAGTAATAGAACAGGACTTGAACTCAGGCAGTAGGGCTCAAGGGCGACTTCTTTGTCACCCTGCCTCTTCCACAGTTTTTCCTTGGAATCAACCATTTTCTGTATTTCCATCTGACCTGGAAGCTCTGTTTCTGGGTACCCTGCTTTTCTACTTGTCCCCACGGGCTGCAGGTGGATTGCTGTTTGTACAGTTTTTCCTGTATGTGTGTTACATGTGTCATGAGTTGCTCTTACTATTTGCTGAGGACCTACCATGTGCCTTGGGTCAGGCACTGTTTAAATGCTTTACATATATTATCTCATTTATTCTTACAACATCCCTATGAAGCACTATTGTTATCTCCATCTTTCAGCTAAGAAACCCAAGGCACAGGTAGAGTGTCAGGGACACACAGTTAATAAGTGGCAGGAAAAAAATTCAAACCTGGGTCAGCCTGATTCCAAAGACTGCTCTGAGCCATGACTCTACACTCCCCCAACTTACAAAGCTATAGAATGCTTTGATTACCATCTAAAAAGAACTTGGCAAAGAGGTGAGCCTCTCTTGTCAACCAGCTTCCTCACCCAAGGGAGCAACTCTGCACCCTCATCTGCCTTCCAAGCAAGAAACCTTGGTTGATTCCAGGACTGCTCAATACCTCCCTGTCCCCAGGTCACACAACTCATACGCCATGAAATTCCACAGCTGCTTCTTCCTTCCTTTCCTCCCACAGACCTGAAGCTTTGGTCCCAGAGCTAGGCATGTCTCCCCTATACGGTCAAAAGCTACCTCTCCACGCAGTACCAGAGAAATGTATTTGATATTGATTGTGCTGTATGACTAAGTAATATTTATTGATTTTCCTGGTGGCTGCTTACGCAAACGCACTCTACTGTCTTTTCACTGACATGTTTTCCAGAAAACATTTTATTTCGCAAGTAGCAAATCTGGAGGATTAATTCGTACCTGGATGAGACATTAATCCCTGATGTGGATTTCTTTAATACATATCTGGTTAAGACAATTTTGTAAAAAATCACTCTACTGAGTCTTTCAAGAAGTTATCCTTCTCAAATGAGTATTGAAGAGTTAATTCTATAAACGTGTGCAATCATGATGCATTCATTTTTTTAAATCTCATAAACACAAGTAGAACAGCTTTTACATCTTTTTATCACTAAATGTTTGTCCTTTTTCCTTCTGCTTATCTAGAATCTTACACAAAAATGCATAAACAAATATTTGAAAGTTCCCAATGGAAACACATTAAATGGTTTTACACTGAGAACTTTAACGAACTGGAATTTATACCCATATTTTCATGTCCAAAAGTTCAATTGTTCTGAACAAATTCCAACAATCGTAAGCTCTGGAATGAAAGCAGTCAAAACTGAAACCTTGGATTTCTGTTGTCTGTACTGTATTCAATATGGACTCCCTTAGACTTAAAAAAACATTTTCCCACTCCACTGCGTGATGGCCCCATGCTTTATATCTGATGCTGGTCAGGGGGGACATGCCCTGTCTGTCCATGGGCATGACCCTTACACCTCCAAGATAGGTCCAATGATTTCCAGGCCTTCTCTATGAGGTTGTCACAAACATTCCTTTTCCCCTTCCAGATCTATTATATTTTAATTTTTATTAAGGCTAAATATAGATGCTAGTGAATCTTAAAATTAACAAAATAATGATTGGTATGGTAATAATAAGCAGTAACCAAACCAATACACTTACTAGTTTATTCTCACTCACAGGTGTTTAGAACATGACATTGTTGTTTGCATTTCATGTTTGAGTTTTAAGTGTTATATTTCATACCAGAAGCCAAGATGAATGAATGAATGAATGCTTTTTTGACGGAACCCACGCTGCATTCTCCCTTCTGATCCTGAAATCCCTTCTATAGAACTTCTAAGAGGTGGTCTCCTCTTCAAGTGGGCTTGAATTCTTCCAGTGACAGAGAATTTACTACCTCATTATTTGCCACAGTTTAGTGAGTTAGTATTTACCTTCTTGTACCCCCTACCTAGGGCTAAAAAATATGCATAATCTTTTTCCCACGTAAGAGCCTGCATGACTAGTACCAAAAAGAATAGCAGTATTTACACCTAATGTTGAAAAAAATTCAACAGACTTGTTTAAAGTTATTTTGTGGTAATATCTTAGAACAACAGAAAATGAGGCCATTAGTCCACAAAGATCACCAAAAGTCCACAAAGGTCCATGAAGGTCCACAAAGATCCACAAAAGCTTTATGTGTCTCAGAATGTGGCTTCCCTGGTTTGTTTTGCTCTCTGATGGATACAGATGCAGCTTCTAATGTTTCCCCTGTGTCTCGGGCTTTCCCTTTTCGTGTCTCTCTTTAGTTTTCCTGAGACATTCTCTTTCTCCAGCCCATTTTCTTCCTTTTTCTTCTGCCCCTCAATCTTGAACTTTTTAGGAAAAGTAAAATTTAAAACAAAATTTTAATTTTAATGTATTGTACTTAGTGACTAAAGTTTACATAGTCTGATCTTAATGTATGAGTGATTCTCTTCTTTAAGTTAAAAAGTTAAATTTTAAAGAGTGAAAAATAAAATCATAGATTTATATTTGTATTTGCTTATAATTGCATGAAGCAACTCGACAAATATACCTAAAAAACAAATTTGGAAAGCCAACTATAGTGGGTAGGATGGAAAACTACCCACTAGAAGTAGGTGTGAGAGTTTCCACTAAACTCTTTATAATATTTAATTATCAAACTATATAAATGTGCTATGTGTTCAAAAAATTAAGTAAAAATGTCAAACTAAGTAACCACACTGAGTTTTTCCTCTTGTCATGTGGAACACCCAAAATAAAATAATTCCCTACTTCTTGCATAAATTCTGATTTTATGTAACATGTCTCTTTTAGAATTAGAGTTGAAACAGAGAGGAATCTATTATTTCCCTCATATCAAAATTTTCCAGTCATGTTATTTTTGCTAGAATATTTCCATAGGTAAAATATATTACAGCTAGATAAATATTTCCTCAATGGAAACAATATTTTCAAAATTGCCTAGAAAGTAATAAGTCACTGCCTATTAAACTATAGTTAAATCAAGTGTGACGATTAATTTTATGTGTCCATTTGTCTGGGCCACAGTGCTCAGACAGTTGGTCAAGCATTATTCTGGATGTTTCTATAAGGGCGTTTTTGAATGAGATTTACTTTGAGTAAAGCAGATTGCCCTCTGTAATGATGGTGGGCATCCAATCAGTTGAAGGCCTGAATAAGACAAAGACTAGCCTCCCCCAAGCAAGAGAGAATTCTGCCAACCGAGCCTTTGGACATGAACTGCAGCTCTTTCCTGAGTCTCTGGCCTGCCAGCCTCTCCCATCAGATTTTGGACTTGCCAACCCTCACAATCACATGAGCCGATTCCAAATTTTTCTCTCTCTCTCCTGTTGACTGTTTCTCTGGGGAAACCTGACTGACACTTCATGCAACTGAATGTATTTATTCAACAAACTATGATTTGTGTGCCAGGTACTGTGCTAGTGCTGGCGCAGAAAGACGACTAAGAGAGAACCCCTGCCATCGGGGAGCCCATGAGTCAAGTGAGGGAACAGGTAAGGAGCTGGTAGAGGGACTTCCCTGGCGGTCCAGTGGTTAAAAGTCCGCACTTCCACTGCAGGGGGCACGGGTTCAATCCCTGGTTGGGGAACTAAGATCCCACATGCCGCGCGGCCAAAAAATAAAAGAAGTTGGTAGAATGAAGTGTTGTTGCAGGTGCTACCCCCTAGTTAGTATTAGGGACCCCAAGAAGGAGCAGTCAGTCTGGGGGGTGGGATCAAAGGAGTTGCCTAGAGAAAAGGATAGCTGTATTGATCTTCTTTTGCACCTTTTTGATGCAAGGTGTTAGCAGCAATGGTCTGCAAGGCCCAGAACCCCTGCCTGCTGACCTGGATTTACCTGACCTGCTTTGTGTCTGTGGCCTAACAGTCACACAGGAGCACTGTAACGAAGAAAAGGGACGCGCCTGCCAAGCTTTGAGTTTATCAGATAGGAGCGCTCCTATAAATACCAAGTAGACGTAGAATGAATAAATCACACTCTTTTCCTGTTATTGTTTTTTTTTTCAAAGTTAGTGCAAGCTTTTTGATAACTACCATGCCCTTATATTTATGGAAATCCAGCTCATGGTATATCGATGCAATATTTATAAAGTTCATTTATCAGATATATACATTTAGAAATGGTCAGTAAACAACTTATTAATTTTTAAACAGAGACAAATGGCATACTTATTCATTATTCATTCACTTATTTACTTTATTAAAGTTTTAAAATGAAAAATCCTACTTTTCCTTTGCCATAATCCTCATCAATCTACATGCCATAGAGGATGCAAAACATAAACAGAAAGTCTATGGACTTTCATAGATTATTAGTTGAGACATCTTATATCTTTATAAGAAAATCACAAGAATGTACACAGCTTTCTACCACTCTTGAAAAAGACAGTTTTGCCTAAAATTCTGTTTTCAGTATCCAAAAGTAAACTATTTCCCCAAATCAAGATCTGATTTCTGAAGGCTGCAATTTGAAGCAGAGTAAGAAAATGGAAATATCTAAAATGAATTGAGGCTAAAATCATTAAAATGGAGGGTTTTTAGACAATAACAACAAACATAAGATTTGGAAAACAGAAAGCGTAAACTGTTTGATAGCAGGGTCTGCTGCTGAATTTATAGGATGTAACTCTGCCCGGCACGAAAAGTTAATGAGAATAAAACACTCCCTAAGCCGCCCTCTGAGAGTCATAGGTGAAACGGGACTGGCGGGAAGCATAGCGCCCCCGCCAAGCCTTGCAGGAATGAATCACAGATGAAATAAAAGACCTGTTTTCCAGCTGCCTGGTGCCTGGTTCCAGCAAGAGAGACAACTCTATATACCCCCAAAAGGCCTAGCCGGCAGCAGGATGGGCAGTGCCCGGGCTCTTTCAAGCTGGCGCGCCTTCACGAGGCCTCGGCCCTCTCCATCCAGTTAGAACAGGAAGTGCACTGGGCGTATGTTTTGCCGATACATACAACTTGGTGAGGTGTTCGAACTCTGAAATAGAAGCAGGCAGGCACTGGATAAGCTATCGCCGACTATGGGTAGGCACCTTTTGTCGTTATCACGGTGATTTTTATTTCTCCTGTTAGTAAGAAGCGTGCAGTTGGGGGGTGTGTGTGTGTGTATGTGTTTAATGGTTTAACTTTACTAAAACTAAGTATTTTCCACAAATCTCCAGAATGAAATCACTCATTAAACTACTAAAAACAGGACATAAGAACATTCTATAAACTTGCAGTCAGCCCAGAAAGGATAATAGCACTGACTATATATACCAAGTTCAGATTTACAACTTTTTGACAATGTAGATACTTTGAGGGAATCTTATCTGTTGTCATTTTAGAGTTTATTGTTGGTTTAACTTTAAAACAGTAATATCTAATTTTATTTTATTTTATTTTATTTTATTTTATTTATTTATTTTTTTTGCGGTAAGCGGGCCTCTCACTTGTGGCCTCTCCCGTTGCGGAGCACAGGCTCCGGACGCGCAGGCTCAGCGGCCATGGCTCACGGGCCCAGCCGCTCCGCGGCACGTGGGATCCTCCCGGACCGGGGCACGAACCCGTGTCCCCTGCATCGGCAGGCAGACGCTCAACCACTGCGCCACCAGGGAAGCCCAGTAATATCTAATTTTAGAAGCACATGTGAAACATCTGCCTTAGACCAGGTACGTGCTAGGTCATATCCTCTCCGGACTGCACGTTTCGTGAAGCCAGGGGCTGGGCTAAGTTTGCAGACCCAGCCTCGCAGGGTGCTTAGAGAACCAGTCACTCCACTAGGAGGTCAGTCTTTAAGTAGGTGTTTTCATCTCCATTTTATAGATAAACAAGTTCAAAGCAGTTAACTATAACTAGTCACACAGCTAGTCAGTAACTAGTGACACATGTGATGATCTTTATTCAAAATGCCAGGACTTCCCTGGTGGCGCAGTGGTTAAGAATCCGCCTGCCAATGCAGGGGACATGGGTTCAAGCCCTGGTCCGGGAAGATCCCACATGCCTCAGAGCAACTGAGCCCAAGAGCCACAACTACTGAGCCCACATGATGCAACTACTGAAGCCCGCGCCTAGACCCCGTGCTCCACAACAAGAGAAGCCACCGCAATGAGAAGCCCACCCACTGCAGTAAAGAGTAGCCCCCCCTCGCCACAACTAGAGAAAGCCCGTGCTTAGCAACGAAGACCCAACGCAGCCAAAAAAGAGCCAAACCCCGAGTGAGATCACAATCCTCACATCCTCACATGGAAAGTCCTTACTATAATGCGATACTTGCCTTGGTGAGAATTAATATCAGATCTTCACCTCAGGTAACGGTCACCGTTTCGGGGCCTGTTGCATGTTCTGTGAATATCCTTAGAAGGTTAGATGCTGCTGGCCCCAACAGCATTCTTGCTGCCCTGAAACCAGCGTGGTTTCAGTGTATTTACCTTCATGACCCAGTGAGGCCCTGTTAGTATCATGTTCAAGCCCAGAAATGAGCAAGATCCCTGCTGGGGGTATTTCTGACCATTTCCAAACTTGTAAGTTTATTAGGAAGGAAATTAGCAGGCAGTAAGGAAAAGGACCTAGAAAAAAATACAGATGGGAAAGGGCCAGCTCACACATGGCAGCCAAATATCTAAGACTATTGTCTGCCAGAAGATTTACATGAATCAGCAGAGCTTTCCTGATGTTGATTAGAGTGGTGAAAACTGGACCTCAGAGGAAAGATTGAGTGGATTATTGTATCCAGGGAAGAAATGGTGGGGAAATGGCATAATAATAGTCTTCAGGTACACAAGGAGATAAGTCTCCATTACCACTGACCACAGAAAAAATAGAAAATAAAAAAGAGAAATAAATTTACGCTGAAGCAGGAGGCATTAAGATTGCCAATAAGAAAACCTAATTTTGTCAGTACCCCAGTGATTCTCAAACTGTTTGGGCTTGTCCTTCCTTGTTTTTGTTTGTTTTTATAACAGAGTTTTGAAAATCACCCAAGGGGAAAAAAGACTGGGTGACATATGTACACACACATTAAAATTAATGGGAATTGAAATTAATTTTGTTGCTAGTGACCCAGCCAGAGTTTTACTGCCACAATCTGGCCAATGGGGCAGGCAAGCTTGGTGGGGAGGGTCATTTGAGATAAGGATGTCCCAACACGTTCTTGTGCCTAGGCTACAACATTCACACTGGGGCTTTAGAGACAGAAATTTCCAGACTTCCCACTGATTGAGAGTGACTGGAGGTAGCAAGGTGTTCAGGAAAGAGCCCAGACCAGAGCTGGGCAGACCTGGCTTCAGATCCTTGCTCTTCCTCTTTGCTGTAAGACCTCGAGCAAGTTATATAGCTTCTCTGAGCCTCAGTCTTTCCAACTGTAAAATGGGAAGGTAACACCAGCCTTGTTGAGTTACAAGAATTGCATGAGACCCAGCGCAGGAAAAGCCAGGTATGCAGAGGACATTCAGATATTAGCTACCTTCCTTGCCTCTCCCCAACCTCTATTAAATTACCCCTGGGGTGACCATGCTAAGGGGACTGCCTGAGCAGACAGTGGTGTCCTCATGACCCTAGGATCTTCATTTGTCTTTTGAAAATAGGAGTACAATACCTGGCTTCTGCTTTACCAAACAAGGAAAGTAAAAAATAAATAAATAAATAAGTCTTTCTTACAAAAGACAATGGTTTAATGTAAAATATAAATGGTTAGAGGGATGGTAATAAAAACTACTTTTCCATTGAGGTTGGGGACCCACTGGTACCACAGGCTACTCACCATCCCCACCCCAAGGAGGAGGAAGACAGCGCAGACCTTAAGCTTCCCACCTGGGTTACTGGAGGTGTTTGGCAAAAAGGGAATCTAGAATTTGATAGCAACCTACCTCTGGCCACGCTTGTGAGGTTGCCCAATTTCAGCCTCACAGCCAACTCTGCACACATGTGGATGTGCATTTGCCAACAAAGATGGGAGATTAATCATGGATATAGGCACTTTCATCATACAGCTTCCATAGATAAATCTTAGCAATGATTGAGTTGCATAAGCATTTCCCTTAACAGATCTCTACCAATGATTCTTTTGCATCTACCACTACCCATCATGGCTATACCCAAAATCAGTTTGCTGGTCTCTCAGACCAGCATCCCAGAGCTCTTGTGAGGATAAGTAATCCAGATGCTCACTAAATATTTGTCAAATATGGATATACCAATTCCTTAAACAGGCAAGGCTTCACATACTTTCTGAGCATGAGGCCCCCTTCTAAATGTCAGTGATCTGCAAGGACCACCTGCAGGTGGTCCAGCAGCATAGTTATACTTTTACTCTCTGTTGATTAAGATTAAATAGGACAAAACGATATAATAAATTTACGTGATCGCAAAAGCATCCACCCTCAAGAGACCAAGCCTTTAACGACAGGACGCTGGGTCCACTGGGGATGGTAATGCTGCTTCCTCACGGTGTCATGGGAGTAATGCAAGCCTTCTTGGTGAATGGACATGGCGAGCATTTCTTTAATTAAATATGATAAATTATCAGTAGATTCACAGTGATGTTAACCTGACACGAACTCAGAATCTCAATTTGATTTCAATTTGGCTCATATCATCAGTGTTTCTAGGCAGCCTAATTTGGTTTAGATGTTGATTTTTAATTTGGTTCCGTAGAGCACTGTGGGATGAACATATTTCCCAGAAGGAAACAAATAATGTTAATTCCAAGGGACTTCACACTTAGTAGCAAAGAATTCTCTAAAATATGAGACAGTAAAGGAAGCTGAAAACTGTTCCCTTTTCCTTGTTCCTCTGTAAAAACTCACCGTGAGCTGTGCTTCGGGCTCTTTTCTGGACTCACAAAGCCCTGGGTGGTCTGGTTCCTATCAGGCTTTACGTTGCCATTTCCCAGTGTGCCCTGCCCTGCTGTCTTCACTCTAGCCACGCTGTTCTTCTCATCCCCTCACGTATACAGTGTGTCCCTCCTACCTCAGGGCTTTTGTACATGCTCTTCACTTTATCTGGAATGCCTTTCCTTCTCCCATTTCACCCTGCTAACTCCCACTCATCCTTAAGAACTCAACCCCAAAGCATTTGTTCTCCAGGAAGATTTCTCTGAAATCCCTGGTGTGAAAGAAAATGTGTGTGTGTGTGTGTGTGTGTGTGTGTGTGTGTGCACGTGCACACTTCAGCAAGGTTTGTGGATGGAAAGGGTAGGGAAAGAATATAGTTTCTCCTAGTACCTGTATCTCTCATCTTCTTGACACTTTTCAGTTTCTACTTTACGTTTGTTTTATAGTTGTTCTATTTTCATATCTCTGCCACTAAACTCTAAGACCAACAAAGATGGAAGCCATGTCTGTATTTATTCACTGTTGTTTCCCTAACACCTGGACTGCTGCCCAGAACATAGGAGAACCTCAGTAACATGAGGTACCTCGTTTGTTGAATAAATGAATATATATATAATTATTCTCTACATTTAAAAAATCATAATTGATAAAGGGAAAGGGAGAAAGTGACACTGAGATATCCTGGTTTAGCTAAAGGCATATAGATTAAAAAGCAGGAAAATGACTCAGGCATTTTCCAGCTACGTGATCTGAGCCAATTATTTAATCTCCCTGAGCTTCAGTTTCCTCAAACATAAAATTGTAACAATAATGTCTACTTCAAAATATTGCTGTAAATATTAAATAAGATACCTATGACATAAAAACTGATTGGTTCCCATTCCTTTTATTATCTTCTTATATTTGGCTTTGCAAAGACCACGGGTTAAATTCCACAGTACAATATATACTCAGGGGGACCAGTTCAGCTGGTCAGTGTTTAGAGACCCCCAAACACATTCTACTTCTCCTTACAGCTGAGTGGGCAGATTTTCAGTACAGCAGGACACAGAAGGAGATTTCTAAAGCCAAAACATGCTTTAGGAGTTAGAGATCCATTTTGGACTACTCTTTCCATTTAATGACACTTTGGAACCACGAGCCCTTTGAATAGATTAACTATTGTGGATCTCAACAACATGTCTTCATTTACCCCTGGTTTCCCTCTTTCCAAGTTAGTGTGTCATTCGGGGAAAAGCTTCAAAATAGCTTTGGAAACAACTTTAAAATAGCATCCAGCGAGTCCATTTATTTTAAGTACACAAACAGGCAAAACCAATCTAGGCTGTCGGAAGTGAGGGCAGTGGTGACCTTTCGGGGGAGGGGCCGTGACTAAAAGGGAGCATGAAGGGGACTGGCAAGGTTCTGCGTATTGATCTGAGTACTGGTTACCCAGGTGTGTTTACCTTGTGAAAACGCATTGAACTGCAGTCATAATATGTACACACTTTTCTGTCTGTACGTTATGTTTTATTCGGGCTCTGGGGAAACGGTGCTGAGACTTGAAATTGCCCTATTCCTCTCCTGTGATGGCTGTAATTAAAATACCAGGGTCTGGAAGTCAGTTTGTGCTTTTCTCTCTCCCTCTTTCTCTCGTTTCTCCTTCCTTTCTGACCCTACCCCTACAGAAGCACGTACACACACACACACACACAGTCTTGCAGTCACTCACTGTAATGACTTGTCTGAATACTGTATCCACAACTGATCTCACTTGTTTCCAGCTCTCATTTGCCAAAACTCATACTATGGAAGATTTTCCTGCCCTTAGCAAAAGGAATTTATTGCAAAAACTAAGTGACTCTGTATCTCAGACATTTAGCGTCTCTTGTCACCCTACCTAGCTCAAACATACACACACACACACACACACACACACACACACACACACACACTCCATTCACACACAGCAGCCAACTGGACAGCTCCAAATGTCGTCACTCCGTTATGGACCGAAAGTCTGTGTCCCCTCAAATTCATATGTCCCCCAATGTGATGATATTTGGAGGTGGGGCTCTTGGGAAGTAATTAGATTTAGATGGACTCCTGAGGGTAGGGTTCCCATTGATGGGATCAGTGTCCTTATAAGAAGAGCGAAAGAGACCAGAGCTCTCTCTCCACAATGTGAGGACCCAGTAAGAAAGCGGCGTCTACACGCCAGGCAGAGGGTCATCACCAGAAACCAGCCATGTTTGCATCCTGATCTCAGACTTGCAGCCTTCAGAACTGTGAGAAATAAATTTCTATTCCTCTAGAATCACCCTTGGTACCAAAAGACACCTCCCTTTCTAAAATGTTCAACGGCGTTCCAATTTTCTTAGACTAAAATTCAAATCCCTTGTCACTTCGCACAGGCTCTGTGAGACCTGTCTCTTGTTTCCTCCCTCATCTTCCTGTCCTAGCACATATACCCCACTTGTCTCCCTTCTATTCCTCACTGGCCTCTGGGTCTTGGCCCTTGTAGTTTCCTCTGCCTGGACCTCAGAACTCCATACAGATGGCCACGTCCCATCCTTCCAGGGGCAACACCAAGGGTACTTCTGCTAGGCCTTCCTTAGCCACCCCTGATGGCCAAGTTCATCATCCAGTTAATTGTTTTTTTTTTTTTCTTTTTGCTGTACGTGGGCCTCTCACTGTTGTGGCCTCTCCCGTCGCGGAGCACAGGCTCTGGACGCGCAGTCTCAGCGGCTATGGCTCACGGGCCCAGCCGCTTCGCGGCATGTGGGATCCTCCCGGACCAGGGCACGAACCCGTGTCCCCTGCATCGGCAGGCGGACTCTCAACCACTGCGCCACCAGGGAAGCCCCATTCAGTTAACTTTTTAACAGTGCTCACCACTATCTGATGTTTTTCTTTTCTTCTTTTTTCAGCTTTGCTGAGGTATACTTAACAAGTAGAAATTGTATGTATTTTAGGTGTACAATGTGATGTCTTGATACAGCTGATATTTTCTTAGTCACTGATTTGTCATATGCCACCTCCTGTAGAATGTGGGGAGCCTGTGAAGTTGGGGATTTGCTTGTCTTCTCACCTCTCCCCACCATCGCCCCGCTGGCCTAGCAGTGTACCTGGCACATACCAGGTACACAGCTCAAATTTATGGAATGAGGGAATGACTGCATAAACATCAAACTGTGTTCTATTCTTGCCTCTGCTTTTCCTGCGTAATCAAGTCCCCACCCTGTACCCAGTTCATCATGTGACACCTCCACGTCTGGTCTCTGCCCTAAAGAGCCACCTCATGTCCTATTCTCTCAGGCCTGGTCCTTGCCTCACTCCTGCCAGGCCCACCCAGGTGGCCCTCCCGTCTGCTGCCAGCCCCCCAGGGGGCTGACTCCTGCCCTCCCCTCGCTTCCTGTGTTTCACCCCACCCACCCCAGCCCCGCCCCTTCGCAACGCCCACCACCTGCCTGTGCTTCCACGTGCCACGTGCCTCTGGAATCCAGCACGGCCGGGCCCCGCGCACAAGCCTGCGCGCTCCCTGCGACCTGGCACTGGTGGGTGCGGCCAGCAGTTTGGCCACCGGCGTCCTGATCCTGCAACTCAAAGGACTTGGAGCTCCAAGTCGGGACAATTCCATCTGCTGAATGTCGCTCCGCCGGCTTCCTGTCCTCCCACAGCCACTCCCTTTGTTGAAACCCCAACATTCCTCTAGGACTATGGCAATAACCTCCTACTGGCCTTTTTCCGTATCAACTCTTTCTCAACTGCGCATTGGATTACTTTCACAATTAGAAAAGCCAGCCATGAAAACACGTATTGAGCGTATGTTTTGTGTAATGTATACTGTCAGACAGTAGAAAGGGTACAAAGATGGTACAAGGGATGACTTCTCACCACTGTGTGCCTCACATGATCTAGTGGGGGCCATGAATCAAGCGTGCCAGGAGCTGGTTTGCGAGGGAAATGCGGTGAGTGCCGTGGGGAGGGAAGATACCTGCGAGCATGATAAAATACAAAGATGAGTAAACCGGAGACCGGGGAGGCGTCCCAGAGACCAGAGAGGACGAACTTAGACTGTGAGCCCAGCGTGACGAGCCCCGGCTCCTCCAGCCGCTCCCCAGTGGCTCTGAGACCCAAGCAGGTTTCCTTGCCCAAAGTCGATGCGCAGTTAATCCATGTGGAATGAGGAAATGACTCTAGTACAACCCTTCTTATTTTATATAAGAGGAAACTGAGGCCTCCAAGAGTTAAATGAGTTGTTACAAAGTCATAAAACTGATTAGTGTTTGACCAAAGCCCAAATCTGCCCCCAGCCAGGGCTCTTTCATCTGCATGGCTAACCTCGGCCTTTTCTTCTCCGAGCTAATGGGGCCAACTTATTTTATCTTTCCTTTCAGTGTCATGTTTATATCCTCTTAAACATCTTCTGTAAGAGAAGAGCAGGTTAGGCAATTCTTGGCATTCAAAATAAACTTTTCCCATGTTTGAAAACTTGACCCTAAGAACACGGGGCGCTGTGCTTTGCTTAGGATGCTCCTGGTGTATTCGATTATTGAACATGAAATAAGTGCGGCTGCATATGGTGCCACCTTGCTGGAAAGAATGCACACACTTTGATGTCCTCCCATCGCCTTTATCCTTTGGGCAGGGTGTCCTGAACTAAAATATGGCATTTTCCCAGAATAATTCTATGTCTCTGTAATATAGTACATAATCTGCATATTGTGAGCTTTCAGAGCACACACACAAATATGGCTGTGTGGTGTTTATTTATTTATTTAGAAGATGTTGGGGGTAGGAGTTTATTAATTTATTTATTTTTGCTGTGTTGCGTCTTCGTTTCTGTGCGAGGGCTTTCTCTAGTTGCGGCGAGCGGGGGCCACTCTTCATCGCGGTGCGCGGGCCTCTCACTATGGCGGCCTCTCTTGTTGCGGAGCACAGGCTCCAGACGCGCAGGCTCAGTAGTTGTGGCTCACGGGCCTAGTTGCTCCGCGCCATGTGGGATCCTCCCGGACCAGGGCTCGAACCCGTGTCCCCTGCATTAGCAGGCAGACTCTCAACCACTGCGCCACCAGGGAAGCCCTGGTGTTTATTTTTATTGTGGTAAAATATACATAAAATATACCATTTTAACCATTTTAAAATATATAATTCAGAGTTATTTAAATACATTGACAGTGTTGTACAACCATCACCGCCATCTATCTCCAGAACCTTTTCATTTTCCCGAACAGAAACTCTGTGCCCATTAAACAGTAACTCCCCATTCCCTCCTCCCCTCTTCCCTGGCTACCACCAGTCTACCTTCTGTCTCTATCAGTCTAACTACTCTAGGGACCTCATACAATATTTGTCCCTCATGTATGGCTCATTTGACTTAGCATAATGTCCTTAAGGTTCAACCATGTTGTTGCATGTGTCAGAATTTCCTTCCTTTTTAAACCTTGAATAATATTCCATTGTATGTATGGACCCCATTTTATCTCTTCATCTGTGGATGGACACTTGGGTTGCTTCCACTTTTTGGCTATTGTGAATAGTGCTGCTATGAATATTGAAGTACAAGTATCTGTTTGAGTCCGTGCTTTCAATTCATTTCCGTGTACACACGGAAGTGGAACTGCTGGGCATATGGTAATTCCATGTTTAACTTCTTGAGGAACCTCCACACTTCCTTCCATAGCAGCTGCACCATCTTACATTCCCACCAAGGTTCAAGGGTTCTACTCTCTCCACATCTTCACCAACACTTGTCATACTCCATTTTGCTTTGTATTTTTGTTTGTTTATGTTTTTAATAATTATCATCCTAATGGGTGTGAAGTGGTATCTCATTACAAGGTTTTGGTTGCCTCTTTGTGTGTATATGTATGCATGTGTGTGTGTGTTTCTTGCTAAAGATAGAAAGAGAGTAGCTTCCTCTCTTGGGGCTACAAAAGACCTCTGTCGTTAGATCCAGAGCCCTGTGCTCTCAGTAAGGCCAGGACAACAGTCCCCAGAGAAAGGACATAACCCTTGATCTCAGCCCAGAGGCTGTGAGCAAGTTCACGAGAGTTTATAGAAGCATGTTAGGCTGAGAAGCTGGCATCTTTCCATATCTTTTCAAACTCACTTCCTAAAGATTCTCCCTCTTGGAGAGAGAGGGAGTGGGGTGCAGGGGAGAGGAGACAGAGGATCAGGGTCGTACGTCAGAGCCCAGTATGGCCAAGCAGGGGACACACAGGCCCACAAGGGTCTTTATTAGGACAAGGGATTGGGGTCTCTCACTGAGTTGCCAAAGCTAAGTATAAGACAGTCAGGGTCCAGCTCAAACTCAAAGATAGAATCACATGCCAGCAGGAGAGAAATCAAGAATCCAGTAAGGCTACTGGGGAGGTCAGAACCTCAGAGATTAGGATCTGGATTAAAGTAGAGGCAAAAATAACAGGAAACAAGGTCAAAAAACCAGAAGGTCCAATTTGAGCTTCTAAATTGGGATCAGTTACACAGGAAATTAGAGACAGAAGAAACTGAGGAGGCAGTAGGGTTCAAGGTCACTGACTAAGACCTGTTAAGTGCAGAGAAGCAGATTTCCAACAGGGCTTTGAGGTCACCCAACATCCCTGACTGTGCCCGGTGGCATATCTTCTTCCGCCCAACTGACAGCCATGCCCGCAGGCTCACCTACTGTCACTGGAGGGCGATAATACCCTCGAGGTCTTTCCGAGGGGCTGTTAGGCACACCGTAACATGTATTTCCCGTTTCTTCAGTGGAGTGAGCAGAGCAAACAGAAAAGTTAAGAGTCCTGCCCCTTCCCAAAATGGGTCTGCGCCACCGCCAAACACACAGGAGAAAAATGTTAAAACTAGTTATGGGGGGTGATGGATCCTAGAGAAAGATCAGTAGAGAATTGGGAGAATTGGGTGGTATGTGGGATTCTAAGATGGCCCCCAAGGTGACGTGCATGCGTAGTCCTCTCCCCTTGAGCAGGGGTGGGACCAGGGAACATGATGGGATGTCACCCTAGTGCCAAAGAGGGGTTATCCTGGGAGGGCCTGACCTAATCTGAGGAGACTTTAAAAGAAGATGAAGCATCAGAGAGATCGTCTCACAGTGGCCTGGAAGAAGATGAGCGCCATGCTGTGACCTGCCTCGGGGGCCACATGACCAGGCACTACAGGCAACCTCTGGGCGCTGAGAGCCAGCGAGCAAACAGGAACCTTGGTCTTAAACTGCAAGGGAGTGAATGCTGCCAACAACTTGGATGTGCTTGGAAGATGACCCAAGCCTCAGATGAGATCACAGCCCTGGCCGACACCCTGCTTTCAGCCTGCGAGACCCTGAGCAGAGGACCCAGCTAACCCATGCCCGGACTTCTAATCCAGAGAAACCATGGTCAGAATTTGTGGAAATCTGTTATGCAGCAATAAAAAGTGAATGCACCTTGCCTACTGGATGGAGGACATAAGCGGTAGGTATAAGCTGAACCTTGAATGTCTTTGATTTGCTCCCCGTCATGTAGGACAAGAGATCAATAGTCACTTCATAGAGGCACAGATCCATGTGAGACCATAGCGAGCATTATCTCCAGCCCTCAGAGAGGCTTAAGTGCCTTGCTCAAGGCCACGCTGCTAATTAGTGGCAAATACAGTGGTCAGACTTCAAGGTGCCCTTACCTGGAAGTAGTTCTGCTGTAAAATGGGTCAAGAATGCAGAGTATTAGAAACTGCAAGAGTCTTCAACACCATCTTGTTGAAGCCCCTGCACTTTAGACAGGAGGAAACTGAGGTACGGAGAGATTAGGGGATTTGCAACATTCTTTCCAATTCATGAAGCTGTGACAAGCACAGGTCCAGCCACCTAACAAATAATGGCATTCATGCAACTGCCCTTCCAAACAGAAATCAGGGCTTCCCTGGTGGCGCAGTGGTTGAGAGTCCGCCTGCCGATGCAGGGGACACGGGTTCGTGCCCCGGTCCGGGAAGATCCCACATGCCGCGGAGCAGCTGGGCCCGTGAGCCATGGCCGCTGAGCCTGCGCGTCCGGAGCCTGTGCTCCGCAACGGGAGAAGCCACAGCAGTGAGAGGCCCGCGTACCGCAAAACAAAAACAAAAACAAACAGAAGTCAGTGGTGTGTGCCAAAAATTGATCCCCAAATTAATAAACAGCTAATAAGATGCATAAGAGATACTTGAGTTCCCATGACAGCGAACCAAGTTGCTCCCAGCTCACACTGGAGGTGTTAAATGGTCACTAAAATGCCCGTGGCTTTGTCCTTTCCAGGAAGCCCTGGCTGCATTGCAGGAGAAAGTGGGGAGGGCCGGCAGTGGAGGCAGGGATGGGCTTGTTAGGCTTTTTTTCTTAGAAGCTTAGAAACAAAAGAAAATATCGCTGCTTCGCCAGTCAAGGACCTTTTGTGGAGGTTGATGTACGTCAGTCAGATTTGGGGTGTGTGTGTGTGTGTGTGTGTGTGTGTGTGTGTGTAACCGAACAGCCTGTCACAGCCTCATTTTCCACAATGCAAGTCTCCCCTAACTGATAACACTCTAAATAACAGGTGAGTGACTCCTGGCAGGAAGGAGATTGTCTGACCTCATTGTTTGCCTTTTCCCCCCCTCTTTGTTCTTCACAAATAAAGGTTTTTTAATAAACTGAAAGGTCCTCCGCTCTTGCCTGATGATAAAATGAAAGGAACCAGTGAGGTATGGTACAACGTGGCAGCAAAAACGGAGAAGCTCATCAGAAAATAACAAAGGTGCAAGTTAAAGATAAGGCGGCTGTCAGAGATTAATCCTGCCGCCTGATTGTTTTCTTTAATACCAAAGCCTGCAATAGCAAGCGATAAGTTTGCTGAGTAATTTGGTTTTTGGTAAGGAAATAAAATTCAGGTAGGCGCCATAATTGATTTCCCTTTCTTTAGTTTTCTAAACATTCAACAACAACAACAAAAAGCCTGACTTGCCTACACTTGCTTTCTTCCAGCTACACTGCCAATGCCATCCTCTTGACCGAGTCTACCTTCTTCATCCCAGAAGCTTCCAAAAAGAGGGTAGGACTGAGCAAGAAACGTTCCCCTCTCCCAGCGACATGAGGTGCGATTTACTTGGAATCCCTACATTCACGTCTGTCAGGGAGTGAACTGTGCCACCCCTTCCATAAAAGATGTTGGAGTCCTTACCGTCGGAACCTCAGAATGTAACCTTATTTAAAAAGAGCATCTTTGCAGAGGTAATCAAGGTCAAATGAGGTCATTAGGGTGCACTCTAATCCAATCTGACTGATATTCTTATGACAGGGGAACTTTAGACACAGACCCAGGCCCACAGGGAGGATGCCACGTGAAGATGGCGGCAGAGGTTGCTGTGCTGCATCTACAAGCCAGGAAACACCAAAGATGGCCAGCAAACTGCAGCAGCTAGGAGGGAGGCGGGGAGCAGATTTCCCCTCCGTTTCCAGAAAGAACCAACCCGCCCACACCTTGATCTCAGACTTCCGGCCTCCAGAACTGTGAGACAGTAAGTTTCTGTTGTTTAAGCCACCCAGTTCGTGGTACTTTGTCAGGACAGCCCTAGCAAACCAACACAGCAGCCACCTCCAATACACCCAGGCAGCAAGGAACCCTCACCTCTAACCTGAATGGCTCACTAGGCCAATTCTGACCACTGTCTTCGCATCCCTACCACCCACACCCCCAGCGCTTTCCTCAAAGCTTTGGGCACAACTGTAAAGAAGGCAGCCAAGGGAGAGAAAAACCCGGAGACACCTGCCTACTCCCTCCTCGTGCGTGTGAGAGGATCAGAGCCCCTTCCCTCCTGGGACTCCAGGGCATTTGGGGCAAGGGTGCTTAGACCAGGGCCCTTGCCACTTGCGTGCACACGCAGCGCCTCTTCCGCTCTGTTGTCTCTGGTTGGTGAAAACGCAGAGCAGCGACCTAGCGTCCATCCCAGAGAGTCACTGGGAGGGGGATGCTGCTCGGAAGCCCTGAACGCCAGGCGGGAGGCTGTGTCTCCAGCTCCTCGCCGCCTGGATTTACAAAATCCCTGTTCTCTTTTTTAGATCGGTGATCTTCGAACTTGAACGTGCATAGGAGTGAAACACCTGGGAATCGTGGTGAAATGCCGGCTCTGGCTCTGGAAGCGTGCGGTGGGGCCGCAGGGGCTGCTTTTCTAAGGAGCAGCCGGGTGATGGCCATGCTGCTGGCGGGAGCACCACCCCCGAGGTGCAGGGTCTGGACCCTCACGAGGTGGAGGCGTGGGAAGGGGTCTCCACAGAGGGGGGTCCCCATGGTGGCCCGGAGGCAGCGCTTTAAGTGGCCACAAAACTCCGCAGATCCCCATGTCTCTGGGCTGGGAAAACCTTCAGGAGGGTCGGAGGGGAAAACACAAAGGAAACGTCTGCGGGGGTGAAGCTGCGATGGGTGGGCTCCCGAAGGAGAAAGCGTGACGCGTGCACGTGCTCCCGGAGGCACGCTCAGAGGCGGCGCGGCAGCAGCAGTCTTCTCTATTGTGATAAAATGAACAGCCCCCAGGTGGCTCGTCCAGCAGCTAATTTCTCATCTTATCTATTATGTGAATGAGATGGGAAAACAGTTTCCTGTTTCTCGCAGGTGCCACTGACATGGAAGATACTGAACGAATTCCCTGGAAAAGCATGCAGTCACGTCCCTCCGCGGGCGCGCCGGCTTCTCGGGGAAGAGTTGATGCGGCCGGGGCTGCCCTCAGTTGCAGAAGCAGTGAAGCGGCGTCTTTGCAGACGCACCCGTGTTACTATCACCTCGGAAAATAGCTGAGGGGCCGACAGGTCTTTTTGGGTGGTCATATTTCATGGCAGACATTCCTTGAGGCCCAGATGAGGGCCAGGCCTTCCATGACCCATCCCAGGCTGGCTGTGTGATGGGGTGAAGGAGCCCCTTCAGGAAGCAGGCCCAGCTCGCAGCCAACACCTCCTCCTCCAACCTGCCTTCCCAGCCCCGCAGGAGTCCCAGCGGCCCACACGCCCTCCTCCCAAGGCCCCTCAATCACAAACCTTCCCCGAGAAGGATGACAGCTCTGTTCTAGTATTAGCAAAGAGGGTCTGGGGGAATCACAGATTTTCACGAGCATTTGGCGCAGATCTCTCTCACTAGCAGCAAAGAAACTGAGGCCCAGAGTGGTTGACAGATTTGGCGAAGGTCACCCAGCAGGGAAACAGCCGAGCCTTTTGGGTCCATGCTGTGGGCAAGGTCTGGCAGAAGGGTAACCTTAGAAAGCAGTGTTAGTGAGGTAGGAGGGTTGTCTAAAGACAACGAGATACCCAGAAAAACCCTTCCGACTCGGGTTGTTCCAGGTTTTGACCCGGAAACATAACACACCTGAGAACAAGTTCTGATGTGGAGAGACAGAGCCAGCAGCCGGCACGGGAGGGTCCCAACTTGGGGCGTTTTTGAAAATGCTGATGACGGGGCCACGCCTCTGACAACTTGAATCCGAATCTCTCAGGCCTCACGGTCCCTGTGAGCTTGTTAGAAATGCCGACTCTCGGGCCCCACCCAGTCCAACGGCATCAGAATCTGGATGATTCCCTTGCATGTGAAGGTTTGAGAAGCGTGCTTGGGCTACACATCGGAACCACCTCCAAAGGGCAAGGCCTGCTGTGAGTGGTTTTTTTTGGAGAGGTGAGGACCATGGAGAGGACAGCAGGGCACAAAATGTAAGCTCACAGGCTTCGAAGACATGTTCCTCTGTATTCCAGTCCTGCAAAGGCTCAGCCATCTTCAGGAAAAGGAAATGTGGGTGAGGAAGTGGATCCCAGAGAGGTGGTCCAGCTCAGCTCAACCTTATGACCTGGAGCCAATCACAGCTGACTCCAATGATCTAGACAGAAAGGCTGGTGATCCTGCGTTCACTTCGAACAAGAGCAAGAGCAGTGAGATGACTGAAGTCTCAGCGCAGCACAACTGGGTAAGTGATGGAGGGGAAGGAGGTAGGCAGGATGGAATAGCCGCTGGAATCAAAGGTAGCTCAGGGCTTCCCTGGTGGCGCAGTGGTTGAGAGTCCGCCTGCCGATGCAGGGGACACGGGTTCGTGCCCCGGTCTGGGAAGATCCCACATGCCGCCGAGCGGCTGGGCCCGTGAGCCATGGCCGCTGAGCCTGCGCGTCCGGAGCCTGTGCTCCGCAATGGGAGAGGCCACAGCAGTGAGAGGCCGGCGTACAGCAAAAAACAAAACAAAACAAAAAAAACTAGCTCAGCTGCAGCTCTATGGCCTTGGGCGAATTGTTTAACCTCTAAGCCTCAGTTTGATCATCTGTAAAATGGAGAAAATAACAACTCATTCATGGAGCCATTGTGACCTATCAGGAGCTAAATAAATAAAGCTGTTGACAGTTTTGGGTTACCCCTGTGCAAAAACAGTAGCTGTAATTAGTGGTAATTCAATTTCAACTCCATGGTCATTTTAAGGACATTATAAGTTAGTCAAAGACAGATGAAATGTGAACAATAATCTTCTCTTTACAGAGTAAAAAGCTAATGTTGTGGTTATAAATAACTCCCCTGGCTATAGAAGACTGTCATCTCTGTCTCCTCCAGGCAAGCCTAGTTTAATTCACCGCGGTGTTTTCCTACAAATGTAAAAAGAACAATGATGAAGAATATACAAGAAAACATGGGGAGGCATGAAAATCAAAAAGGCATTAACTGATAGGGAAAAGGGAGCAAAGAACTAGGTTAAAATTATGCAGAAGACCCTCTAGATAAATACCAGAGTGAAAAGACAGCTAATTGAAGAATGAGGGAGTTTTCTTAACCAGTGCTAGCTGAGTAAAAATATAATTAGCTTTGATTCATGAAGATTGCTACAATATGACTCATTTACCAAAACAGTTACTAGCAGAATTACATTTGTTACTGTGAGAAGACCACGTGGGAGCGAGGACTGTAGTAAATACCAAGTAATGTTTCTACTTTTCGCAGTGGCACCTTGAAAAAGAGTTTTGTTTCCTCATCAGCAGTTTTCTGTGACCCTGCTGCTCTCAGAAGCGCCTTTGGCTATTATCAGGAACACAGAGACCTTCTGGAGAGATGGGAGGTGCTAATGTCACCGCTTCCCAACCAGGGCCTTGGGAATGTCTCAACTTTCCCCGCCTGGGCACAGCACAGTCTGGGGCTCAAACTTTTCTCCAAGTGAAGTCAAAGCTCCTCGGCAGCCATGCCCTTCCTTGGCTTTCATGCCTCTGGTGCTGATGTCTCTCTCCTTAGAGATTCCACACGAACCTAGACATTGGAAGACCTTCCTTATGGTTTATTGGTTGTCTGATTGCTCTAAGAAGGGAAAGCCAGTGTTTTTCCATTCAGATGTTTTGTCTTTAACTCTACTGTAGGAGGCTGGGTGCTCATCCCTGTAGCAGAGAGCCGTTTAAACATTCAAACCTTCAATTCAGGGAAGATGACGGCTAGGTCAGTGCACTAGCACAGGTGGGAAAGCGCTGGGTAGAGGTAATCTCAAGGGTCAAAGGGACCTTAGAGAAGTTCTGGCCCAACCTCTTTAAGGATGGACACGGATGCAGGGAGTATGTGTGTAAGTGACATGAAGAGCCATGTGTTTTATGAAAACAGAATGAATGGCACAGGAAGAAATAAGAAGATGCATTTCTCACATAGAGAACGAGCTCTGCAGGGAGAAATGTCCAGAAAAAGGCAACGGCAAACAGTTCTGCAAGTACAAGAGTAATGAAAATAAATACAGCTTACAAGCCTAATGAAGAACATTTCAGAGCAGGTTGAGACCCTAACTGATACAAACGAGGATCATTATCCTCCCTGGCTCTCCTGTTCAGTGTAGGACAAGAATCGTGCAAATAGAAGGAGATGACCAGGGCTGTAATGGTAGAATTATAACCCCACACCAGACCAGGGCCTCTTAAGATGAGCCATTTTCATTCCAGACCCCAATCCACCTGAAGGCCTGAAGACTGTCAGTGTAAATGATGCTTAGCTGTCCTCATTGTAGGGTGATTAATATGTTAAGAGCCACGCACATCTCTTTCCTCCAAATACGCATAAGTGCATCAGTATTTCCCTAAAGCCTGGAAGCTAAAGATGATTCCAGAGAAGATTCTCAGGCTGAGACCGACCACACTCTTTATTAAGTGCCTACTATGTTCTAGGTATCGGGCTAAGTACTTTACATGCATTAGTTTATTAATCTCATCCACAGGCCTAGGAGGTAGGTATTATCAATACCCCCCACTTTTAAAATTGAAGTACAGTTGATTTACAATGTTGTGTTAGTTTCTGGTGTGCAGCAAAATGATTCAGATATATATATATATGTATATATATGTATTCTTTTTCATTATGGTTTATTACAGGATGTTGAAAATAGTTCCCTGTGCTCTACAGTAGGACCTTGTTGTTTATTTATTTTATATATAGTAGTTTCTATCTGCTAATCCCAAACTCCGAATTTATCCCTCCCGTGCCCCCTTTCCCCTTTGGTAACCATGTTTGTTTGCTATGTCTGTGAGCCTGTGTCTATTTCGTAAATAAGTTCATTTGTGTCATATTTTAGATTCCACATATAAGTGATATCACGTGACATTTGTCTTTCTCTTTCTGACTTCACTTAGTATAATAATCTCTAGTTGCATCCATGTTGCTGCAAATGGCATTATTTCATTCTTTTTATGGCTAAGTAGTATTCCATTGTATATATGTACACCACATCTTCTTTATCCATTTATCTGTCAATGGACATTTAGGTTGCTTCCATGACATGACTGTTGTAAATAGTGCTGCTATGAACGTTGGGGTGCATGTAGCTTTTCTAATTAGAGTTTTCTCAGGATATATGCCCAGGAGTAGGATTGCTGGGTCGTATGGTAGCTCTATTTTTAGTTTTTTGAGGCCCCTCTATAGTGTTCTCCATAGTGGCTGTACCAATTTACATTCCTACCAACAGTGCAGGAGGGTTCTCTTTTCTCCACACCCTCTCCAGCATTTGTTATTTGTAGACTTTTAACTGATGGCCATTCTGACCAATGTGAAGGGATACCTCATTGTAGTTTTGATTTGCATTTCTCTAATAATTAGCAATGTTGAGCATCTTTTTACGTGCCTATTGGCCATCTGTATTTCTCCTTTGGAGAAAAGTCTATTTAGGTCTTCTGCTTATTTTTGATTGGGTTGTTATTGAGTTGTATGAGCTGTTTGTATATGTTGGAAATTAAGCCCCTGTTGGTCATGTCATTTGCAAACATTTTCTCCCAGTCCATAGGTTGTCTTTTTGTTTTGTTTACGGTTTCCTTTGCTGTGCAAAAGCTTATAAGTTTTCCCATTTGTTTATTTTTGCTTTTATTTCTATTGCCTTGGGAGACTGACCTAAGAAAACATTGGTACAATTTATGTCAGAGAATGTTTTGCCTACATTCTCTTCTAGGAGTTTTATGGTGTCATGTCTTATATTTAAGTCTTTAAGCCATTTGAGTATCAATACCCCCATTTTAAAGAAAAGGATAGCTGAAGCACAGAGAGGTTGAGTAATCTGCCCGCAGTCAAACAATAAGTGACAAGTCAGAGATTAAAACAGAAAACCAGGTTTGATAGGTTATTTTTAGGGTCAGCCTCTATAAGGAGGTGACAAAGATGAAACAGGCAGCTGTGTCAGAGCAGACAGGAAGGGATGAATCATTCTATGCAGAGAAAGGACCAGTACAAGGGCCCAGAGGCAGAAAAGAGCTTGGGAGGTGTAAGGACCTTTCAGGTATCTATTGCTGAATGACAACCTGCCCCCAAACTGTGGCTTGAGACAACACGACTCATTCATTGGCTCATGGTTGTGCAATCTGGAGAGGACTCCTAGGGACGTTTCATTACTGCTGCGTGTGCTGCCAGCTGTGGAAACACAACTGGAGCTAGAGAGTCCCTTCCAAGGCAGCTTACTCATGTGGCGGGAAAGCTGGTGCTGGCTGTCAGCTGGGAGCTCAGCCAGGGCCTTGATTCTCCTTCACACAGCTCCACACGGCTGCTCGGGCTTCCTTCAGCATGGCGGCTGAAGCCCCAGAGGGAAGACACGGAAGGCAGCAGCCCTTTCAAAGGCAAAACTCAGAAATGGCACAGTGTTACTTCCACCTTTTTCTATTGATCTACTCAGTCACAAGCCCAGCCCCAATTTAGTGGGAGGGATAACAAAGAGTGAAGAAAAAGCCAGTGTGATGGGATTATAATTAACCAGAGAGGGAGGAACAAAGGAAGGGAAGGGTCCTGGAACAAGGTAATGGAAAGAGCATTTACAGCACTTTGCTGGCCCTGTGAAAACGTCTGGATCGCACTCTGCGTATATAATAAGAAACGCCTGCTTCTTTTTTGGACCCTTGCTCTTACCTCAACCTTAGCAGAAGACTAAGAAAAGTAAACACTCAAGGGATTTCATTTTAAGTCCACAGGTCAAATCTGCATGCACATAAGATGCTCTAATTCAGATATTTAATGAATCTGAGAAATTAGTACACTGTCATCCTTCGATATAAGCTTCCACCAGATCCTATCTGAGTGACCCACGTAATCACACCAGGTTTCTAAGACAGGAGTAATGCCAACATACCTCACCAGGTACCGTTCCAGGTAGTGCCACACCACCTTCACCTGGAGAAACAACCACAGCTTGTCTTCTTTTCTACCCACCACCTCTAAACACGTTATACTCCTGAAAACTGAAATCCAATAACCCTTCAGTCTGTCTGTGTATAAATACCCCTCTGAGGTCAGGAAGCTTGGCTGTGCCCGTACCTCTGAGCCACCAGCTCCAACACGACTCCCCAGTGTTTCACTGTCTTCCGGGTTAGAGAACTGGGTCCATATGTGCCAGTTAGAGTCCTTAGACAACGGAGAATGGAGGAATAGCTGTCCTTTGTCGATAGGGCCCTGAACTTCTCTGTATATCAACAGGTGTAAAGGTTACAACACCATGGAGATTGGAACGATGCTGATAAGCACATATTAAATACTTTCTCTTCTGAGCCACTGAGGGTACCAAAGTAAGGGAGACACACTCCAAGTTCTTGAGATGCTAAGTATAGTGAGAGGAATTACCCACAAATAGATCTTTTCGGTACAACGTAGTGCGTCCAGTGATAGAGGCATTCAGAGGATGCAGTGAGATCACAGAAGTGGGGAACCTAGCTCAACTTTTGGTGGCAGTGCAACAGGAGAAACTTCCTGGAGGAGGTGATTGGGGGCCTGAACTGAGAAGGAGGCGGAGGGGTTAGGTAAGGTGTTTCAGCAGAGAGAACACTGGGAAAGAGGCTCACTGGTGTGAGCCGTCGGGTATGTGTGTGTTTTGAGGCGGCAGGTACGTGACAAGACAACATTTCTGGAATAGAACTTTAATGCGGATTGTGGCCAGGGATGAGAGGGCAGATCACAGAGGGCTATGTACACTATATTAAGGAACTTAGCATTTATTCTGTAACTATCAATGATTTTTTTTTTTTTTTTTTTTGCGGTATGCGGGCCTCTCACTGTTGCAGCCTCTCCTGTTGCAGAGCACAGGCTCTGGACACGCAGGCTCAGTGGCCATGGCTCACGGGCCCAGCCGCGCCGCAGTATGTGGGATCTTCCCGGACCAGGGCACGAACCCATATCCCCTGCATCGGCAGGTGGACTCTCAACCGCTGTGCCACCAGGGAAGCCCTGTCAATGATTTTTAAAGAGGATAATGACTTTATCAGATTTATATTTTAAATAAACTGTTGTGGTAGAAATATAAACAAAGACAGTATTGAGACAATGTTGAAGGCAGGGGAGCCAGTAGCAAGTACTAACCCAAGTTAAGGGAAATAATGACAGATCTATGGTAATGGCAGTGGGAATGGAAAAGATGCTTCAAATCTGAGACACATTTATGAGGTTGAGTTATCAGGATTTAGCAATAGATTTGATGTAAGAAGGGGAGAAACTTGGGAGACTCCTGGACTTGGGAAAATGACCAAAGTATGAGAACAATGTACAGAGAAAATGACGAGTCTAGACCAGTGTTGAATTTGAGGTGTCTAGTGGCTTTTCAAATTGGAGACGGCCAGCGGTCATTTGAATATGTGAGTTCAAGGCTGAAAGTAGACATTAAAGCTTGAAACATATGTATGTGTGTTCTTATAACACGGGAAGCAAACAATATACATGGTTGAGATTTTGTAGATTCTGAAGACTACTGAACATAGAATAGAATCCTAGCACTCCTCACTTGTTAAGGGCGGGCAAGAGGAGAAATAGTCATAGAAGAAGCATAAGAACCCGCACAATCGGTTAAACCAGACCTGATTCTCCTCTCTTCCTACCCCTGGCACCACCGTACCCAACAAAGGACCTGACAGGTACACATGTGGACACCCAAGCCTGCGTGCCCAGGCTCTGCCTACATCCCTCTGCAAATAGCCATTCCTTCCTTGGCCACCCCTTTGGCCTAGAGATGCACACACAGTGGGTTCATCCATCTTTGGGAGAAAGGATTTGGGGAAGAGGCCCATGCAAGCCATGGAAGCAGATTCATGGCAATCTGTACGAGGAATTCTGGGGTCCTGCAGACTTACAGCATGTGGGATGAGTACACAGGAAAGTAAGGTGTAGGCTCTGGATGGACGTGTCCCCTTAGCTCCACATACCCCTTGCCCTGTAGGGAGGAGCCCAGGGGGCAGAGGCCAGAATGGTGCTCTTTAAAGCACAGGTGCAGAGCAGGGCCCCTCTTGCCCAGGTCTATGGGTAGAACAGTCCGATAGCCTCCGTTTTCTTGATGAAACACGAAAAAGCTAAGGTTATTTGCTGAGACAGGTTGGGTGGAGATCCACCTAAAGGAATCAATGCCACCTTGATTGTTTGGTTCTTTTAACTCTTGGGAAACATAATATCTAAGCAGTTTGCCATGAGAATTTGTTTCTTGAAGCAGAACCATGCACCAGGCAATCAAATATTGACGGGAATCCCTAAGGTGCTACAACTTACAGGCATTCACTTGGTAGATTGTGTTCCTCCTCCCTGTCAACCTCCACCAGCCCATAAAGTTTGCTTTGTGACAAAAGCATAAACTAGAAGGGGAAAAAAAGGTGCATCACCCATCCTACTTCAAAGCCAGAGGGCTATTAAACCTGATTTTGGCTCAGGAGTCATCAGCAGTGTTGGAAGCAGGTCACCTTCAGAACGATCTGTTCATCACAAACACTACTGGGCTTTATTGTGGGTGGGTCTTCTCTCCTGCCTTAAAGGCAAGTCTGAGTTCAGATGACATCAGTGGCCAACAGAGACAGAGCCAACCGAAGGTGGGATGTCCAGAAGAGCAGTTTTTAAAATTTTTAAATAATATTAACTTTCTTTCAAAGAAAATGAAATGCTCTAAAATGGAAGAAGATAGCATGAATTAAATAGCAGAGCAATGACTAAACACCAGTTGTATACTTTTTAAAATATTTTTATACATTTGTAAAATGTTCATAATGTTACTTTAAAGGAACTTGAAGTTCTCTCCCTGTATATTATACCCAAACATTGACCAAATGGTGATTTTTTTAAATACTAGGATTTTAAAGACCCTTTCTACCATTAATTTCCTATAATGGCTGCTGAAATCTTATTATCTGCATTTTATTGCTAGGAAAACTAAAATATAGAGCAGTTAAGTGACTACACAGTGAAAGAGGGGCAGAATTGGAGATAGGACCAATAATTCTTCCAACCTATGAAATCATACTTCCTGCTAACTTAGAGGTGCCTGTTTGCACGCTAATCTACTTTTTCAACTCATGACTGGTGAAGTCCTATATGCTGACCCGTTAGGACTCTATAGCTGGTCAACACCTAGCTACGTTTTAGGTTCTGTTAAATAATTTCATTACAAGAGTCAGGGGCATCCAACTTGAAACTTTGTCTTTGAGGACAAAATAACTTATGACCTGTTGTCCAATGTGCCACGTGCCAACAAAAGGAAGTCCTGGTTTAGGAGAGGGGTGGAAAGGAAACTGTTCAAGGATTTCAATTAAATTCATGTACAATGTATTCATAACTTATGGCCTTATATTAAAAATCTCTGTTGGTTGAACATCCCTCCGCCACTTTATCTTTTCTCATAGCAATTATAATTGACCACCTTACATTTAGGTCTCTGTATGCCCATTTTATTTTCCCTACTAAATTCTACAGCAGTGATTGTGTCATATGTCATGTGGCCTCCACAGTGCATCACAATGCCTTGCTCATGGTAGCTGCTCATAAGATGTTGCTAAATGGAAAGAAAAAAAAACTTTGGATTACATCACTAGCCTAAGATTCATGTCCGGCAGAACCAGGCCTACCCATTAGCTAAATCCTAGGACAGAGCCCTGGGTGGGATGAATTGCAGGTGGAAACTAGGAACAATTCTCATGCTCTAAAATCACAAACCAAATAAAGGACTGTGCGTGAGAGAAAAGCTGCTGTTGGAATTAACAAAGAAAAGAAAATAGATACAAACTCTGCAATTAGTTTCTGTTCTGACAGCAAGGAGGAAGATCCATATATTTCTCATCAAGCCCAAAAGACTATGGAGATAAGAAATACACATCTGAAGTGAAAGATGTTTATTTCGATGCCATGGGGAACTCTTTGATGGTGAACTTGCACTGGGGGAAAATCTGTTTATTGTGAAGTACATGGAAAGCCCCAAATAATTATGAAGCATCCTGCACAGGGGAAGAAAGGAAGTCAATAACAGTATTCCAATGTGTGTTGTATCTAAACTAAACTACAAAAGTAGCTTTTTACCATTGCATGCAAATGATGTCTGGAAACTAGCCTAGTTCACATAATTGCACAGCTGTGGGCAGTCTGGCTTCCAAAATTCAGGATGCATCTTGATAACATGTGTCAGACCCATAAAAGGGTTAATTTTGAAAACAGCCACTTTCCTATATAGATGGAGACAGAGAGCCATCATCAATGTTTAATCAATCAATAGGCATTTATTCCTATGATATAAAGTTTACATTATCCTCCATCTGGAGCAAGTGGAGGAATAAGGAAGGGAATCTGTCAAAAGCAAAATTACTTCTTGTTAGCTTTGCCCCTGTAATTTCAGTTCAGCTTAGTACATGTTAATCTTTTTTATGACTTAAATAAAGCAATGAAAGTGATTATACTTTAACCCTCTTGTGAATTTCTCAAACACTTTAGTCTAAACCCAACAATTTAGACCAGGCTGGGGATGAGCTGCCAGATCTCTGTCTCAAAACATGATCAGATAATTGGCCAGTTGCTTTGTAGTTTCCATTTCTTTCCCAATTCTGTTAAAGCCTGTAGCTCCAGGTTTCTCATCCCCTTTCTTTCTGTGCAACTCTGATCTCTGTTGTAATTTACACGTCCAGGAAGCAGTGTTGTAGAATATATGAGTATGGACTTTAGGTTCAAATAGACTGACATTTGAATTCCAATTCCATGGAATTGCGTGTATGAGTCTCTAAGCAATATGTTAACCCCTTTAAGACTCAGTTTCTTTATCTGTAAAATGGTGACGCTAATGCTTGTCTTGTAAAATTGTTGTGAAAATTAAATGAAACAGCATGTTTGAGATGCCTGGTACAGGCAGACCACTTAATTCATGACTGCGCTGTTTCCCTGCCCTCAAATGGAATCGCTTGTTTTCTCTGCATTTAGATACTGTTTTGTTAGTGTTGTTTGTTTGTTTCATTTACTAGACTGTGGTTCATTAATTCACATGGTCAAAGCACAGTGTAGAAGCAGCAAATTTGTGTCTTTCATTTAAAGGCTAATTAGTAAAAGGGGGGGGGATATCAACCATGCAAATGTACTTAGCTGATCACCAGAGAGTAAGATTATTTATTATTAATTTGATATATTATTTATATATTATTTATTGTTATATAAGTGTGATAATTACCATTACTGGGATGGGAGGGGGAAGGGTGGTCAGTGAAAGTCCGTACACGTCTAACAGGATAAATAATACAGAGGAAGGCATATTGCCCAAATGCATGTACTATAGAACATGTATGCTATTCTACATCATATCTTATCACCTGGGTTTTCTTAGTAAAAAAAGAAATGGATGGGAATTACAATCCCACTGTGCCCCTAGGATTTCCTCATTCATGCCTATGGTATTAAAGAATCCCAAAGGAAGGGTCTCCAGGCCTCCTATACTTTCAGTGACAATCATCTATTATGTACAGAAAACCTCCAGGTAGAAAATAGAGACCTGCCACCATTGTGTTTAAGTTCCCAGATCAACGTTGGCATTTTCATGTAATACAAAGACAGAGTTCTCATTGTGTCAGTTTCTGTTTAGTTCAGGGTGACGTGGGCAGCCTTTAGAATGCAGCAGAAAGTCAGGAGGTACTAACGAATAATGAATAAAGTTTTACTCACAAACCAGGCCATCAAATGGAAAGTCTAACTTGATTTCACAAAATCCAAACCATTGTCCACCCACTTGTTCTGCTTCTTGCTCTCTGTCTGCGCTACTGTCCTGTTCACAAGCTGCTAAACTACTAAGCAAACCTATCACACATAACAAGTTCAACCGCTTCTTTATTCTAACCTAGTCTTGGCATCACAATGAAAAATTCTTCTGTAGTAAGAATCTAGAGCACAGATCCTGAATATTTGGTAATTCTTATGTCATGAGGGTCCCACAGGATTGTCTACTGGGCATGCTCACAGCATGAAATCACACCCGTCAAGGTGGGAGAGCAGTGGTTTTATTTCTGACAGGCCTTCCTGAGAGGTGCAAAGATTGGACAGAATGTAGCCAATAACCGATCACCAGGACAAAGAGTGCAAGAAATAGTGCACTTTTCTCCTTTTTCTTTAAATCAACCTAAGTCAAATTCTAAGTTCCAGCCCTCTGATGAATAGAAACGTCCAATTCAGTCATTATGGGAGCTCCCCACCCTCGAGCCACACAGAGGTCTGTGGATCTTAAGTAGGAGTAAACCTCAGAAAGGCCCTGCTGGTTATGAGACATTGGGGTCACAGAATACCACTGGGGACTCCACAGTCCTAGCCCTTTGGGATATGGCAGCTCACTTGCTTCTGCTCCACTTGTGGGGCTCATAAAGTCTTCGATGACCTGGAAGCCCCTCCTCCTGCTCTGTGCATCAGCAGACAGCATTCTGATTGTGTCTCTCCCTTGGGCAGCTGCTACTGGGGCCCATGCTCCCCGTTACCATTGAAAGTCACCAACATCCAACCTCCACCCAGTCCAGGGTGAACCATCCCCTGCCAGCGCTCTCAGAAGCACTCCCAGGTCACCCCTCCTTCTCTGGGGATACCTACTTTCACCTGAGATTAGGCTTTTACAGAAATCAGGAAGAGCTGCTACTCCTGAGGCAAGGGAAGGACAAACTTCAGGTTTCTGTTCGGGATGGGAAGGGTGGAAGTGACTTGGAAAAGGGAGTAAAACTGAAACCTCAGAAAATCGTCCTGCCCTGTTGGTCTCACAAACAAGCAGCAGATAAAGAATCACCCTTAACTCCTTGGCCTGGGAACTGGGTAGGACCGAATGTTCCTGATAGAAAAGTAGTAAGAGCCGCAATTAGATGCAGCAGCTCCAGGGACACTGGCTAAGTGTGAGAACTGAGAAATAGTCACGGGTGTTGCAGGGCAGTGCCCCTGTGTGCCTTCCACCCATCCCTCAAGTGATTCTGGGCAGAGGTTTTCATGAGCTGGGAGTGGGAGCGGATGAAACGGAATAGGGAAGATGAAATGAAAGGGTCCTAATACCAAAAGTGTGGCAGGAATCTGCAAACACAAGACCGTCCTACCTCTGAGCCTAAAATCCAACTGGTTATTTGGAAAGTGGTCACCCCATCAGTGGCCAAAGGAATGACCAGATCCATGCCAGCAGGGACACTGAGGAGGAGAGAAGTTGGGCTCAGAACTGTGTCACTGCCCAGAGCCAGCTTGAAGGGGCCCTGAGAACCAGGCAGGACAGAAGAAATCACGTTTCCCCAGGGCTACCTACAGCCCTGCAGTTGACACACACAGGGCAAATGGCAAGGGGCGACCGCAGGGCAGTGGCACAAGAGGACAGGCGAGGCAATCCCCCCCAACACTCGGAGACTCTGCCAGGGAACTGGGGCCTCCATACCCAGGGACCCCACTGCTGGACATTCTGGAAAAGTCCACATCTACTGCCTTGGCCACCGTAGACAGAGACCTCTCTGACTGTGCCCTGTCAGTCTGGCGTTGCCAAGAAAACTACGGTTACACTTTCAAACACAAGTAAAAAAAACTCTTAATACTGTAGGAAAACAGTTAATCTTCTTAAATGATAAGGTATTTTGATCTGGTGCCTATGTGATTTGCCGAGATCGAACTTAAGCAAATATTTATGGGAACAGGAGGCTATGATGAACAAATTCATTAATTCAATTACGGCACAGGGTAGCTCTTCAATAAATGTTCGTTGTCGCTGCTGCCGATGATAATTAAAATCCTGTTTATAGCTGGGTTATGATGTATAATCATTTCATAACTATCAAGTCCTTATGCCTTGATGAGAACTATCATTATGTGTAAATATTGAGTAAGGCTGAGCCTCGTGCATGCCATTGAAATTCAAGTTTGTAATCTCCCACTAACCAACAGTAATGAACTAAACTGGGACCTCAGTCCAAACGAACAACTATTTGCATTGATGGTGGAAGTGTAGATGTGATCCTAAGTCAACACATCTTGTAGTCATTTTTCTACATTCTACAGACAGTCTGAGCATTTTGCATGAGACTTCTGCTATCTTGTCATCATTCAGTGACATTTAGGATTTCTAGTGGGGAAAGTCCTCTCCCCGATTCAGCCTCACAAAGTACCAGGAGGAGATTGGGAGGCCAAGAGCTCCCGGAAGGTTCCATGGGCCTGTGGCACTCCTAATGCCACCCACTTGAGTTTCCCTAGAAGTAAAGAGGAGTAGTGGCTTTTTCCTTAGGAGACCCTCTTGTCCCTAGAATGAGCAAAAACATTATTTTTCTAGATGTCAGCTAAAAGCGGTAAGAACTGAAGTGCTGAGCTGAGTTTGGTTCCAATCCAAATGCCTTACTAATGTTCAGTAGTAAGTCAAAGGCTGAATGGAAATACAAGTGAGACTCCTTGCAACACTTTGCCACACCCAACACCCGCCCCCCTACACACACAAACTATTTCGTAATTTACCAGACGGAAATGATTTATAGAACACTCTTTGTAAGGGAATTAGAGTAAGTCAGGCAACAACTTTAAAAATCAGTAAAACCCAAACCCAAACTCACGTTTTGCTACAAGTCACTCTTCAGCGCCATCGACCCAAACAAATCAGCTAAGGTGCTTTTGCACAGACAGGACTGCCAGCAAGAAGTAGCATTTCCTCTGCATAGAGCTTGGGCAGGGGCTGAGGAGGAAAGGGTCTCTTTTGTAGGCGTGAATGAGATTAGTATGGAGGAGATTGTAAATATCAATGTGCTTTTCTCTTCTGCACTTCTGTATACATACTTTCATTTGGAAGCATCTATTGAAGGGTAGGGGTAGAGTAGAAAACATTAAGATTATTCAAACGGAAACTCAAAGAGAAAGTGTGTTTAGCTTTCAGCATTCAAAATTGAGAAACACCATAGAGTGAAAAACAGACTTTGTAGAGAAGGGAGAGAGAGAAAGCAAATTTTCCAAATTGTTTTAGTATATCAGGAACCAAGCCCAAGGGCTCAGATCTCAAATTTCTTCTCAGAGTGTAGATAAGATTCCCCTTCTGCTTGTGACCATTAGGCCACTGTACTTGTTACTCTAAAGTAGAAAAGAGGCATGCCATAGAGGAAGGCATACGGATGGGAGATTCTGAACTTCTAAGAAAAATTTGGAGGTTGAATTTTCCAGGTGGGAATCACGGGAATTGTTGAGAGACCCCAGGAAAGCAAGTCCCAACAGCAAGATCCTCATGGCCCACCCCTTATCCTTAGGATGGGGTAAATCTTTTGAAATATCCAGAAAAGTGTGGGAGACAAACCCTGAGCTAGTGGCCTGTTTCCAGGGTGTAGCAGGGAGTGGCTGCAAGCGATCCCCCAGCCCAGGGGGATGGGACAGCATCCTCAGTGGAAAGGGCAGGATAGGGCTTCTGACATCCCCCTTCCCGGTGGTGTACGTGGGGATTCTAGACGAACTCCGTGCCTTGTGTGAGGATGCAGAGGGGGACCGGCACAGGCTCTCAGGTGGGGGCCTTAAGAAAAGGAGGAAATGGCCCAAACCAGTGGTAGGTACTAGCACATCAGCCCCCCACATGCTGGATGCAACCAGCCATGCCTCAGTGGTCATCAAGCCAGAAGCAGGAAAGGCCAGCCACTCCACCTTGGAAGACAGTAGGGCTACAGATGACCTCACCTCCAGGGGTCACATGCCATCTGGAGGAGGAGAAGACTCAGGGCCGGGAAACCTGAGAGACCCGAAGAGGCAGAGACCAACGTAAACATCAAACAGTTCATGGAATTCTCCTGCAGGGAGGAGTCCCCTGCCCTCCCTGCCCGCACCACCCAGCAGACAGGGGCTGTAACAAGATAAGGGCAATAAAGAGGTCATTTTCCCCTTGGGCAGAGAAGTGCAGCATGAGCTACACAATTCGTAACTTGGGTCCGGTGGCTTCAATAAAAGTCAAAATCAGCTACATGTATAAATGGAAGTTTCTGAGCTTTGGGAAGAGTTGACGTCACTGATTTCAAGAGCATTTTCATTCTTCAACAACGTTGTGTTGTATTGTGCTATTGGTTTTACACCGTATTATATGTTAGTGTGTAATCTACACGTTTTTACCTCTAGAAATGTTTCAAGTTGATGAGCACACGTGGCAGCACATTTTGTCTCCTTCTTCCTGCCGTGTCTAGCTCATCCAGACATGCACGCCCTCTGGGGCAGGTCAGAAGAGCTCTCCCCGTCCACCCAGGCAGAAACAGGAACGGAATCCCTGGCCATCAGGTAAGGCAGGGGCAGGAAGAAAAGAAGGGGCTCAGGGGCCAGTGGGCGAGGGAATGAAAAGAGGGAGCGTCCGCAGGGAGAGAGAGGTCTTTTCTCCCAGGGTCCGAGAGGGAGGCAGCCGTGCAGGTGGCTTCAAGAAGAAGGAGCGAAGGCACCTGTGTGTGTCATGGGAAGCAGATGCAGCCCCCTGAATAGTCGAGAAGCCACTTCCTATTCTCTGGCCAAGGGGAATTATGGAGTGTTTGTGCCGGAGATAAGGAGCTGTAGTGCACATACTACTGGAAACTCTGTGTGTGTGAGTGTGTGTGTGAGAGAGAGAGAGAGAGACTGAGAACAGTAAGACTGGCTAGTAAGGTATTTCCTGGGGAAGGGCATACCGTCCCTCCTCCCAAGGTGAAAGGCAAGGTCTCAAGTTTACACAATACAAAGCATCGCTCCAAATACATTTTAAAATGTTCATCTTTTATTATAATTTGGAACAATTCCCATAGCTAAGTAGTATTTAACTCCAAGTTTCTTTTCTAATCAGGAAACGAAGTATATCACACAAAGATATTGCTGGTCAGAAACAGAAGTAATAACAGTTCTCAAAGTTACTTTAAACCAGACCCATTTGTGGGTATGGACATGTGCGTTACAACCACCATACCCTCCCCCAATGAAAACACGTTCGAAAATGGGGGAAGATGGAGTGGGGTGGAGTGAAGAGAACACGGCAACATTTCCAATTTCTGGAACAACAGTCCCCGACTTGCCAGTGAGACACTGGGCTGCACGCAGGAGCCCCAATGTTCGGGTCTGGACAACCGACTCCACTGTTTGATTTTACTACCTCAGCCCGTGCAAGTGTCTCCACTCTCGTTCCTCTTGCTTCTGAATCTCAGCGTGAACAAGTATTAGAAGACAAGCAAGCAGCCAAATGCAGCAAGGAGTGATCATTGCAGAGACTTATCGTGGCTTCACTGGGGTTCTCAGAACGTAAGGGATGCTCATGGCTGTGAGTGGGCATCTGATTTAACCGCCACAAACGGAGGTGGATCTTCACACAGACCTCCCCCCCTCCAGAAAAACACCCCCTCTCGGGGACATGAGGTGGAATTGGAGGGCTAACCATCTAAAATTGTCAGCTACGTAAATCCATTTCAGCATAAACTCAGGTCAGCCTGAAAACCTTGACAATGTAAATTTGTTCTCCAGAGGGAGAGAGAGAGAGAAAAAAACAATATTCTTCCCTTTAATCTGGTGAGAATAAACAGGGAGGATGGGTGTGAGGGACCATGCATTTTGTGCTGTGCCTTTGAAAAGAGAACAAAACACAATGTCCAGAGATAAATCGTCATTTTCTGAAGCTACAGTTTTCTTACAAATTCTTAAGGAAATGTTGCCCCCTTCTGGAGAAAAGTACAATAGGCAGTCACCTATTTACAAACTCATCTATGTGGGTCAGTAAAGAAGGGTTTCACTTCGGGGCTTCCTTTCTTTTCTGTCACTAGGCCTGCACAACATTGATATACTAAAAAAAGTCACTAGAAAAGCACTAATCATATGCATAATAGAACAGAAAGCCCATTTTACCAATTAAGCAGATTCTTCAAAGAAGGAATAATCAATCACACTGACAAAGTTTACCAGATTTTTTCAATGTCATTCACAGGCTCCTTAACTCTTACAGGACTTGAAGAGAGGTGGATAGATTCTCAATGTTTTTTAGTTAGCTATTATTATTTATTTTATTCTTATTATTTTATTTATTTAGGTTTTCTATTTAGTTCTTTTATTAATACTTACTGTCTTTCAAAAACGTGTTCAAATTAGGAGTTTGGGACTAACATATACACAGTACCATATATAAAACAGATAAACAACAAGGACCTACTGTATAGCACAGGGAACTATACTCAATATCTTGTAATAACCTATAATGGAAGAGAATGTTAAAAAAGAATATATATATAACTGAATCACTTTGCCATACACCTGAAAGTAATATGACATTGTAAATCAACTATACTTCAATTTAAAAAAAGATGGAAAAAAATTGGTTAGTTTGCCTAGCTAAATAATCTTGAATTTGATTTTTTCAATAGATTTTAGTATTTTAAAGTCATATGTTTTCAGCATAAAAAAAATGAAATGCCGCTACTGATATCCTGATGGGTTATAAGATGTTTACGTCCCTTCCCCTTATAGTGCACCCCGCCCATTAGTCATGGCTCACCAGCAACGTGTTGTCAATAAACAAGGCAATTGAATGGACATGTTTGTTTATTTGAACACCTCTGTGTTTGTCCCTCTGAAGAAAAAGAAAACTCAGAGAAGGAACCGGCACACTGACCAGGACACACCACCACTCAGAAAGCAGGAAGTCATCTTTCTACCGTTGCAGTCTCTAACGTGTGAAGAAGTCTGCAAGCCTAGAAATCTTATTTCTCAGCTGAGTGACCACAACAGAGAGGACCCACGTTCTTGCTTGTCTCAGCCCTGTAACTGCTGGCTTCTACAGTAAGCCCCATATCCCGCTTCGTGCCAAACCTGCCAGAGGGGTTAGGGAAACGGGATGCCATTTCTCTGAGAAACTCTACTCGTTTCTGTGAGGACGTGATTGAAGGTGATTGACAACCCTGCCCACCTGCGTAAATGATGGCCCTATTTATACCAGGGGAAACAGCTGTGGGGAGGCCCATTCTCACTTCCTGAGCGTGTTTCAAACGCTGCTGGTGGAGCGTCCTCTGGTCTTTTCTTCCCTAACGCTCGGGGCAGGAGCCCTGTCACCTCATCCAAAAGCGGCAATCCCGTGCTACGATGTCGCCCGTTTCTTCTACGCTCATCCTCTGGCTGGAGGCAGCAGCAAGTTCCTCCTTGTGAACGAGGTAAGTGCAAGGGAAGGAGAAAAGGAGAATTTCTTCCGCCCACAGACAGATGGTTCTTTTTGTCACCCACCAGACCCTGGCTGAGATAACCACAGCAAATATCACCTGCGAGGCCAGTGGTCAGATTGTGTATCATGACAGGTCCCCTGGGATGGTAGGATGTGCACAGAGAGAGGGACGCAGCCGCCGCCTGCCTCCGTGAAGATCTCAAATTACTAGCTGCGCTGCTGACTTTAAAAGCACTACCTCAAAGGCTGACTTGCAGCCTTCCAGTGGCTGCAGCATCTCACGGGGGTCTTGAGTGACTGCACGGAAGAACACAAAGAGAATGAAAGGGGGAAATAAGGGGGAAAAAGTGTTAGAAATTTTCTTGTTTTGAATTGGGAAGTTCCTGGTGCAGAAACGTCTTTGGTGCTGGTGATAATCTGGGCCTGCAAGTGCTAAATTGATTCACTATCCTGCAGACACCTGGGGGCTGAGTATCAAGGAACAAATGCATTAATCACGGCAGGGCCTGTACGCGATGGCACATAAAGACCATGCTCCCAGCAGCAGTGAGCTTGGGGACCTCGCCCCAGACCACACGCGCGCCGAAGTCGCTCTCTGAAGTCTCACTACTGAGTGTGTGTGGGTGTGTGTCGGGGGTAGGGTGGTTGTATCTGACTTTCTGTGAAACGTACATTTAGAAAGAAATGTATTTACACTTAGCTTTATGTTTTAAAAAACGAGGGGGCTGGAATCTTTGGACCAGAGTCGTTACAGATGAAACAAACACACACGCGGACATAGACACATGCACGCACAAAAGCTTTCAGGGAGAAACAGAAAATAATGTTTAGCAATTACGGTCCACAGCTGCGGCGGTTCCAATACCCGCGTGCTACCCAGGTGCAGCCATTATAACAATGAATAGCGTGCATTAAAGGTGCCATCCATAGGGGTAATAATACTAGGGTTGAAAAGGTATTTTCATTTGCAGCCTGATGTTAGGCATTTCACAGCCAGCCTGATGGCTCAACTGCTACACGGGAGGCCCGAGCCTGAGATTAATCTAGGACTCTTATGTGAGCATCTGACAGCAGGAATCTGACGATGGTTACCTGGGGAGATCACCGAATCTCTCCCGATTCTTCAAAAAGGCTGCTGATTGGAGAAACTGAGGCACCCCGCAGCATCAGCCAGTGTGAGATCCATCCCTGTCTACCACCTACTAGTCTCTGGGTGCTAGAAATATTGTTGGGGGAAAGAATACGGAGGGAGCGTCCCAGTGGGCGGGAGAGGAGTGGCTCCCGCAGGGGAGGAAGCCGGGGCGGCAACAGGGGGGCGTCTCCTCCTCAAGCCTTGTCTCTGGCTGCTGCCTCCACATCCCAGGGCCTGGCTTCTAAGGCTTCGTTCTGAGCCAAGCACCACCAGCCTGCTTTGCTCACTTCTTCCTTTAAAAGCCCAGCAGCAAATGGGCACTGTACCCCATCGCGGTCACTTGCCAAAACCTCTCAAATCACTAAACTCTTCAGCCTCGGTGAAAACAATGAGTCTTCAGGCAACCACGACATTCCTGCAGATTGATAGTTGGAAACAGCGGAGGAAGGGAGAGCCTGAGAAGGAGATGAGAGTGAGCTCTAGAGTCGGAAGACAGAAGACCAGATCTCAGCGCCGCCCCATGCTAGCTCCGTGACCTTGAACAAACTGTGTAAACCCCCTGAACCTCTGCAAAATGGGGATATTAGTACCTGCCGCAGACGGTTGTAATGAGGTTCCAGTGAGGCCAAGAATATGAAAACCCTTAACACCAAGCCTGGAGCACAGTAGATGCTAAATAAATGGAAGAGATTGAGTAGCTTCCATTTTTCCATATTTATTTTCCTGAGTGGGCCTGTGAATAACAGTGATTTTAGGCGAGAAATGGAAATCTGCATCATGAAAGGAGGAAAAAAAATACTGGTATACATATTGTTCAGTACCATAGTCAACTTCAGATCAAACACGCCAGGCTGACTTAAAAAAAAATATATATATATATATATGGCTCAGACAAATAATTGTCTTCATCTTATCTACTTTTTTTTTTTTTTTTTTTTTTTTTTGTGGTACGCGGGCCTCTCACTGCTGTGGCCTCTCCCGTTGCGGAGCACAGACTCCGGACGCTCATGCTCAGTGGCCATGGCTCACGGGCCGAGCCGCTCTGCGGCATGTGGGATCTTCCCGGACCGGGGCACGAACCCGTGTCCCCTGCATCGGCAGGCGGACTCCCAACCACTGCGCCACCAGGGAAGCCCCCATCTTATCTACTTTTAACAGGGGGCGAAAGCAAACAATAAAATGAATAGTGCATGTTGTGGGGTGCATTTTAAACGCTCAAGCTCCATCAGATCCAGGTGGGCGTAGGCCTGGCTGCTGTGAACGGGGCTGGCTTTCCCAGGGCCCAGGTGAGGAGGTGCCCACAGCCTGGAAGCCCCCCGGCCAGGCATGGGGAGACCCAGGGACATGGGGGCACACAGCCCCCCGCCATGACGAGCACAGTTCTAGGGAATAGGATAGACCCTGGTTCACCAAGGAACGTGGGAACACGGCCCTGTTTAGAGGCCTTAAAAGTGAGGAGAAGATTAAAATTAACTTGAAACTTCCCAGGAAGCCGGCCGGCATCATGAAAACACAACTTGAGGGCTTCCCTGGTGGCGCAGTGGTTGAGAGTCCACCTGCCGATGCAGGGGACTCGGGTTCGTGCCCCGGCCCGGGAAGATCCCACATGCCGCGGAGGCTGCGCGTCTGGAGCCTGCGCTCCGCAACGGGAGAGGCCACAACAGTGAGAGACCCACGTACCGCAAAAAACAAAACAAAACAAAACAAAAAACACCACTTGATTGCCGTGCTGGTTGGCGCACTCTGGATCTGGAAGAGCTCACACGGCAGAGCTCTAGACAGTTCGCTGAAGCCGGCTTGGGAGCAGCAGCAACAAAGCTACAGTGGTGATGGTGGAGAAGAAAGCCTTAGTCAAGCTCTCATGGATCACAGTTCCCTGGTGCACATTCGCAGCGTGTTCATTTATTCATTCAGGACCACGTAGTCCTGAATGAATATTGGACCACGTAGTATGAACTGACACTATCCTAAGCCCATCGTAAGACATCAGGCCCCATATTGAACAATCTGCCAGTCTGAAAGCAGAGACAGGAAGAGCAACACACAATTATTAGACTGTATGTGACTTGGCAGAGGAAGAAAGGGGTGCTGGGAGAACACTTAAGAGGGGTGCCTAATTCAGACGGGTTCAGGAGAGGCTTTTAAGAGGAGCTGATCCCTGGATGAAAACTAGACAGGGAAAGAGGGAGGTGTAGACGCAGGATGCAAGAGGCCTAAGGGTGGGAGTACAAGCCATTCTGCAAACTCATAACTGAAAGTTGGATGGTGAAGGGGGAGGAAGAGAAGAGGCTGTGATGACAGGAGCTGGTGCAGCCCTCTGTGCTGTGTGGACTAAGGAAGCCTGGGGGTGCGGGGAGATCTATGAATCAAAGTTATTATAGATGAAATATGAAATACACACACTCAGTGGTAGCCAGACTTGAGGATGGCCGCCAATGGTTCCCACCTCCCAGGATTCATACTTTGGGTTAATCCCTTCTCACACTGTGCCAGAATGGGTCTGTGTGATCAATGGAATATGCCAGAAGTAATGGTTTGTCACTTCTGAGATGAGGTTATAAAAGGCATTGCAGCTTTGCTTTCTCACATCACTCCCGCTGGGGGAAGCCAGCTGCCATGCCTTAAAGCAGCCCTGTGCAGATACCCACGTGCAAACAATCTGAGGCCTTGTGAGTGAGCTTGGAAGCAAATGCTTTGGTCCCAATCAATCAAATGATTGTAGCCCTGGTTGATGTCTTGACTGCAACCTTACGAAAAACCATGAGCCAGAACCCCCAGCAAACGTGTGTGTTTCTGTCCCTCAGAAACTGAGAGATAGCAAATGCTTGTTGTTTGAAACAGCTAAATTTGGGGCTAATTTATTACACGGCAACTGATGGCTATTGTATCTGATAACGTGGAAAAAATATATACATTACTATGTGAAAGAGCAAGTTAAAAAGAAAATATGTTTAATATGATGCTACTTTTTATACACTACAGACTGGTATGTTTTTATAGTGGTGTTTCTTTTTTAAATTTTTTATTGAAGTATAGTTGATTTATAATGTTAGTTTCTGGTGTACAGCAAAGTGATTCAGTTCTACATATATATTCTTTTTCAGATTCTTTTTCATTATAGTTTAAGATATTGAATATAGTTCCCTGTGCAATACAGTAGGACCTTGTTTATCTATTTTATATATAGTAGGTTGTATCTGCTAATCCCAAACTCCCAGTTTATCCTTCCCCCACCTCCTTTCTCCCGTTGGTAACCATAAATTTGTTTTCTATGTCTATGAGTCTGTTTCTGTTTTGTAAATAAGTTCATTTGTATCGTTTTTTTAGATTCCACATGTAAGTGATATCGTATGATATTTGTCTTTCTCTGTCTGACTTAGTTTCTTTTATTAATCATTACATCAAATGAACCACAAAAGTAATTTTTAAAGTCTAAAGCTCCATGAAAATGTCAGTTAAGGCTCATAAACAGTGTAAAAAGCAGATCACCAGAGGCATTTTAAAATCACAGGCTAACTCTTTGGAGTGCGGTTACACCACAGAGGAGCCCTGCCGCCTCCCTTCACAGTACCTCAGCTGCAGGTGGGTGGCGGGCCCTATGGTGGGGAGCAGAAGGGAAGCCACCGTCTCAGCAGGGGGGATGTTAACCAGAAGAGCAGAGGCTGGCCAGATGATTTCCAAGGCAGTTTTTGGGAGTTGAGGGGCAGGACAGACACCCAGAAAGGCTCCAGGTTTTCCAAAGAAGGTGAGAAGGGGCCAAGTTGGCAAAGGAGGAAAATGTACCAGCTGAAGGATTCCCGAGGGTGGGAGAAAGGCAGCTCTCACTGGCTGGCCCTAGCAAGACCAACCAGAAGTCCCAGCAAGTAGAACATTTCCTCGTGTAAAATATAGTGGGGACACACCTCAAGGGCGGGTCTGGAGGTGGTCCAGCACGCCAGCCTCTTGGATGTCACTCAGAAGCTATGTCAGACTGCTTGCCTTCTCTACCACGTTGGGCTTGACCGTTATCAGTGAATTAATTTAAATGACATTAGTTTTCCTCTAATATTAACACCTTTTCTCCAAAACACTTTTGTCATATATTGAAGAGTTATAAAATGGTTTTAAGGTCATACCAGTTTTTGTTTTTGTTTTTTTTGGATGGGGGTGGAAACAGGAGGTTCTTAAAGTGTATTAGCTACAGATGTTTGAGAAACTCCTCCCAGCAATGCCTCTGAATGAAGATGTATTGGTCTTGGGGCATCAGGGTAACAGATTATCATCAAGTTCCCAATCCACGGAGAGTGCCACCAACTGTTCTCAGTGGAGAGGAGGCTGCCACAGGGGGTGGGACACTGCCGTCCCATGACCTGCCCGAGCAAAGATGTAGACACGTGAGGCCCCATCCTGGTCTCTTCATTGAAAAAACCCACTCACCAGTGGACACCCAAAGTCTTTGGGGGTTTGAGTGTGGTTATCAGTGATGATGTCCACAAGAGAGGAAAAGTAAAGAAGGTATTAGTTACACAAGTATTGAAGAAATCGTGGAAACACACACCTGGAGAAGATTTTAATTTTCTTTCTAGTTACTTTACTTAGAACAAAGCCACATTTATCAAATTAACGTTGGATCAGCCCTCGACTTCAGTAGGCATTTGCCCTAAAGACCAGGCACCTGATTCAGTGTGTTTAGATTCAGAAACACCTGCCTAATCCTTTCCCACTAAATAGAATCCTACTTTTTAGATGTAACAATGATGCTTATTTTAACACGTGGTGGAGCTATTATCGCTCTCAGACCATGCCATACTGCCTTCTCCAGGGTACTGGGAAAGCCCTTGATCCCCGTAGTCTGAAGTATTGATATTTGCCACCAAATTACTGTCCTCCTTTTTAAATGAAGGAGTTCCTTTTAGGTTTTTTGCCACATGGAAGAGCTTCTTTTGGTCCGATACCCTCCATAAAAGCACAAATATGGTAGAACATAAACCACATAAAACTTCAGTGACTAAGCAACTACTGTCAACACAAGATAAATCAATAGGAGAAAGGGGATACTTAGCAATGATGGTTTATTTTCATTATGAATTTAGTAACCACTTAAATGAAAATTTGTTTTTCCTCATTATATAGATATACAATTGTTATCTTTCTCCAAGGTATACACCATCACTCACATATTTAACTTTTATCATGTCACTCAAAATTGACAGGAGATCAAGAGAACTTTGTGCTCCTTTTTTTTCCATGTGTGGATCGACTTCCAAATATTTTTACTTTTCAGAAATGCTGAAAAGATACTGATCTAATATCTTGGAGTGATTCTGTTAAATAATTTAGAGAGGGAGACATTTTGCCTCATTCCATAAACAGGTTAATGGTGGAAGCTGACGACTGTCAAATGGCTTTGCCGTCATTCAGTGGTGATCATGGTTGTAGCAGGAAGACAGGTTTTTCACCAGACTTCTTGACTTTCAAATCTGGATGACACTGAACAGTTAGCATGCTGGTGGTACATCCCAGTGTCTCTCTCTTGCCTACTCCTTTATTTTCTTTGTATAGCTATGAAGTCCTCTCTACTGTTGGCAGGGGTGTTTGAGATAAAGCACAAAACCTGCAGACTGTTAATTCGATGTTACATTGGAGCTACTAGAATTCCTTTAAAACAACAAAACAAAACCCTGCCAGTAGCATACTTCAAAATAGATTTAACTCAGATGGTAGTGAAAAATGTCAGAGTCTGAAGGACATGACTGCAATGAACAAAGTCTTTGCTTCTCGAATGCTGGCTGTTTCTGGGAGGAGGTGTGCAAACTGACCTCGGCGCTGCTGTAAAGTGAGCCTTCTGACGCTGTCTGGCTGCAGACGCTTCCTGAGACTTCTTGCTTGTGCTGTAGTCTTTGCCAAAGACCTGTTTAACCGAGTTCTCAGGGCATCTAGGACTTACTGTCTCCTTGTTAGAAGGACCATTGTGGGTTATTAAATTTTTGGTGTAAACAGTTTATCAAAATCCTTTCTATAAAGCAGATTTAGTACCAGGCTGACCTTTCTCACCCAGCGGAGCTCACTAGGAAGGTGTCACTTCTTGGTCATTGGGAGGAGCTCTGTGGGAAGCTGCTTAGCCACTTTGCATTGGTTTGTCTTATGCCTTGATGTGATAAGATTGTGTTTTTTTTCGTTTAAAGATATTAAGACTTAATTCACTAACATTTATTCTAAGGGGTTGGGATACTTACACTTCTGTATATTTTTTTAGATATCCTGTGTTTTAGTAGCTTAAAGTTTAATGCCTAAGCTTCTCCTGAATGTGGCAAATAAAATTGTATATTTATGAATAAGCATAAAAAATTTTGATGACAAAATAAATCACTGGTATATTGGAAAGAGTATGGGCTTTAGAGTCAGATAGATCTAAGTCTAAACCCCAGACCTCCCATCTATTATCTAACCTCTCTGGGCCTCAGTTTTCTCATCTGTAAAATGAGGCTGCATGCCTTCTCTACACCTCCCGGGTTATCACTGTGAAGCTCCTTATAATGAAGGACCTTTGACCGCAGCTGAGTTCTTGAGGCCAGAGACTGTCTTGGTTTTCCTAGTGCAGGCCAGGCATGGATGGAGTAAGAGTTCAAAATGTTTGCCGACTTTAATTAAGTGCTGTGGAGCCACTAGGAGTTGTGAGTTCATTTTCTCTCACTTAAGTGATGGTGACAGATTTTCCTGCCAAATGGACTTACAACAAACTGGACTCCAGGCTCCCAGCAGTAAAAGAGAAGAAAAATATTTCCAGAGAGGATCCTCAGGATACTCCAGAAGCAATTCCAAATTCCTAGTGACAGCAGGAAATGGTAGGTTGCTTTCTTCACATAAACCTTTGCCAGCTGGGAATTTAACGTCCAGAAATGCATATTCAGAATGGCTACGTGTCTCTGGACAGAAGTTCCCCTCAGCTGCTAAGGGTTTTGGCACCACAACCAGGAGTGAGTCAGGAGTTACAGGGCCTTTTGCCCTGACAGCATTTGAGAACCTGAGATCTCAGTTCTGCGGTTTGCTCCTCAGCCACCGCGAGGCCACGGGAAGGTCATGTAATCTTCTTGTCGCTTAGCTTTCCCGTGAGGGGCATCTCTGGATCAATGGCGTAACGATTATCGCTCTCATTTTCAAAACGAGGAAAGCCAGGTTATGGTGATGTGATTTCCCACACCCAGAATCCCTTCCTGAAATGGGAAATAGGGCTTTGGGGCCTTGGGGATAAGGCAGCCATTTTTTAAATTTAATTTTCAAGTAAGTAATACGTTCACATTGTTCAAAATCTATATAACACACACACACACACACACACACACACACACACACACAATATAAACAGACACTTCACCAAAGAGGATATAAGAATGGCGAATAAGCACATCATAGGCCATCGGGGAAATTCAAATTAAAACCATGATAAACTTCTACAACCTATTAAAATGGCTAAAATTTAAAATACCAGTGCTGTTGAGGATGTGAAGCAACTGGAACTCTCAGACATTGGAGGGAATGGAAGAAGGTGTAGTCACTTTGGAAGACAGTTTGTCAGTTTCTAATAAAGGTACACATACACTTGCCACGTAACCCAGCCATCCAACTTCTGAGTGTTTACAGAACTGAAAATATGTTCATACCAAAACATGTACATAAATGTTTCTAGCAGCTCTATCACAGCTGCCCCAAAATGAAAGCAATCCAAATATTCAGCAGGTGAGTGGGTAAGCAAACTATGGACCATCCACACGTGAAATACTACTCAGCAATAGAAAGGGGACAAACGTGATACAACAACTTAAATGAATCTCTAAGGCATCAATCAAAAGGTGACATACAGTGTACCATTTGTAAGACGTCGTTGTAAAGTGGGACGGATAACAGAGGAGTGGTTGCCAGGTACTGAGGGCAGGAGAGTATGACTGCAAAGGGAGCTTTGGGGGATGGTGAAACTATTCTGCATCCTGATTGCCATAATGGCTACATAATGGTCACACACATTAAAATTCATAGAATCCTATACCCCAAAAGAATCAACTTTGCTGTCTAATTTTTAAATAAAAATTTTAAATACAAAAAAAAGATAGAATGAAAAATACATTTATCATCCTTAACCTCTGCCTAACCCCACGTACTTGACCAGAGGAAACTACTATGAGTAGTTTATCTTTCAAAAGAGTTTCTTTATACAACCAGCAAATTTATTTTTCTTCCTCTTTTATCGCAAAGGTACCCTATAAATACATCCTGTTCTGAACCTTGCATTTTTCACTGGACGATTTACCTCAAAGATTTTCCGTATCAGTGCATAGAGAACATTCTCATTCTTTTTTTTTTTAAAACTGTTAAATATTTTGTTATATGTATGGACCAGAATCCCTTAATGATAGACATCTGGTTTGTTTCTCATCTTTACCACTACAAACATTCATGCAATGAATAATTTTGTATATATACAATTTCATTTATGTGCAAACTTATCTATAAAATAAGTCCCAAAAATGCAGTTGCTGGGTCAAAAGGTTGTAAGAGTAAGTTGTAAGAGTCGCTAAATTGTCCTCCACAGAAGTTTACAATCAGAGCAGCCATTTTTGACAGCTAAGAACAAAGAAAATGGAAAACCATCGAATAAACTGCATTACATTTGGCAAAGTACTTACTACAGAAACTAAATGTTGGGTAACCTTTTGTTCAAATTTTTAGTGTCGACTATGTTCTTAGCAGAGTGCTTACTATTGATGAGATGCAATCTACAATGTAAGAAACAGTCTTGTCCCTCAAACAATTTTAATGTAGGGGCAACAAGCACACATAGAAACCCATTAATAATAGGTGCAATCTCTAATTTAGTGGCAGAATGAGTGACAAAGACAATGAGTGATGGACAATTTCAATACAGGACTGCATTAGTGAAGGAAGGCATCCTGAAAAAGACGGGACTTAAAAAGGATGGAAGGTAGGGAAGAAAGAGGGGAAAGATGTCATAACTCAGAGAACAGCCTAAGCCAATGCAGGAACATGTCTCCATCACTTACCTCCTCCAGGAAGTTCTCCCTGACTTCCAGGTCTCCCTACTTTGCTCCTGTAGCAAAGTCTTTCAACCTATCACATTTTAAATGATCTGTCTTCATATCTAGAAGCTTCTCAAAGTCAGGAGCCAAGTCTTGTTCACCATTGCATCCTTTGGGGAATATTTCAGGTGATAAATATATATGTAAGTAATACCTAGCAGTGTAACGCCTGGCGTGCAGCAGGAAATCAGTGTTTGTCTAACTGTGGTGTTGGATTTGGCAAGGATGGAGGAATTTGAGAGCCTTTGTCACTGGTTTCTAGAATCATCATGTCACTATTCTTTCACTATGTCATTTAGTTATAACTAAAGTCTGGAGTTGGAGATCTCCAAACACTGCACCAAAATTTTATAATTTCAATCAATTGGCAAAGCTTCACATCATTGCTCACCATTCTTGCAACATACTTTTCCTCTCCGCTGCCCCGTGAATGCAAAAATTTCAAGTGCCTCCGTAGGCCGCTGGACAAACGGATGCCCTGTGGTATGAAAATTTGTGGACGATGGCAACCATCCCTGTCTTTCCAAACGCAAGGAAGAGCCTTTGCCGTTTTATTCTTCTCATTCCTATGAAATCCTAGACTGTTATTGCCGACTTTTTTACAGGGCGCCCAGATTAAGAATTCATAAAACCACAGCATTCTAGAAGGGCATGGAGCCTGGGAGCTTCTGATTCAGCCTTTATTCTTAATACTACTTCTGCCTTAAAGAGGTTCATTTAGAGCTGCTTAACACAGTGCAAAGCATATCTTTTCACTTCATTACAATCCTACAAATGCTTTGGCGGCTTCAACACCTGGTTTTCTGGGTTTGGTGGTGATGGCGGTAGTGGTATGAGCTTAGGCAGTGTTGGCACTGGCAGCTGAGAACCCCTGATTCACAGTCCTGTGCTTTATTTGCCAAGTGTAGACACAACCCAAAAGCTAGAAGAGCCCAAAGTAAGGGGGAGCTTGTCCCCCCCACCGGCATTGTGTGCTTTGCGGAGAGGAACTGAGTACCCACGAGGCCGGCTTCTTCCCCTCACTCTATCTCCTCAATGCAGTTTTTCGAATAATTTAATAACATTCACAGGGATATTAGATTAATTGGATTTTAATTCCAAATGACTGTGAAAGCAGAGAAATGAGTCACCAGCTCATACTAATGAGAAGATCTATTAAAGGGCTCTTCTCTGATAGATACAGCAGGGTTATAAATATTTCATATCCAATTAATTGAATTTTGCCCCCTATATATGACACTGCCCTGAAACATCAATCAAACAGGACCAGAGAAAGAACAGAGGGACAGAAGAAACACGAAGAACTTTGGAATAGCAACTACCTCAACGGGACCCTCCCTCCCAGCCGGTGAAACGCAAACCGGTTCATCTGTACCATTTTTCTAGGTTCCCCCACCCCAGAGAACCCCTGCCATTCTCCCAGGGCCTGCAGAGAGGAGCTGGAAGCATTTACCCCAACTGCAGCTGCTTCCATGCGGCGGGGAAATTAATGTTAATTAATCAGACAGCAGTTTTACATAGGGCTGTGTGCAGAAAGTTATTCGAGTCCTGCTGCAAATAGATTTATAGGTGTAATTGCCATGTTGAATGACCCTCTGTAAATAGGCTCATTAAACTGGCCATCAGTCAAAAAGTCTAATTGAAGCCATGCAGTAGCCTGCCATCGGGAGCACGTGGCCCCAGATAAACAGAGCTGGCCCACGGCAGGCCTGCTCTGGACTGTGTAGATAGGGCTGCTGGCCGTCCTTCAGGTGGCCCCGCTTCTCCTGCCTTCTCCACTTTATTATCTCAGCAGGAAGGCAGAAGCATGCTTCCTGCCCAGCTTTACCCTCTTCCCCTCTGTTGGTCCCGGGAGAGCCCATAGGAGTCTGCTATGGAAAGCACGGGGTGGAAAGCGTGTGCGTGGCAGGCAAGTAAGAAGTCTCTGAGAGGCACAAACCAACACCACCTTGTGCTCCCTTATCCCACACGTGTGGTCACAGTCGCGCAGGGACAAGTGGCCAGGTGTGCGCAGGCCTCATCGCTGGGCATCCCCCAGCCATTTACGAGCTCCTTGTTGAATTCCTATTCTCCCTTTTTTTCTTCCCATACTCCCATGTAAAAAGGATAAATATAAATTATTTTTCTCCTCAATATAGCAAAACAATTGGGAGTCTGAAAGCTTTGGGAGGGTGAACTGTGTACATTTAAATCCTCTTTGATGTTTATCACAGCATTTACTATAAGAGTAAATTTACTAATTTACTAATTTACTCTAAGAGTAAAAAATTAGAAACAACCTAAATGTCCATCAACAGGAGTCTGAGTATTTCAATCATGATCTTTTTAGACAATGAAATACTAAGCAAATATTAAATATGACTTTTAGGGAGATCCATATTTATTAATCCAGAAAGCTGTCTAGTATGTATGTTTGTATGGGAAAAACAGATTACAGAATAGATAGGGTGATCCCACATAGTATATCTTTGTTTTTAATTTTTTAATTTTTTTTTTATACAGCAGGTTCTTATTAGTCATCAATTTTATACACATCAGTGTATACATGTCAATCCCAATTGTCCAATTCAGCACACCACCATAGCCCCCACACACAGAGGCTTTCCACCCTTGGTGTCCATACGTTTGTCCTCTACATCTGTGTCTCAACCTCTACCCTGCAAACCAGTGCATCTGTACCATTTTTCTAGGTTCCACCTACATGTGTTAATATATGATATTGGTTTTTCTCTTTCTGACTTCACTCTATATGACAGTCTCTAGATCAATCCACATCTCAACAAATGACTCAATTTCGTTCCTTTTTATGGCTGAGTAATATTCCATTGTATATATGTACCACATCTTCTTTATCCATTAGTCCATCAATGGGCATTTAGGTTGCTTCCATGACCTGGCTATTGTAAATAGTGCTGCAATGAACATTGGAGTGCATGTGTCTTTTTGAATTATGGTTTTCTCTGGGTATATGCCCAGTACTGCGATTGCTGGATCATATGGTAATTCTATTTTTAGTTTTTTAAGGAACCTCCATACTGTTCTCCATAGTGGCTGTATCAATTTACATTCCCACCAACAGTGCAAGAGGGTTCCCTTTTCTCCACACCCTCTCCAGCATTTATTGTTTGTAGATTTTCTGATGATGCCCATTCTAACTGGTGTGAGGTGATACCTTATTGTAGTTTTGATTTGCATTTCTCTAATAATTAGTGATGTTGAGCAGCTTTTCATGTGCCTCTTGGCCATCTGTATGTCTTCTTTAGAGAAATGTCTATTTAGGTCTTCTACCCATTTTTGGACTGGGTTGTTTGTTTTTTTTAATATTGAGCTGCATGAGCTGTTTATATATTTTGGAGATTAATCCTTTGTCCGTTGATTCATTTGCAAATATTTTCTCCCATTCTGAGGGTTGTCTTTTCGTCTTGTTTGTGGTTTCCTTTGCTGGGCAAAAGCTTTGAAGTTGCATTAGGTCCTTTTTGTTTTTATTTCCATTACTCTAGGAGGTGGATCAAAAAAGATCTTGCTGTTATAAAGCAGAAACTAACACACCATTGTAAAGCAATTATACCCCAATAAAGATGTTAAAAAAAAAAAAAAAGATCTTGCTGTGATTTATGTCAAAGAGTGTTCTTCCTATGTTTTCCTCTAAGAGTTTTCTAGTGTCCGGTCTTACATTTAGGTCTCTAATCCATTGAGTTTATCTTTCTGTGTGGTGTTAGGGAGTGTTCTAATTTCATTCTTTTACATGTAGCTGTCCAGTTTTCCCAGCACCACTTATTGAAGAGACTGTCTTTTCTCCATTGTATATCCTTGCCTCCTTTGTCATAGATTAGCTGACCATAGGTACGTGGGTTTATCTCTGGGCTTTCTATCTTGTTCCATTGATACATGTTTCTGTTTTTGTGCCAGTACCATATTGTCTTGATTACTGTAGCTTTGTAGTATAGTCTGAAGTCAGAGAGTCTGATTCCTCCGGCTCTGTTGTTTTCCCTCAAGACTGCTTTGGCTATTCGGGGTCTTTGTGTCTCCATACAAATTTTAAGATTTTTTGTTCTAGTTCCGTAAAAACTGCCGTTGGTAATTTGATAGGGATTGCATTGAATCTGTAGATTACTTTGGGTAGTATAGTCATTTTCACAATATTGATTCTTCCAATCCAAGAACATGGTATGTCTCTCCATCTGTTGGTATCATCTTTAATTTCTTTCATCAGCGTCTTGTAGTTTTCTGCATACAGGTCTTTTGTCTCCCTAGGTAGGTTTATTCCTAGGTATTTTATTCTTTTTGTTGCAGTGGTAAATGGGAGTGTTTCCTTAATTTCTCTTTCAGATTTTTCATCGTTAGTATATAGGAATGCAAGAGATTTATGTGCATTAATTTTCTATCCTGCAACTTTACCAAATTCATTGATTAGCTCTAGTAGTTTTCTGGTGGCATCTTTAGGATTCTCTATAGTATCATGTCATCTGCAAACAGTGACAGTTTTACTTCTTCTTTTCCAATTTGTATTACTTTTATTTCTTTTTCTTCTCTGATTGCCGTGGCTAGGACTTCCAAAACTATGTTGAATAATAGTGGTGAGAGTGGGCAACCTTGTCTTGTTCCTGATCTTAGAGGAAATGCTTTCAGTTTTTCACCATTGAGAATGATGTTTGCTGTGGGTTTGTCGTATATGGCCTTTATTATGTTGAGGTAGTTTCCCTCAATGCCCACTTTCTGGAGACTTTTTATCATAAGTGGGTGTTGAATTTTGTCAAAAGCTTTTTCTGCATCTATTGAGATGATCATATGGTTTTTATTCTTCAGTTTGTTAATATGGTGTATCACATTGACTGATTGCGTATATTGAAGAATCCTTGCATCCCTGGGATAAATCCCACTTGATCATGGTGTACGATCCTTTTAATTTGTTGTTGGATTCTGTTTGCTAGTATTTTGTTGAGGATTTTTGTGTCTATATTCATCAGTGATATTGGTCTGTAATTTTCTTTCTTTGTAGTATCTTTGTCTGGTTTTGGTATCAGGGTGATGGTGGCCTCAAAGAATAAGTGTGGGAGTATTTCTTCCTCTTCAATTTTTTGGAAGAGTTTGAGAAGGATGGGTGTTAGTTCTTCTCTAAATGTTTGATAGAATTCACCTGTGAAGACACCTGGTCCTGGACTTTTGTTGGAAGATTTTTAATCTGTTTCAATTTCATTACTTGTGATTGGTCTGTTCATATTTTCTATTTCTTCCTGGTTCAGTCTTGGAAGGTTATACTTTTCTAAGAATTTGTCCACTTCTTCCAGGTTGTCCATTTTATTGGCATAGAGTTGCTTGTAGTATTCTCTTAGGATGCTTTGTATTTCTGCGGTGTCTGTTGCAACTTTTTTTTCATTTCTAATTTTACTGATTTGAGTCCTCTCCCTCTTTTTCTTGATGAGTCTGGCTAATGGTTTATCAATTTTGTTTATCTTCTCAAAGAACCAGCTTTTAGTTTTATTGATCTTTGCTCTTCTTTTCTTTGTTTCTATTTCATTTATTTCTGCTCTGATCTTTATGATTTCTTTCCTTCTGCTAACTTTGGGTTTTGTTTGTTCTTCTTTCCTAGTTCCTTTAGATGTAAGGGTAGATTGTTTGAGATTTTTCTTGTTTCTTGAGGTAGGCTTCTATAGTTATAAACTTCCCTCTTAGAATTGCTTTTACTGCATCCCATAGGTTTTGGATCATCGTGTTTTCATTGTCATTTGTCTCTAGGTATTTTTTGATTTCCTCCTTGATTTCTTCAGTGATCTCTTGGTTATTTAGTAATGTATTGTTTAGCCTCCATGTGTTTGTGTTTTTTATGTTTTTTTCCCTGTAATTCATTTCTAATCTCATAACATGTGGTCAGAAAAGATGCTTGATATGAAGCCAATTTTCTTAAATTTACTGTGGCTTGATTTGTGACCCAAGATGTGATCTATCCTGGAGAATGTTCCATGTGCAGTTGAGAAGAAAGTGTAATCTGTTGTTTTTGGATGGAATGTCCTATAAATATCAATTAAATCTATCTGGTCTATTGTGTCATTTAAAGCTTCTGTTTCCTTATTTATTTTCATTTTGGATGATCTGTCCATTGGCATAAGTGATGTGTTAAAGTTCCCCACTATTATTGTGTTACTGTCGATTTCCTCTTTTATAGTTGTTAGCAGTTGCCTTATGTATTGAGGTGCTCCTATGTTGGGTGCATATATATTTATAATTGTTATATCTTCTTCTTGGATTGATCCCTTGATCATTATGTAGTATCCTTCCTTGTCTGTTGTAGCATTCTTTATTTTAAAGTCTATTTTATCTGATATGAGTTTTGCTACTCCAGCTTTTTTTTTTTAATGTTTTAAAATTTTATTTATTTATTTTTGGCTGTGTTGGGTCTTCGTTTCTGTGTGTGGGCTTTCTCTAGTTGCAGTGAGCGGGGGCCACTCTTCATCGTGGTGCACGGGCCTCTCACTGTTGCTGCCTCTCTTGTTGTGGAGCACAAGCTCCAGATGCGCTGGCTCAGTAGTTGTGGCTCACGCGCCTTGTTGCTCCGCGGCATGGGGAATCTTCCCAGACCAGGGCTCGAACCCATGTCCCCTGCATTGGCAGACAGATTCTCAACCACTGCACTACCAGGGAAGCCCTCCTGTTTTCTTTTTATTTCCATTTGCATGCAATATCTTTTTCCATCCCCTCACTTTCAGTCTGTATGTGTCCCTAGGTCTGAAGTGGGTCTCTTGTAGACAGAAAATACATGGGTCTTGGTTTTGTATCCATTCAGCAAGCCTGTGTCTTTTGGTTGGAGCATTTAATCCATCCATGTTTAAGGTAATTATTGATATATATGTTCCTATGATCATTTTCTTAATTGTTTTGGGTTTGGGTTTGTAGGTCGTTTTCTCCTCTTGTATTTTCCACTTAGAGAAGTTCCTTTAGCATTTGTTGTAGAACTGGTTTGATGGTGCTGAATTCTCTTAACTTTTGCTTGTCTGGAAAGCTTTTGATTTCTCCATCTAATCTGAATGAGATCCTTGCCGGGTAGAGTAATCTTGGTTGTAGGTTCTTCCCTTTCATCACTTTAAGTATATCATGCCACTCCCTTCTGACCTGTAGAGTTTCTGCTGAGAAATCAGCTGTTAACCTTATGGGAGTTCCCTTGTATGTTATTTGTCATTTTTCCCTTGCTGCTTTCAATAAATTTTCTTTGTCTTTAATTTTTGCCAATTTCATTACTATGTGTCTCAGCGTGTTTCTCCTTGGGGTTATCCTGTATGGGACTCTCTGCGCTTCCTGGACTTGGGTGGCTTTCCTTTCCCATGTGAGGGAAGTTTTTGACTATAATCTCTTCAAATAATTTCTCGGGCCCTTTCTCTCTCTCTTCTCCTTTCTCTCTCTCTTCTCCTTCTGGGACCCCTATAATGCAAATGTTGTTGTGTTTAAGGCCTCTTAGGTCTCATTTCTTTTCATTCTTTTTTCTTCTGTTCTGCAGCCATGAATTCCACCATTCTGTCTTCCAGGTCACTTATCCGTTCTTCTGACTCAGTTATTCTGCTATTGATTCCTTCTAGTGTAGTTTTCATTTCAGTTATTGTATTGTTCATCTCTGTTTGTTCTTTAAATCTTCTATGTCCTTGTTAAATATTTCTTGCATCTTCTCAATCTTTGCCTCCATTCTTTTTCCAAGGTCCTGGATTATCTTCACTATCATTATTCTGAATTCTTTTTCTGAAAGGTTGCCTATCTCCACTTCATTTAGTTTTTTTTCTGGGGTTTTACCTTGTTCCTTCATCTGGTACTTAGCCCTCTGCCTTTTCATCTTGCTGTCTTTCTGTGGATGCGGTTTTTGTTCCACAGGCTGCAGGCTTGTAGTTCTTCCTGTTTCTGCTGTCTCCACATAGTATACCTTTATCTGTAGCTGAATATGCAGAAAAAATGTGATTTTAATTTTCCCTTGGATCTCATCTATTCTCTTTCATAATCTCGCATTAAGCAGTTAGTGGGATGAAAAAAAAAATCACTAAGTCTCTAATCTTAGTTAAATTTAACCCAATCTGATAATGTAAACTGTTCTTTCAGCTAATACTCTTTTAGGAAAACTCTGTTTCTAGATGGCTTCCTGTGATAGTTAATTTTATATGTCAACGTGATGGGGCCTCAGGGGCCCAGATATTTGGTAAACTGTTATTGTGGGTGTGTCTGTGAGGGTGTTTCTAGATGAGATTAACATCTTAATCAGTAGACTGAGCAAAGCAGGTTGCCATCCCCAATGTGGGTGGGCTTCATCCAATCTAATGAAGGCCTGACTAGAACAAAAGAAGGCTGAAAAAGGGAAAATTCACTCTCTTTCTGCTGTCTTCGAGCAGAGCATCAGTCTATTTCTGCCTTCAGACTAGAACTGTACCATTGTCTCTCCTGGGTCTTCAGTTTGCCAACTGTAGGCCTTGGGACGTCTCAGCCTCCATAATCATGTGAGCAAATTCCTTGGATCGGTGGATGGATTGGTAGATGATATAGAGATATCTCTTATTGGTTTTGCTTCTCTGGACAATCCTTACTAACACTCCCTTGGCCCACTTCTGTTCCCCAGGTGATACCTAGGTGTGTGATCTGAGGGCTGTATGTTATGGTACAGGGAAGAGCCAGGTCTTTGCAGGTCTTTTGAGAATGCGGCACTATCTCCTTTTCCTGCCATATCCTAAGCCAACTTCAGTGGCTGCTGGTCTTTCTCAGCTTTCCCAGAACCAGAGCTTCTTCCTGGCCGAATTGGGTTCACCTGAATTTCACAGGCCTCAGACCCCAGATCTCTGCCAAGGTCTCCATCCATTCTGCAGGCCTGAGGGCCCACCCTAGCCTCTGCAGCCTAGTCATTTGACCCTTCCTGGGAAAACTTCCAAAGCAGGCCCCCTGGAGCCCCATCTAGTATCCACCCCACATGGAAACTAGGAGATCAGGAAACAAACCTCAAGCCTCCTTGGCCTGACTGTACCCACCTTTGCAATGGTGCAGTTGTATCCAGGCTGGGTTAGGACTTACTGAGAGGGGGCCTCTTCCCAGGGCACTAAATCAGGAGCCAGGACAAGGGTTTCCTTCTGCCTTCCATGTTACCCTCACTTAGGAAACATATCTCTCCATCCCAGGGCCCCAATCCAGGGACATCAGAACAAAGTGGTCAGTCTTAATTGCCTCCTTTAATCTCCCTTAAGTTTCCTTCCCACCATGACCCAGGGCTGGAAAAAAGGAAGTCTTCCTTCTACTTTCCCTACATCATATCCTCCTTTTGCTTACAAGTTCAAGTGTTGTGATGAATGGGGTCCTCTTGGCTAGGCCCCTTGATATATTGGAGAGAAGGAATCAAATTACCTGGAAAACTCTCTCTCAGAACAGTAACCTGTTTACTGTCCTGCTCTGTAATCTATTTTTTATGTCAGAAGCTGGAAATTCCCTTGCTTTTTCCTTTGTGTACCTCCTTTTATGTTTTAATTGAGATATAATTGACATGTAACATTATACTAGTTTTAGGTGTACAACATGATGATTCCATACGTGTTGCAAAATGATCCCCACAATAAGTTAACATCCATCATCACACGCAGTTAGACATTTTTTTCTTGCAACAAGAACTTTTAAAATCTACACTCTTAGTAACTTTCAAATATGCAATACGGTACTTTTAACTATAGTCACCATGCTGTATATTACATCTCCATGACTTATTTTGTAACTGGAAGTTTGTACCTATTGACCCCCTTTACCCATTTCCCCAAGTCCCCAAACTCCACCTCTGGGCAACAACCAATCTGTTCTGTATATTTGGGCTCATGTTTTTGGTTTGTTTTTCTGTTTTTTTCTTTTAGATTCCACATATTTTTCTTTTTTAGGTTCCATATATAAGTGAGATCATATGGTATTTGTCTTTCTCTGATTTATTTCACTTAGCATAATACCCTCACGGTCCATCCATGTTGTTACAAATGGCAGGGTTACCTCCACTTTTGTGGCTGAATAACGCCTCACTGTACATGTACACCACATTTTCTTTATCCATTCCTCTGTTGATGGACACTTAGATTATTTCCATGTTGTGGTTATTGTAATGCTGTTATGAACGTGGGAATGCAATATAGTGATTTTGTTTCCTTTGGATAAATACCAGAAGTGGAATTGCTAGATCATATGCTAGTTCTATTTTTAATTTTTTTGAGGAAACTTCATATTGTTTTCCATAGTGGCTGCATCAATTTACATTCCCACCGAGCATGCACAGGGTTCCCTTTTCTCCACATCTTAGCCAACACTTGTTATTTCTTATCTTTTTATAAGAGCCTTTCTAACAGGGGTGAAGTGATAGCTCCTTGTTGTTTTGATTTGCATTTCCCTGATTATTAGTGATGTTGAGCACCTTTTCTTATACCTGTTGGCCATTTTTGTGTCTTTGGAAAAATGTTCAGATCCTCTGCCCATTTTTTAATTGGATTTTTTTCTGTTGTATAATTTCTTTATATTTTGATATTAACCTCTTATCAGATATGATTTGTAAATTTTTTCCCATTCCATAGGTTGCATCTTCATTTTGTTGATAGTTCCCTTTGCTGTACAGAAGCTTTTTAGTTTTATGTAGTCCAACTTGTTTATTTTGCTTTTGTTACCTTTGCTTTTGGTGTCAAATTCAAAATATCATACAAGACAGTACAATGTCAAAGACCCTACAATGCCCCCCCCCATGTTTTCTTTTGGGAGTTTTATGGTTTCAGGTCTTACATTCAAGTCTTTAATCCATTTTGAGTTGCTTTTTTTGTATCAGTGTAAGATAGTGGTCCAGATTCAGGTGTACAACATAGTTATTCAACAGTTATGTATATTACGAGATGATCACCATAAGTCTAGTTACCATGTGTTGTAATTTAAAGTTATTATGATATCACTAAATATCATATTTCCTATTCTGTATATTACTCTCCATGATTTATTTATTTTGTAATTGGAAGTTTGTGCCTCTTAGTCCTCTTCATCTATTTTGCCTATTCCCCCAACTCCCTCCTCTCCAGCAACCACCAATTTGTTCTGTGTATCTATGATTCTGTTCCTGGTTTTTTGTTTGTTTTTTTTTTAGATTCCACATATAAGTGAAATCATACAGTATTTGTCTTTCTCTGTCTGACTTATTTCACTTAGCACAATACACTCTAGGTCCTTCCATGTTATTGCAAATCACAAGGTTTCATTCTTTTTTTATGACTAATATTGTATTGTGTGTGTGTGTGTGTGTGTATGTGTGTATATATATATATATATATATATATATATATATATATCCATTTGTCTGTATGTATGCTTTGTTTCCAAGTCATGGCTATTGTAAATAACACTGCAACGAACATAGGAGTGCATATGATTTTCAGATTAGTATTTTCATTTTTTCAGGTAAATACACAGAAGTGAAATTGCTGGATCATATGGTAGTTCTATTTTTAACTTGTTTGAGGAATCTTCATATTCTTTTCCATAATGGCTGCACCAGTTTACATTCTCACCAACAGTGAATGAGGGTTCCTTTTTCTCCACATCCTTGCCAACACTTGTTATTTTTTGTCTTTCTTATAATAGCCATTTTGACAGATATGAGGTGATATCTCATTATGGTTTTGATTTGCATTTGCCTGATGATTAATGATGTTGAACATTCTTTATGTGTCGACCATCTGTATGTGTTCCTTGGGAAAATGTCTGTTGAAGTCCTCAGCCATTTTTTTACCGAATTGTTTGGCTTTTTTTTTTTTTTTTTTTTTTTTTTTTACTATTAAGTTGTTTGAGTTCTTTATATATTCTGGATATTAACTCCTTATCAGATATATATTTGCAATTGTCTTCTCCCATTCAGTAGGTTGCATTTTATTTTGTTGTTGGTTTCCTTCACAAAAGCTTTTTACTTTGATGTAGTCCCACACGTTTATCTTTGCTTTGTTGACCTTGTCTGAAGAGACATATCCAAAAGATACCACTGAGACTGATGTGAAAGAGCTGAGTGCCTATGCTTTCTTCTAGGATTTTTATGGTTTCATGCCTTACATTCAAGTCTTTAATCTATTTTGTGTTTATTTTTGTATATAGTATAAGTTAATGGTCCAGATTCATTCTTTTGTATGTACCTGTCCAATTTTCCCAACACCATTTATTGCTGAGACTATCTTTTCTCCATTGTATATTCTTTCCTCCTTTGTCATAGATTAATTGAACAAACATGCATGAGTTTATTTCTGTGTGCTGTATTCAGTTCCATTGATCTATGTCTGTTTTTGTGCCAGTACTGTACTGTTTTGATTACTATAGCCTTTGTAGTATAGTTTGAAGTCAGGGAGCATGACATCTCCAGTTTTGTTCTTTTTCGGGATTGTTTTGGCTATTTGGGGTCTTTTGTGGTGCCATACAAATTTTAAGATTATTTGTTCCAGTTCTATGAAAAATGCTATTGGTATTTTGATAGGAATTTCATTGAATTTATATATTGCTTTGGGTAGTATGGATTTTAACAATATTAATTCTTCCAATCCCTGAACATGGTATATCTTTCCAACATTTATGTCATCTTTATTTTCTCTCATCAATGTCTCATTGTTTTCAGGGTACATGTCTATCACCTCCTTGGTAAATTTATTCCTAGGTATTTTCTTCTTTTTAATGCAATTGTAAGTACAATTGTTTTCTTAATTTTTCTTCTGGTAGTTTGTTATTAGTATATAGGAATGCACCAGATTTCTGTGTATCAATTTTTTATCTTGCAACTCTACCGAATTAATTTATTCTAATAGTGTTTTGGTGGAGTCGTTAGGGTTTCCTATATATAGCATCATGTCATCTGCAAATAGTGACAGTTTCATTTCTTCCTTTCCAATTTGGTTGCCTTTTATTTTTCATGTGTAATTGCTATGGCTAGGACTTGCAATACTCTGTTTAATAAAAGAAGCAAAAGTGGGCACACTTATTTTGTTCCTGATCTTAGAGGAAAAGCTTTCAGCTTTTCACTATTGTGTATGATGGTTAGCTGTGGATTTGTTATACATGGCCTTTATTATGTTGAGATACATTCCCTCTAAACCCACTTTGTTAAGAGATTTTATAATAAATGGGTGTTAATTTTTTTCAGATGATTTTTCTGCATCTATTGAGATGATCATATTATATTTTATTTTGTTAATGTGTATCATATTGATTTACAGATGTTGAACCATCATTGCATCCTTGGAATCCCGATCATGGTGTTTGATCCTTTTAATGTATTGTTGAACTCACTTTGTTAATACCTGGTTGAGGATTTTTCATCTATGTTCATCAAGAATATTTTCTTTTTTGTAGTGTCTTTGTCTGCTTTTAGTATCAAGGTACTGTTGTTTTCATAGAATGAATTTGAAATTGTTCCCTCCTCTTCAATTTTTTGAATAGTTTGAGGTAATTACTCTTCTTTAAATATTTGGTAGAATTCACCTGTGGAGCTGTCTTGTCCTGGACATTTGTTTGTAGGGAATTTTTTTGATTACTGATTCAATTTCATTATTAGTAATTGGTTTATTCTGATTTTCTGTTTCTTCCTGATTCAGTCTTAGAAGATTGTATGTTTCTAAAAATTTATTCATTCTAGGTTTTCCAATTTGTTGGCATATAATTGTTCACAGCAGTATCTTATCCTTGGTATTCCTGTGGTATTGGTTGTAACTTTCTGTCTTTCATTTCTTATTTTATTTATTTGGGTCCTTTCTCTTCTTTTCTTGATGAGTCTGGCTAAAGTTTTGTCAATTTTGTTTATCTTTTCAAAGATGAGCTTTAGTTTCATTGATCTTTTCTATTTTTTTAGTCTCTATTTCATTTATTTCCATTCTGATCTTTATTATTTCCTTCCTTCTACCACATTTGGGTTTCGTTTGTTCTTCTTTTTCTAGTTCCTTATGTGTAAGGTTAGAGTGTTTTATTTGAGATTTTTCTTGTTTCTTGAGGTAGACCTATGTGGCAATAAACTCCCCTCTTAGAATTGCTCTTGCTGCATACCATAGATTTGGAAGGTTGTGTTTCCATTTTCATTTGTCTCAAGGTATTTTTTGATTTCCTCTTTATTTACTGACCCATTGATTGCTTAGTAGCATGTGGTGTGGTCTCCACATGTTTTTGTTTTTTTCCAGTTTTCTTCTTGTAGTTGACTTCTAGTGTCTTACCATTGTGATTGGAAAAGATGCTTGATATGACATCAATATTCTTAAATTTACTGAGACTTGTTTGTAGCCTAACATGCAATCTATTCTGAAGAATGTTCCATGTTTACTTTGTAGGGGAGAGAACATTTTTCTCTACCCTTCGAGTTGTTTTGGCTGGTCTAATAGACAAATTGACATAAAGACATATTAACAGGAGAAAAACAAAAAAAAATTTAATTTCACATATATGGAGGCCCCATAGATATGTGACCAAAGAAGTGACTGAAGCAAGATGTTTATATACCTTTTTAGACAAAGAATCAATTATCTGTGAAGTTTTGACAAAACATAGGGGTTATTGCTTGGAATAGCAAATTAATGAAAAAGTAACAAAGTTTGTTTACACAGCTTTCTTGGTCTCAAATTCCCTATCTCTGGGGAAAAGGATACCCTCCATCCTCCTGGCATAGGGAGGAAAACTTCCCATGGGAGTTTGTCTCCTGTTTTCAGGGGAATAAAAGAAGGGTCAGAGTGTTATTTTTGTACTGGCTGTTTCTCAAGTAACTTTTGTTCAAAATAATCAATAGGCTACCTTGGCATATTTGGGGCAGCCCAGCCTTGAACCCTATCAGCTCCCTCCTCTGATACTTCCCTGGAAGTTTCACATGTTAAAAACTGAGGTGGTAGATTGCTCTATTATTTCATTGAATTAATCTCTTAGTCTTAAAAATAGGTCAGTTCAGTTAAACAGGTTTGTCTCATTTTAGGAGGTAGCCATAAAGGTGGGCTCCCAAAGGTGAGGCCTGTATTGTGCAAGTAAATCAAGTATTTAATAAGGCATTTCTGTGGAAACAAAAGAAAAACAATGGTTAATGATTGTAGCAAATTATAAACCAGTTTCTGAGTTCCGAATGGTGGATGGTAGAGAAGATTTCTAGATATCAAACTCAAAGCACTCCTCAGAGTAAGCACAGGAGGTGAGGATTTGATAGATTTTCCTGGTTTGCAGTTTGAATGTCTCCCAGGAGGTCTTCTGAACAGCCCACACAGCAACAGGCATGAAGATTGTCTATACATGAGTTGTGGTGTCAATTTTTCTGAAGTTTCTCTCAAATTGTCCAACTTTAGTTTGCCTGGCTTTAGAAAAAGGGCAGTTTTAGCTCTTCCTGATTTCAAGACAAAAGAGTGGGAGAAAAATTGGAAATATTAGTTTGGAGAGTTGTGGCCAAATTTTGAGGAAACTAGAAGAATTCAGGTTATAGTCCAGTTTACAGGTAGAAAACAAACCCACAAAGATAACTGACAGAACTATCAGTAGAATCCAGTATCCATAAAGGTGTATTACTGAAACATAATTTCTCTCTCTACAATCACCCCCATGTCTATCAATGATAACCACAGTCAAACTAATTTGTTTGCAAATTAAGTCTAGTTTTATTAAACTTGGCTTGATTATTGACATAAGTGCAACAAGAATAGCAATTGACCATACAGAATATTTTAATTTGCTTTGGCTGGAAATTTTCATAGGAATTGCAGACTGAATTTTAGCCTCTTAAGACCAAAATATCAAGCCAAATACTTGCTATCAGACTTTCCCTGCAATATCTATAGATGTTATATATATATATATATATATATATATATATATAATTTATTTATAGATATTAATGAGTTCCTCTCTTCTCAAGGTCCCCCAAATATTCTGAGGTTCTTGTACCTACCAAGAAATTACCTTCCTTACTCACATGACAAGGCTATTGATACCCTATAAGCAAGATACCGGGCTGCTTTTCCAAGGGGCTTTATTGGTTTCATAAAGTCAATCTCAGTTCTTTGACATTTCAGTCAAATCCTTGGTAACGTGACCAATGTTTCCCATTGTGTCCTATTAAAAGGAGAACAGATTCTTATTGAACTCATAGCAAACAACTGTATTGCCATGAAAACAAAAATATTTACTGAGAGTTTATGAATTCTGGAGGGATCAGGCAGAGAGAAAAAGTAAATGCTTCATCTTTATTTACAAAGTTACATTTTATTCAGTTGCTGTAAGCATAGATAGCTTAAGAGAAAAAGTTTCCTTAAATCTGAAAAATCAAAACATTAAAAAGTTCAGCAATATTTCAAATTTAAGAGTCACACAAAAAATGTAATCATCTTTCTTAGTTCATTGAGTCCCAGGTAATTAATACTTGTTAATCTTGATCTTTTGTTACAAGTTTTATGAAGCCATCAGTCTCTCCATTAGAGTTCTGTAAATTCTTATTTAGTTCAGTGGTATGATCTTGTCAGCGTCCTCCACGAATCTCTCTGAAGATAAAGCACTTTTGTAGGAATACCTTTGTAAAATCATTAGAGTAAAACAATAACTGTAAATGACAAAAGACTTCAAAATGGCCATAGTTACAAATCTAAAAAGAGTTGCAGTTGACAAAGAAATTTGCTTATTTCTGTGACACAACGCTTCAAGATAATAACTGTAATTACAAGTGATAACATATCAGGACATATCCGATTTCTAGGAATTTCATACAATTTCTGGAATACTTAATAACATAATCCTTACAAATGCAATCTAAAAAAAGTTTGGCACTACTTATTTGACAATGCTTCCCACATGATTTAACATATCAAATGTGCCTAATTAGTGCAACATCTCTCTTTTTATAAGGAGAGAGAACAAATCATTTGAAATGTTCCAAGGACCCTCTGAAAAAAAAAAAATCCCAAAGTTAGTTTGAGGTCAAAACGACTTCATTTACAATTGGATTTGGGGGTGGGGAGGGTAGTTTTTCCAAAATATCAAAAGATTTTTAACATTTGGTCAAATAGGATCATAGGGCACTGTGAAACAGTGACTAGCAAGATACTTAGTTATCTAGTTAACCAAAGTGACAATTACAGACTTCACAAGGGTGGGCAAAGAGCAGTGGCAGCTCTGGTGTCATCTATGGGGAGATGCTGTATGTAGCACCCAATCCCTGAAAACAGGGCTCAGCAGAAACCAGGGGCCCTGAGGGCAACTCTCATCTCAGCAGCAGCTCCAGCCTCTGGGAGTTGATGCAGAAGGGGGCTCTCCAGGCTGCTCAGCTGGGATCAGTGTTGGTGACGATCATGGGAGGCCTCTGTAGCACAGGCTGCAAATGTCCACATTGGTGGGGCTTGCTGGGTTCTCCTGCTCTCCTCCCTGTGCGGTGAACTTCCTCCAAGGGCATGCCTCTTGGTGCTGATCTGCCCTTGACTGGGGTACGGGATGACACAGGCAAAATATTTTCTGTACTTTTCTATGCTGCCATCCTTGGTTTCTGAGCTCCATGGGGATTTTGCTGCTTCTTTGTAGTTCTAAGATTTCCCTGAACTGTTTACTTCAGTATGTAGTTGCTTATGTACTGTTTTTGCTTTTTGTGTATGTTAGGCGTGGAGACCAGTATTGGGACCTCCTAGCCTTCTATCTTGTTGATGTCACTCTCATCCCCCTCCCCCTTTAAAAAAAAAAACCTTTTGTGAATCTAGGTTTTGCTTTGTGGTTGCCATGAGGCTTACACAGAAAGTCTCATAAATAATACAGTCTAGGGACTTCTCTGGTGGCACAGTGGTTAAGAATCTGCCTGCCAATGCAGAGGACATGGGTTCGAGCCCTGTTCCAGGAAGATCCCACATGCCACAGAGCAACTAAGCCCGTGCACCACAACTACTGAGCCTGCGCTCTAGAGCCTGTGAGCCACAACTACTGAGCCCGCGTGTCTAGAGCCTGTGCTCCGCAACAAGAGAAGCCACTGCAGTGAGAAGCCCAGGCACCGCAACGAAGAGTAGCCCCCGCTCACTGCAACTAGAGAAAGCCTGTGCGCAGCAAAGAAGACCCAGTGCAGCCAAAAATAAATAAATAAATAAATTTATTAAAAAGAAATAATAATACAGTCTATTTTAAGCTGATAGCAACCTAACTTTTGCCTACAAAACTTCACCTTTTTACTCCTCTTCTTTTATCCTTTTGATCTTACTATTTACTGCTCTTTATACTGTCTATTCACTAACAAATTTAGTAGTTATAATTATTTTTAATACTCTTTTCCTTTAATCTTTATACTACGGGTAAGTGGTTAACACACCATCCTGTTACAGAATTCGAGTTTTCTAAGTCTGACTGTATATTTACCTTTACCAGTGTGCTGTCTACTTTCATCTTTTCTTGACACTAATTAGCATCTTTTCATTTCAGCTTGAAGAACTCCTTTCAACATTTCCTGCAGGGTAGGTCTAGTGGTGACAAAGTCACTCAGCTTTTCTTCGTCTGAGAGATTCTGTTTCCCCTTCATATCTTGAGGGTAACTTAGCCAGACAGAGTATTCTTGGCTGGAAATATTTTTTCCTTCAACACTTTGAATATGTCATTTCACTCTTTGCTGGCCTAGAGGGTTTCTGCTGAAAAGTTTGCTGTTAGCCTAATGGGGCTCCTTTGTAGGTTATAATCTTTTTTTCCCTGACTGCTTTTAGGATTCTCTCTTTATCTTTGATTTTTGATAGTTTCACTATAATGTGTCTTGGAGAAAGTCTTTTTGCATTGAGATAATGGGATGAGCTATTAACTTTGTGAACTTGGATATCTAAGTTTTTCTCCACGTTTGGGAAGTTCTGAGCTTTTATTTCTTTAAATAAAGTTTCTGCTTCTTTCTCCTGCTCTTGTCCTTCTGGAAACCCTATTATTCTAATAATTGTTATTCTGATGGAATTTATTAGATCATGTAAGCTTTCTTCACTCTTTTTCATTCTTATTTTCTTTGTTCTGCTCTAACTGGGTTATTTCAAAATTCCTGTTCTCCAGTTCACTTATTCTGTCTTCCATTTTCTCTGCTCTACTGCAGATTTTCTCTATTGTATTTTTCATGTAATTCATTGAATTCCTCAGCTTCAGAGTCTCTATTTTTTATGATTCCCTTCTCTTTGGTACATATCTCATTTTGTTCATGTATATTTTTCCTGGTTTCATTGAACTATCTTTCTGAGTTTTCTTGTAGTTCATTGAGTTTCTTACAAACTATCATTTTGAATTCTTTATCAGTTAGATTAGAAAATTCCATGCCTCTGAGCTCAGTTATTGGTTAATTATTTTTATCTTTTGGTGATAACATGTTTTATTAATTTTTCTTTGAATTATTTTTAATTAAATTTTTAATTTTCATACCATTTTTAAAGGTTACTTTCCATTTACAATTAGTTCAAAATATTGGCTATATTCCCTGTGTTGTACAATACATCCTTGAGCCTATCTTACACCCAGTAGTTTGTACCTCCCCCTCCTCTACCCCTATATTGCCCCTCCCCCTCCACTGGTAACCACTAGTTCTCTATATCTGTGTCTGCTTCTTTCTTATTATATTCACTAGTTTGTTGTAATTTTTAGATTCCACACGTGATATCATACAGCATTTATCTTTCTCTGTCTGACTTATTTCACTTAGCATAATGACCACCAAGTCCATCCATGTTGCTGCAAATGGCAAAGTTTTGTTCTTTTTTATGGCTGAGTAGTATTCCATTGTATATGTATACACATTGTTGTGGTGTATAGTTTTATAGTAGCCTCATATGATCCTTTATATTTCTGTGATATTTGTTGTAATATCTCCTTTTTCATTTATAATTTTGTTTATCTGGATCCTCCTTTTTCTTTGGGAAGTCTAGCTAAAAGTGTGTCAAATTTTTGTTAGATTTCAAGGAGCCAAATCTTGGTTTGGTTAATCTTTTTTGTTTTTCTATTCTCTATATAATTTATTTCTGCTCTAATATTTATTATTTCCTTCTGCTAACTTTGGGCTGAGTTTGTTCCTTTTCTCTTTCTTTAAGTCATAGAATTAAGTTGTTTATTTGGGATCTTTTTTTTAATATAGGCATTTATTTTTATAAATTTCCCTCTTAGAAAGGCATTTGCTGCATCCAAAACGTTTTGGTATATTGTGTTTCCATTTTTGTTTGTCTCAAGATACTATTTTATTTCCCCTTTAATTTCTTTGACCTATTTGTAGTTCAAGAGAGTGTTGATTAATTTCCATGTATTCATGAATGCTCCAGTTTTGCTCAGTTATTGATTTCTAGTTTCATACCATTGAAGTCAGAGAAGACACTGGGTATGATTTCAGTCTTCTTGAATTTGCTAAGATTTATTTTGTGGCATAACATATGGTCTATCTAGAAAATGTTCCATGTGTATCTGAGAAGAATATGTATTCTTCTGTCATCTGATAGAATGTTCTGTATTGTCTGTTAGGTCCATTTGGTCTATACTGTTGTTCAAATGCACTGTTTTCTTATTGACTTTCTGTCCAGATGATCTGTACATTGTTGAGAGTGGGATATTAAAGTCCCCAACTATTGTATTACTGTTTATTTCTCCTTTTAGCTCTGTTAGTTTTTATGTGCTTTATGTGTTTAGGTGCTCTGAAATTGGGTACATAAATATTTACAGTTACTATATCTTCTTGATGTATTGACCCCTTTATCATTATATAATGACGTTCTTTGTCTTTTCTCACTATTTTTAGTTTAAAGTCTATTTTGTCTTATAACTACACCTGCCTTTTTTTTTTATTGCTATTTGCTTGAAATACCTTTTTCCATCCCTTTACTCTCAGTCTATGTGTGTCTTTAAGGCTAAAATGAGTCTCTTGTAGACGACATATTGTTAGATCTTGTTTTTTTAATCCATTTAGCTACTCTGTGTCTTTTGATTGGAGAATTTTGTCCATTTACATTTAAAGTAACTATTGATAGGTAAGGACTGTAGATCCATTGTTCCTTTTTTCTTGTCCTACTGCTTTTTTTGTGTGTGTGTGTTGATATCTTTTGGTATCAGTATGTTTTGACTTTTTTGTGTAGTTACTACAAGTTTTCCCTTACAGTTATCATGAGGCCACATGAATGGTCTCTTCTTTCAGACTTTGCAGGCTTGCTTTGGCAGACAGTTCTTAAAATTATAACACCCTATTTTAAACTGATAACAACTTCAGTAACATTCCTATGCTTTACACTTTTCCTCACACTTTATGTTATTGATGTTATAATTTGCATATTTTTTACATTTTGTAAATAATACCGATTATTGTGTTTATGGTAATTTTTACTACATTTATTTCTTAACTTTTAAAAGAGTTGTAAGTGAATTAGATACCACCATTACTGTATTACAGAATCCAACTCTGACTATATATTTACTATAACTAGTGACTTTTACACTATGTTCTTATATTTTTTTGATGTTAATTATTATGCTTTTACTTCCACTCTAAGAACTCCTTTAGCATTTCTTGTAAGGCAGGTCTAGTGGTGAGGAACTTCCTCAGTTTTTGTTTGTTCAGGAAAGCCTTTATCTCTCCATTTCTGAAGGACAACTTTGCTGGGTATAGAATTCTTGGTTGACAAGGTTTTTTTCTTTCAATGTTTTGACATATCATCCCATTCTCTCCGGGCCTGAAATGTTTCTGTTAAGAAATCCTCTAATAGTTGTACGGTAGTTCCCTTGTATGTAACTTCTCTCTTTTCTCTTGCTTCTTTCAAAATTCTTTGTCTTTGACTTTTGACAGTTTATTTATAATGTGTCTCAATATAGCCCTATTCTTGTTCAACCTATGGGGCGTCTTTTGGGCCTCTTGGATCTAGATTTCTATTTCTCTTCTCATGTTTGTGAAGTTTTCAGCCATTACTGCTTTAAATATACTTTCTTTCCCTATCTCTATCTCTTCTCCTTCTGGAATTTCCATAATGCAAATATCATTCCTTTTCATTCTGTCCCATAAGCCTGTAGGCTTTCTCCACTCTTTTTCTTTCTGTTTACTTTTTGCTCCTCTGGCTGAATCATTTCAAGTGCTATACATTGCTGATTCTTTCTTCTACATGGTCAAGTCTGCTTTTGAAGCTCCCTATTGAATTCTTAACTCCCATTATTGTACTTTTCAACTCCAGGATTTCTGTGTGTCTGTTCTTATAGTTTCTGTTTCTTTGTTGAACTTCTTGTTTTGTTCATGCATTGTTTTCCTAATTCCTTTCAGTTGTCTGTGTGTTATTGTGCACTAAACTTCTTTAAGAGGATTATTCTGAATTCTTTTCCTGACAGTTCATAGATCTGCACATATTTAGAGTCAGTTATTAGACGTTTATTAGTTACATTGGTGGTGTCATATTTACCTGATTTTTCATGATCTTTTATTCCTTACATGGTATTTGCATGTTTGAGTAAGTGGTCTCTTCTTTTGGGCTTTGCAGGTTTGCTTTGGCAGAGATAGTTCTTCAACAGTCAGCTCAGTTTGGGTTTCTGGACGTGTCTGCTGCTAATGTCCTTGGGCACATGGGGCCTGCTATTAGGGTCTATTTTTGTGAGACAACTGTTCAAGCTCTGAGATCAGGGGTGGGAGGTGCCACTTGTGTCAACAACTGTATAGAACTGCTGGCTTGGTTCCCTGCCAAAGTGAGCCTGTAGGATGGACTTTGCAGTTGCCTGAATTCTCTCATCAGACTTACTGGATGGCCAGAACTGGATACTATACTCAGCAGTATGTGGGGCTATGAATTAGCTTCCCTGTCCTGGTAGGGCAAGAGGATGGGCTCCAGAGCTTTCACAACTCATTGTTTGGGGGCCCAAATCATGCAAGAGCATGCATTGAATATCCTGGTCAGGTGAGGTCATTGGTTTTACTCTGCAGACAGGGAAAACCACAAGCTGTGCTCTCTGTTCAGAGTCCACTGTAAGCACAGATGTTGAATGGGCTTCAGCTACCCATGTGTTCTGGGCAAGGTTCCCTGGTCAGGTAAACTGAAGTTTGTATTCAGCAATATATGGGGCTATGAATCACTTTCCCTGTCTGGGTGCAGCAAGAGAAGCAGCTCCAAAGCCACTAAGGCGCTTGGTCTGTGATGTTGACTCAAACTGATCCATGCCCCAAGTTTCTTGTCTGAACAGGGCCACTGGCTTGCCTCTGGGGGCAATCACCACTGCTTACCTGTTTCTCAGCTCAAGCATTGCTGGGTTATACAGCAGCTTCCAGGTATTTTCATGGAGCCCTTCCTGTCAGATGGAGCTGGGAACCATACTCCACAATAGGTGGGGCTGTGAATTAACTCCCCTGCCTTGGTGTAGCAGGTGACAACTCCATGCCCGGTACTGGCTTTGCTTTGAGGGTGATCAGCTCCGCCTGCCTTCCTCTCAGCTTAAGCATTGCTGGGTTATGCATCTTCCAGGTCTTCTCTGCAGCCCTTCATGTCAGATGGGGCTAAGAGTCAAGTTTTGTAGCAGATGAGGTTTGGACTTAGCTCTCCTGCCTGGGAAGGATTGGAGGGCCCACTTCAGGCAATTGTCAAATTTTTCCAAATACTCTTTCTGGTCAAGAGGGGCCAGGAGCCATGCTTATTCCACAGTAGGTTTGGCTATGACTCAGCAATTCTGCCTGGGCAGGGGCAGACCAGGCTGTAAGCCCGGCAAAACTCCTCATTTGAAGACCTGAATGAGGCTGTCCTGAAACCCGCTGAGTTCCCTGGTCAGATTATGCCCCTGATTTGGTTCTGCAGATGAGCAAATCCACTGGTTGGGACTACCACTGGGCTCTGCAGGTAGGAACTTTGTCTGCCAAGACCTGAATGCTGTTTGTTGGAAAACCCCTCCCAGTAGTTGAGCCCAGCAGACTCCCTTACAATCTCTATAGGGCAAAGCCAGACTAGGGGCTCCCACAGAGCAACCCACAATGTTATATGTCACCCTGGTCTGTCTTTTCCCAGTGGAGGAACCATAGGCTCAGGGAAGACCTCTCAGCATGGTGCTGCACTGGCCTCAAGAGGGGCAATGTGTTCAGCTTGTAGCCATTCCTCTTGCCCTTCTAATGAAGTCTGTTCTGGTCTCTGTTGCAGAGGTTGCTTCAAACTCACACCGATATTCTAGAATTCTCAGTGGTATCTTGTCTGTGAATAGTTGTTAGTTATTGCTCTTGTGATAGGGAGCAAAGTCAGAAATGACCTATGTCACCACCTTGGTGATGTCGCTCCTGGCATTGTCTACTTCTGTGTCCACATTAGGTTTATACATTCTTGCGTTATTGTGTTGTACTTCTGACACAATGTGATGGTGGAGTTCTGTGGTTATAAATTAATCCTGGTTGGTTTTCTTCTAGTTGCATTCAAATCATTTACTGTTTCTGAAACCAAAATTATATTACATATATTTATAGATACCATTGCTTATTAAACTGACTAATCTGGCTTTTTATGTTAAATTTTAACATCATTCAGATAAATGAACAGAATGTAAAGGTACAGCTCAATTATCACAAAGTGAACATCTGTGTAACCACCATGTAGATCAAGAAATAGAGTGCTGCCAACTCTCTAGGACCCCTAGTGCCCCCTCCATCTTTCTCAAAAATAATTACCATGACTTCTAATAATATACTTTGGGTTTTTCTATTTTTTGAACTTTTTATAAAATGGGATTCTATAATATGTATTTTGTGTCTAGCTATTTTTTAATTTAAAAATTTTTATTGAAATATAGTTATTTACAATGTGCTAATTTCAGGTGTACAGCAAAGTGGTTCAGTTATACATACATATATGTGGGATCTTAGTTCCCTGACCAGGGTTCGAACCCACATGCCCTGTATTGGAAGCACAGAATCTTAACCACTGGACTGCTAGGAAAGTCCCTGTGTCTAGCTATTTTCATTTTCTTTTGCTTTTCTGTTTATTATCACAGAAATACTTTTGTATATAGATCTTGTACTACCTGACTTTGCTAACCATCTTTATTGATCCTAAAATTTATCTGTATGTATTTTCTAAAGGTTTTCTGTTTATAAAGTTATAGCATCTGCATTTAATAAAAGATTTACTTCTTTTCAACCCTTACATCTTTCATTTCTTTATATTGCCTTATTGCATAGACTAAGAACTCCTGTACATATTTTCCTATCTCCAATTTCAAGAGGAAAGCCTTCAACATTTCACTACTAAATATGACAATTGCTATAGGCTTTTATATGTTTATTAGTTACTTCCTTTCTATTTCTAATTTCTCAAGACTTTTGAGAGGGTTGAGCACTGGAATGATACACTTTTTAAATTTTTTCTGGTTTTAATGAGAATTAATTGATTCCATGGCAACCCATGGAATGGGAGAAAATATTTGCAAATCATATATCTGATAAGGAGTTTTTATGCTATTGAGTTGTATGAGTCCTTTATATATTTGGATACTAACCCCTTCTTCAATTTCTTTCATTAATGTCTTAGAGTTTTCAGTGTACAGGTCTTTCACCTCCTTGGTTAAATTTATTCCTAGTGTTTTATTCTTTCTGATGCAATTGTAAATGGGACTGTTTTCTTAAACAGTCCCATTTACAACTGATAGCTCATTATTAGTGTATAGAAACACCACTTTTTTATACATTGATTTTGAATCCTTCAACGTTATTGAATTTATTAGTTCTAAGAGCTTTTTTGGTGGAGTCTTTAGGGTTTTCTATATATAATATTATGTTATCTGCAAATAGTGATAGTTTCACTTCTGCCTTTCTGATTTGGATGATTTTATTTATTTTCCTTACCTAACTGCTCTGGCTAGAACTTCCAATACTAAGTTTAATAAAAGTGGTGAGAGTGGGCATCTTTGTCTTGTTCCAGATGTTAGAGGAAAGCTTTCAGCTTTTCACCATTGAGAATGATGTTAGCTGTGGGCTTGTCATATATGGCCTTTATGACATGGAGGTACGTTCCCTCTATGCTCTCTTTGTTGGGAGTTTTTATCATAAATGGATATTAAATTTTGTCAAATTTATTTTTGCACTTATTGAGATGATCATGACTTTTATCCTTCATTTTGTTAACATGATGTTTCACATTGACCAATTTGCAGATGTTAAACCTTCCTTGCAGCCCTGGGATAAATCCCATCTGATCACGATGTCTGATTCTTTAATGAACAATATTATTGAATTAGGTTTGCTAATATTTTGTTGAGGATTTTTGCATCCATGTTCTTCAGGGCTATTGGCCTGTAATTTTCTTGCGATGTCCCCTTCTGGTTTTGGTATCAGGATAATGATGGTCTTGCAAAATGCATTTGGAAGTGTTCCCTCCTCTTTTTCTGGAAGAGTTTGAGAAGGGCTGGTATTAATTCTTCTTCTTCTTCTTAAATTAATTCTTCTTAAATAAGAATTTAATTCTTCTTAAATTCTTCTAAATGGTTGGTAGAATTCACCAGTGAAGCCTTCTGGACCTGGACTTCCGTTTGTTGGGAGGTTTTTCATTACGGATTCAAACTCCTTACTACTAACCAGCCTGTTCAGATTTTCTCTTTCTCCCTGACTGAGTCTTGGCTGGTTGCATGTTTCTAGCAATTTATCCATTTCTTATAGATTGTCCAGTTTGTTGGTGTATAATTTTCATAGCAGTCTCTTATGATCCTTTGTATTTGTGTGGCGTTGCCAAGGCTTTTTTGTTGTTCTTGTTGTTGTTGGTACGCGGGCCTCTCACCGCTGTGGCCTCTCCCGCCGCGGAGCACAGGCTCCGGACGCGCAGGCCCAGCGGCCACAGCCCACGGGCCCAGCCGCTCTGCGGCATGCGGGACCCTCCCGGACCGGGCCGCGAACCCGTGTCCCCTTGATTGGCAGGCGGACTCTCAACCACTGCGCCACCAGGGAAGCCCGCCAAGGCTTTTTAAAACCATGAGCAGATAATGGAATGTTTCCAATTGTTTTTTATGCATCTGTTAACATGATCACTATCGTTTTTCTCCTTCATTCTGTAAGAATGTTAATCACACTGCTTATTTATTGAATACTGGACCAAGCCAGCATTCCCAAATATAACAATATGAGCAAGACTTACTACCTTTTTATATACTGTTCAATGCACTTTGTTAGTATTTTGTTTAGGATTTTTTGAGTGGATTCAACTATAGTTTTTCCTATAATCTTTGTCATGTTTTGGTATCAAGATTATTTAAGCATTGGGAATTATCTTTTTTTTTTTCCTTTCCTAATCTCTGAAAGAGTTTTTAAAATTTACTATTCACTCTTTCTTTAAAAGTTTGGCAGAATTCACCAGTGGGACTTCTGAGCCTACCTAAAGTCTTCTTTATGGGAAGCTTGTTAATTACAGACACAATTTATTTAATAGTTATAACATTGTTCTGATATTTCTATTTCTTCTTGGGTTCATTTTAGTCACCACTAATATGTTGAGGAGTGTATCAATTTTATCTAACTTACCTAACTTTAATAAGTTTAAAGCTGTTCATAATATACATAAAATCTTGCAGCAGTGTTGTTTCCTTTTTGATTCCTGACATTAGCTGTGTTTTCTGCCTGTGTTCTTTCAATCAGTTCCTACTAGAGTTTATGAATTATATTATTCCTTTCCAAGAACCAACTTTCAGCTTTATTGATTATTTATTTATTTATGGCCGTGTTGGGTCTTTGTTTCTGTGCGAGGGCTTTCTCTAGTTGCGGCAAGCAGGGGCCACTCCTCATTGCAGTACGCCGGCCTCTCACTGTCGCGGCCTCTCGTTGTGGAGCACAGGCTCAGTAGTTGTGGCTTACAGGCCTAGTTGCTCTGCGGCATGTGGGATCTTCCCAGACCAGGGCTCGAACCCGTGTCCCCTGCATTGGCAGGCAGATTCTCAACCACTGTGCCACCAGGGAAGCCCTGATCTTCTTTTTTTGATTGTTTTCTATTTCATTAATTTTTTTTCTCTTACTATTTCCTTCTTTCTACTTTTGGGGAGAGTTTATTTAAGCTTTTCTTATTCTTACTTCTTGAAATTAATGCTAAGCTCATTTATTTTCAGATCTTGTTCTTTACAAATACACACATTTAAAGCTATCAACTTTAAGCCTGGCTTTCACTGCAACCCACCCATCTGTTTTATCAGCAGTAGTACCTTTGTAGCTTTGTATGCATAAGCCTGTATTTTATTACTTATTTGAAAAATATTGGATCTACTTTTATTTACATCACATCATAATTCTTTAAACTCTTTTAAGCTATATGCATATAGTAATTTAATAAAATGGGGGTGGGGGGCTTTCAACTTCCCATCCTCTAGAGGACAGAGAAATATGTACACACCTGCCTGTGCTTTTCATTTGATCCCACCTTCCGTCTTCACTCTCCTACCCAAATTTCACCAGCTCTTGGAGCTCTTTCTCAGCAAGATTTTCTGATCTCTCCTTTCTCTGAACTCTTACAGTATTTGATATCCATCTTACTCATTGTGACACTTGCTAATAAGTGTCTTCCAGTGTTACTTGTTTCAAGTGTGTATCTATTTTTAATTAGCCTATTGTGATAGGTACAGATTCTAGATCTTTAAATGTATTTTGTGTCTCCCTTACCACATTGCATCGTGCTAGGCATGGGACTCACAGTCCTAATAACACCAGATACAGGAAGAGCAGGTGTAACTGATGAGGGCGTAGCCAGTGCCCTTCCACATGCTCTCGGCACCTTTCCTGGGAGTGCAGCAGCTGCTTGCTGCAACCCCCCTGCATCTCTGCTGAGGACCATCCTTCCCTGCTGAGCGTGCTGGGCCTGCTTGCAGGACCTGCCATGCCACTAAGGAGTTGTCCCAGTGACAGATGAGAGTTGGTCCATGAATGCTTCAGTTTCCTGTTCTTGGGTGGGACAGCTCTGGGGTGTGCTCTCCACTGTCTCCCGGGGTCCCCAGCAGTCTGAGCCCCAGTTGCCCACAGTGGTAATCTACTAATGAGTGCACCCTGTATTAGCTTCTGTCTCTATCCTGTCTCACTTCCCCATTCCAAATCCTTCCTGGTATCACTTCCCAAACAAACTACTGCTACTCAACATGAAATCCTCATCTCAGGGAAGGTCTGCTTCTGGGAAGACACACTGCAAGACCATCTGTGGCCTTTCTGCCTTTCTAAAGGGATCATTCTCAGAGATTAACAAGGCTTCAAAAACAAATTCTAACTACAGTTTATTCAAGCTAATAGCACAAGAAGAGTTTTTGACACAATTCGTGAAAAGAGCTTACACAGTTTGGCGACACCAGACCTAAGCCCAAGAGGGCAGCCCAGGGTTCCAATGCCAACCCTGTCACTCACTGCATGTGTGACCACAGGAAAGTTACTCAATTTTTTCAGATCTCAGGTTCCTAACGTAAAAATGGATAGTAACAACTGGTTCCACTAGCCTCACTTTCTTGGTTTGGGAAACAAAGGAGAGAATGTATGGGAATGGGTTTTATGAACTGCCAATTACAAATAAAACATGGGGTGAAATGGAATATCGCTTCTTTTCACGAGGGACTGAAACTACTCCAGTAATGTTTAGGAAACTAATTACAAGCAAGAAAGAGAGGGAGGGAGGGAGGGAGGGAGGGAGGAAAAAACAAATTTGTCCCAAAGATATGTTGGTTTCTAATATCAATATTTTTCCCTATGATAGTGAGGCATAAACTTGATTTGTGAATTTTTTTTTTTTTTTTATTTTTTGGCCATGCAGCATGTGGGATCTTCGTTCCCCAACCAGGGGTCAAACCTGCGTCCCCTGCAGTGGAAGCGTGGAGTCTTAACCACTGGACCGCCAGGGAAGTCCCAATTTGTGAATTTGATCCAAGTGCCTTGTCTTGTTGAGAAACAAATGAGCTGGGAAGGGAGACCTAGAAAGAAAGATCTGCCTTGCTCATCCTAGTAATCTTGGGCCAAAAGAGCCCATGACTTCCTCACCTGGGTGAACAGACCTATTGGACACACAGGGGAGCTTTAAATATTTGCTAAAATATTTACCTGTTTCTTTCTAAATGAAGAAACTTGCCTAACTGCCCCCACTATAATACTGGAATCTCAAGGATGAAAGATCGTACGTAAAATGCTTTTATTTTCCTTTTGAAATTGACCACCTAGAACGTACTACTCAGGCAACAAAATACTCCAAAGTTATAGGTCAAAAAATAAGTTAGCTCAGCCCAGCACTCCCACTGGCTGGGGAGCTTTACTCCTAGAAATAGAGAGACCCACAAGAGTGTCAAGAAAAATATCAAATCGTAGGTTGTTAGAAACCAAAGCAACCTTGCTGGTCACCTTTTACAGATACCTTGTACAGATGAGGAAGTTGACATCCAAAGAGCTCATATAGCCCCATGTCACAGTGACTTGATTGTCTCTCCATGGTCACACAGCGAGTAAGAAGCAGAAACGTGGCTTAAACAAAGCTATTTCGCCTCCAACATCTGTGCTTCTTTGAGTCCACACAACCTCCTGTTTTTGTTTTCGGATAAGGAGAGGACAGAGCAGTATTTGACTCTACCGGAACAGTCATTAAAATCTGACTTCTGTGACTGTCATAAAGTCATAAATGACTGTCATTCACGGTTTAAAAGGAACACCAGAGGTTAAAGTGGCAATTGCTACATATTCAGAGAGTGAGTGAATGAATGAATGAAGGACTGAAGGAAGATCTGAAGAACAAATGAATGGACGTTTGGATTTGTAAAGCAATATGAGTTGCCGGCAATTACCATAAATGTCCACAAGATGTCACTACTTCACATCACTTCAGAAAAGCCATCCACATTCAAGTCAAGAATGTTTTTGATCTTTGGACACAGAGGTGATTTATCTCTTATAATTGAAAGCAGCTCTGTCATTTCTAATGTCTTTTGACTGCTTCCTTGTTTTCTCTTACATCTACCTCGAGAGAGATTGCAAAAATGTAGACTTTAAGGCCTGAGACTTACCCTGCTTATGCTGGGAAACATTAAGAAGTCACCCACACAAGGGGTTCCCAGGCTGCTCCAGGGCCGGAGACCTTGCACGAAGCCCTTTGTCTGCTCAGTTGCAAAGCTCCTGTCGGCACTTTCTTGTAATTCTACCACGCTCAGTGCTTCAGACTCATGGAAACAGTGATTCAGCAGCATCCAAAAGACAGCACTTTGGGGCTTTACAGTGTGATTTTTCTTGAAATATTACTCACACTTTTCCCTTACCAGGAGTGAAGTTCCAATGACTGTAGTGAGTTTATATGTGTCATATATGCGTTTAATACATATGCACACACCACACTCATAATTCAGGTCCAGGATGTCTTGTGCTTGTTGGAGTTTTTTTCCAAGTATAATTAGAATCCAGTTTGCAAATCATTGTTTCAAGTTTTTACAAGTTTTTAAAAGACCACAATTATGTTAACCACGCTCACAATTTCCACTTCAGCTATACTGAGCATTGACAAACATGAAGTTTAATTTAAATACTTTATTCATACGAGATCTATTGATGCAGAATGTGCTTGTGGATTTTTTAAAGGTCCCAGCAACTTCTGAAGTTTATGTACTTTAATAGTGTTCTCTACTGAGATTCTTTCTCCTAATCTTTTTTTTTCTTTTTTTGGCCACCCTGAGAAGGCAGTGAACTCATTCTGTGAGAACGCTTTCTGCTTGGTAGCTTTCAGAAGAGGGTTCCACGTTATAAACAAAAGCGCTGCTTTGCCTTACAGGCTCGTATTTCCTTCACATACACATCCTACTTACTGAGAGGCTCAATGAAGTCACTTCGCAGGCAGTGAGTTGACAGGCTCAGAGACGCAGGCTTCGGCCTCCATGGGTTGTGGGGATAAGTCAAAGTAATTTCTTGCTAATAATAATTTAAAGAGCTAACGTTAGCGATTAATTCACCTTTTAAAAAATTAAATTATGAGCCCATGCCCAAGCCCACCCCCAGGATGGCCTCCCTGATTTTCATTCTTCGATGGGCTCACTGGAGCAGAAGAGGAAGGAATGTTGGATTTTATGACTCAAGGACATGCTCACCCTGTAAAGTTAAATAAAAAATAGAATTCCGAACTCCATAGGAAGTCTTAGGCTTTTGTACAAATAAGTACCTATAAGAATATGAAAAACATTTTTAACTACAAAAAAACTAGAAATATAATAACATGTCAATAGGTACTGGGATTATAGATGCTTTATTCTTGAATTTTAAAATTTTCTGGAAGGAATATTTTTAACAAAGCAACAACCAGTGTCCAACCATTAGGGGGGTGTTTTTCAAAACTATGACACATTCATCCACAGAATACGACGCAGCCATTAAAAGCAACTTTTAGGAAGTTTCTGCAATAACATGGAGAAATGTTCATGATATTTCTGAAAAGCCGGATCTGGGGGACAGAATTTCTCTGAAAGGCTGTATACAAAGAAGATAACAGTGGCTGCCTCTAGGGAAGAAACAGGAGCACTGAGGACAGACCTGGGAAGGAGAATTATTTTTCTCTGTATATTTTTTCACAATGATCAGATTGGCACAAAACGACGGTCTGGTAATACCGAGTCTGATGTGACTGTGGACCAAGAACTGTTATACCCTGCAGGGCTATGGGAAAATTCCTATAACTGGTTGGAGAACAATAACACATAGACAGGCAATAATCCATTTCCTAGGATTCCTGCAATTCCATTTCCCTGTATCTACCTTATCAGCCATGTATGCACGGAGAAATACAAAAGGATGTGCACTCCAGCTTGGTTTATTACCATGGAAACACAGAGGAGGGCCTGAAGGTCTGGATGAGCTGAACTGTGTCCTCCCTAAATTCTTATATAAAGTTCTAACTCCAGTACCCCAGAATGTGACTGATGTATTTGGAAACAGGGACTTGAAAGAGGTAATTAAGTCAAAATGTAGTTATTGTGGGTAGGCTCTAATCCAATGATTGTCATCCTTGTAAGAGGAGATTAGAACACAGATACGCACCAGAGAAGCCCATATGAAGATCGAGGGAGAAGACGGCCATCTGCCAGGGAGGGAGAGAGGCTTCAGAAGACACCAACGCTGCCAACACCTCGATCTCGAACTTCTGGCCTCCAGACTGTGAGATAATAACTTTCTGTTGTTTAAGCCACCTAGTCTGTGGGCCTTTGTGATGGCAGCCCAAGCAGCTGAAGACAAAGTCCATTAGCAAGGGATGGATAAATGAAGCCTTGGTTATGCAGACAACAGAACCTTACAATGACTCCAAGTTGTAAAAGATGAACATCTCAGCAACACGGAGTCCAGTGAGTGGACACCCCCCAGGGACTTGGTTCCAGCAACACCGATCTTACCGCACCTGAACCCCAGTGGCCGGAAGAGCTTGGTCCAGGACCCCATGCAAGGGGAAACTTGGATGTGCAAGGACAAGGGACCGTGGAGCCTTTGGTCATGATTAGGGCCGTCTGTAGGGCTGGTCTCTAAACACAGGGGCCAGGGCTGCAACTCCAACCTGCCTCCCCAAGCTGCCCCCTCACCCCAGGGAAACAATACTGCCAGAGGGAGTAGAATCTATTCCTTCCCTCATTTGTTCAACTAACAGTTGGCTCCAGTCCCCATGTGAGTCAGTGCCTTGATAGGTATGAAGGTATAAAGATAAACACAACTCGTAGTGGTCAGGCAGCTGGCAGTCTGGTTGGGGAGAGACAAATGAAATCACATCACTTGGGACACAAGGTGGTGTTGGGCATCTCGGAGCAGAATCCAGAGGCCAGTGGAGGAAGCTGGCACAGTGAAAGCAGCATCTTGTATGCTCTGTTTGCTCTGCTAGAAAGGCGTGTCTCTCCTGCTTTGGGAAGGGCCCGCTCAGAAAAGGCAGGTCTTCAGGCAGTGACAGTAAAAGGTACAAAGGCACGGAGTCACCAATGCCCCAGGCTGCCAGGACGGGGCTCTAAGTGGGGCAGAAACCAGGCTGGTTCGGGTCAGAAGGGTGGGTTTTCTGCTGTTGACAGCAGGAGGCGACAGAAGGTTTTATGAAGAGGACGCAGACCTGATGGGCCATCCAGGAAGGTTCTCTGGCAGCAGCTTGGAGAAGGACGGGACGGAGAAAGGGGCTGGTGACCAGGCAGGAAACTTGTCCCAGCTTCTGAGGCTTTTCTGCGCCAGTGAACACAGAGAGGGTTGCACCCCGGGACTGCAGCTGGAAATGCTGAAACGTTGTTTTGCCTGTGAAACACAAGACAATGGACAGAAAGAAGGCCCGGAATGAATGGACGATTGTTGCTGGTAACTGCTTAGACCGTGTATATTTGTATGTCAAAAGTGCTTATTCCGGATGAATTTGTTTTGAGAACAAAAGAGGCCACTTGGTCCTTAGGGCTATGTGGATCCAGAAAGGCAGAGAAAAAGGCGCCGTACAGTCCAGAAAAGTGCTCCCCACCTGCCTCCGCTGGCTGGATCACCCGTTCTGGAAAAACCATGAGGCGGCCTAGCAGCTGACATTATGCCACGACACGTGGGGGCCAACTGGTCCCCAGGGCATGCAGATGTCCAGGTCCGAGGAAGCACACCCAGGGCTCACCTGCACTACCGCAGGCCTTACAGGGGCGTGCTCGTCCGAAGGCTTCTCGTAGAAAACTTCAGGGGGCTCCTCTTAGCCCCATCTGTCCCGTGAAGTTCAGGCCGCTGGGTGTCCGCCAGAAGCATACGTACCTGTGGGACGTACAGACTCTGCTGGAACAAGAGAATTAGCTTCCACCCTCAACTCTGCTACAGAAGAGCGATGTGGCAAGTCATGAAACTCCCTGGGAGTTACCGCAGATGTAATAATCATAATACCAAGCCAGGAGCTCCCAACCCAGGAGTGAGATAAGAGTACTGCTTCCTGGGCATAACTAACTAAACCAGAATATCTGGGGAGCGGGACCCTGGACTCTGTAACCGAGTATCTGTCTAGTCCCTGAATATCCCCCAAGCCTCTCGCTTTCTAAGACACTTGAATGTCTAAGTACAGGGATGAGAGGGAGCATAGCGCCTCCACCCTATGGCCAATATTCTGATCAGTCATTTGGGGGATTCCATAGGAGGCTTGGATCACTCCTGGGCTTATCTCGCTCCAATCTCTAGTGGCGACTGCATTTTCCTCTCTTAGTCTGTCCTCTTCTCTCCCCCCAGTGCCAGCCCAAACTGGAGCCAAGGTCCATCCCCACCTTCTTTAAGATGGAAGGTATCCCTAGCTATGGCAGTAAGAGGAAAATTCCAGAACAGCCCAGCAATTCTACCCCTTCCTATTCTTAAAAGTCACCCTGACCTCTGGGAATTCCTTTCTCAGGTCCCCAAATTCTGCAGCCTCATTCTTCTCCCAAGTAGGTACGGCGAATTCCCCCAAAGTTCTGTTCATTTTTCCGGCAAAGCAGTTTGCTCCCACAAAATACATCAGGTCCCAAAAGTCCAGGCCAACCCGTGCATATTTCAAATTGGGCTGAGTATCATGTTAAACAAAAGGTCTTATGGCAGCACAAGCACTGAAGCTTCAACATGCCTTCTCTTGACTAGAGTCGAATGATTTGGTGTGGTTCCACCCCACCAGTTTGCTCTTTCCCTCCAACCCACAGAAGGTAAGAGCAGAGGAAGGTTTCCATTACCTTCCATGGATAGGATTTCTGCTCCTCCCCTTAGATGGCAGTCAGCGTTTTGTCCACAGCAAATCTATCCCTCCTGCCCCTACCCCCTGCCTATTTAACAAGCTCCCCACGGGACAGGGTCAGCCCACCTGCATTTGGAAACCACTGGACCAGGTGACTTAGAGAGTTACTTTCAGCTTTAAAATGCTTTGTTAAAGGGCTTCTGCCCCAAGAGGCAAGATGGACTTCAGAGTTAGCTGGACCAGGATCCAAGCCACAGCTCTAACAAGCTGGGTGACCTTGGGCAACTTACTTAGTCTCTGAGCCCTGGCTTCCACATTTGCAGAAAGAGGATATTAATAGCAAGTTCCCAGACTGTATTAAGTAATGTATGTGAAAGGAATTGCCAGTAACTGCTAGTTTTCTTCCTCTCAGCATGTGGGAGGTAGCCTTACATAAATTTATCTATTTTTTTGCTCTTTTTAATTGAAGTATACTTGATTTATAATGTGTTAATTTCTGCTGTACAGCAAAGTGATTCATATATATGTATACACACACATATACATTCTTTTTTAATATTCTTTTCCATTATGGTTTATCATGGGATACTGAATATAGTCCTCTGTGACATACAGTAGGACCTTGTTGTTTATCCATTCTATATATAAAAGCTTACATCTGCTCACCCCAACCTCCCACTCCATCCTTCCCCCAACCCCCTCCCCTTGGCAACCACAAGTCTGTTCTCTATGTCTGTGAGTCTCTTTCTGTTTCATAGATAGGTTCATTTGTGTCATATTTTAGATTCCACATATAAGTGATATCATATGGTATTTGTCTCTTTCTGACTTCACTTAGTATGATAATCTCTAGTTGCATCCATGTTACTGCAAATGGCATTATTTCATTCTTTTTTTATGGCTGAGTAGTATTCCACTGTATATATGTACCACATCTTCCTTATCCATTCATCTGTCAATGGACATTTAGGTTGTTTCCATGTCTTGGCTATTGTGCATAGTGCTGCTATGAATATAGGATGCATGTATCTTTTTGAATTAGAGTTTTGTCTGGATATATGCCCATAAGTAGGATTGCTGGATCATATAGTAATTCTATTTTTAGTTTTCTGAGGAACCTCCACACTGTTTTCCATAGTGACTCTACTAACTTACATTCCCACCAACAGTGTAGTAGGGTTCCCTTTTCTCCATATCCTCTCCAGCATTTGCTATTTGTAGAGTTCTTAATCATGGCCATTCTGACCGGTGTGAGGTGGTACCTCATTGTAGTTTTGATTTGCATTTCTCTAATAATTAGTGATGTTGAGCATCTTTTCAGGTGCCTATTAGCCATTTGTATTTCGTCTTTGGAGAAATGTCTATTTAGGTCTTCTGCCCATTTTTTGATTGGGTCGTTTGTTTTTTTGTTGTTGTTGAGTTGTATGAGCTGTTTGTGTATTTTGGAAATTAAGCCCTTGTCAGTTACATCAACTGCAAATATTTTCTCCCATTCTGTAGGTTGTCTTTTTATTTTGTTTATGGTTTCCTTTGCTATGAAAAAGCTTGTAAGCTTGATTAGGTCCCATTTGTTTATTTTTGTTTCTATTGCCTTTGGAGACTGACCTACGAAAACATTGGTATGATTTATGTCAGAGAATGTTTTGCCTATGATCTCTTCTAGGAGTTTTACGGTATCATGTCTTATGTTTAAGTCTTTAAGCCATTTTGCATTTATTTTTGTGTCTGGTGAAACGGTGTGTTCTAACTTCACTGAGTTACATGTGGCTGTCCAACTTTTCCAACACTGCTTGCTGAAGAGACTTTTTCCCATCATATAGGATTGCCTCATTTGTCAAAGAGTAACTGACCATAAGGGTATGGGTTTATTTCTGGACTCTCTATTCTGTTCCATTGATCCATATGTCTGTTTTTGTGCCAATACCATGCTGTTTTGATTACTGTAGCTTTGTAGTATTGTCTAAAGTCTGGGAGGGTTATGCCTCCTGCTTTATTCTTTCTCTTCAGGATTGCTTTGGTAATTCTGTGTCTTTTATAGTTCCACATAAATTTTAGGATTATTCTAGTTCTGTGGAAAATGTCATGGGTAATTTGATAGGGATTGCATTAAATCTGTATATTGCTTTGGGTAGTATGGCCATTTTAACAATACTAATTCTTCCAGTCCAAGAGCATGGGATTTCTTTCCATTTCTTTGAATCATCTTCAGTTTCCTTTATTGTTTTACAGTTTTCAGCATATAAGTCTTTCACCTCCTTTGTCAGGTTTATTTCTAAGTATTTTATTTTTGGGGGTGTGAGTTTAAAAGGTATTGGGTTTTTTTTTTTTTTTTACATTTCCTTTCTGATATTTCATTGCTAGTGTAAAGAAATGCAACTGATTTCTGTATGTTAATCTTGTATCCTGCTTCCTTGCTGAATTTGTTTCAGTTCTAGTAGTTTTTGTGTGGTCTTTAGGGTTTTCTATATATAGTATCATGTCATCTGCATATAATGACAATTTTACCTCTTCCCTTCCAATCTGGATACCTTTTCTTTCTTTTTCTGATTGCTGTGGCTAGGACTTCCAATACTATGTTGAATAGAAGAGGTTAGAGTGGGCATCTTTGTCTTGTTCCAGATTTTAGTGGGAAGACTTTCAGCTTTTCACCATGAGTATTAAATTGGCTGTGGGTTTGTCATAAATAGCTCATGTTATGTTGAGATATGTTCCCTCTATACCCAGTTTGGTAAGAATTTCTATCATGAGTGGATGTTGAATTTTGTCAAATGCTTTTTCTGCAACTATTGAGATGATCATGTGGTTTTTGTCTTTTCTTTTGTCTACGGTGTATCACGTTGATTGATTTGCATATGTTGAACCATCCTTGTGAACATGGGATGAATTCCACTTGGTTGTGACATATGACCTTTTTTATGTGTTATTGGATTCAGTTTGCTAATATTTTGCTGAGAATTTTTGCATCTATATTCATCAAATATATTGGCATGTAATTTTCGTTTTTGGTGGTGTCTTTGTCTGGTTGTGGTATTAGGTTGATGGTGGTTTCATAGAATGTCTTTGGGAGTGTTCCCTCCTCTTCAGTTTTTTGGAAGAGTTTGAGAAGGATCAATGTAAGTTCTTCGTGTGTTTGGTATAATTCTTCTGTGAAGCCATCTGGTCCTCGACTTTGGTCTGTAGAGAGTTTTTAAATTACAGATCCTATTTCACTCCTAGTGATTGGTCTGTTCAAATTATCTATTTCTTCTTGATTCAATTTTGGTGAACTCTATGTTTCTAGAAACTTCTCCATTTCTTCTAGGTTGTTGAATATGTTAGAATATAATTGTTCATAGTATTCCCTTATGATTTTTTGTATTTCTGCAGTATCAGTTGTTATGTCTCCTTTTTCATTTCTTATTTTGTTTATTTGGGTTCTCTCCATTTCTTGGTGAGCCTGGCTAGAGGTTTGTCAATCTTGTTTACCCTTTCAAAGAACCAGCTCTTGGTTTTATTGATTTTTCTCTATTGCTTTTTTAATCTCTATTTTATTTACTTCCTCTCTAATCTTTATTATTTCCTTCCTTCTGCTGACTTTAGGTTTTGTTTGTTCTTCTTTTTCTAATTCTCTTAGGTGGTAAGTTAGGCTGTTTGAGATTTTTGTTCTTTGAGGAAGGCCTGTATTGCTATGAACTTCCCTCTAAGAACCGCTTTTGCTGCATCCTATAGATTTTGTATGGTTGTGTTTTCATTGTCATTTGTCTCAAGGTATTTTTTAATTTCCTCTTTGATTTCATTGTTGACCATTGGTTTTTAGTAGCATGTTGTTTAGTCTCCATGTAATCATTTTTTTGTCATTTCATTTTCTGTGGTTGATTTCTAGTTTCATGCCGTTGTGGTCTGAAAAGATGCTTGAGATAATTTCTGTACTCATATTTGTTGAGGCTTGTTTTGTGCCCTAGTATGTGCTCAATCCTAGAGAATGTTCCATGTGCATTTGAAAAGAATGTGTATTCTGGTTTGGGGTTTTTTTTTTTTTTTTGATGTAGTTAGTGTCCTGAAAATATCAAGTCTAACTGTTCTATTGTATCATTTAGGATCTCTGTTGCTTTATTGAATTTCTATCTAGAAGATCTGTCCATTGATGTGAGTGGGGTGTTAAAGTCTCCTACTCTTATGGTATTCCTATCAATTTCTCCCTTTATGTCTGTTAGTATTTGTTTTATATATTTGGGTGCTTCTATATTAGGTGTATATATGCTGTATATATATGAGAGTAAAATCCTTGTATTGATCCTTTTATCATTATGTACAGTAAGTCCCCTACACACAAATGAGTTCCATTCCAACAGCATGTTCATAAGTCCAATTTATTCATCAGTCCAACGAAGTTAGCCTAGGTAACCAACTAACCCAGTTGGCTATACAGTACTGTACTGTAATAGGTGTATAATACTTTTCACACAAATAATACATAAAAAAAATAAAGAGAACATTTTTAATATTACAGTACAGTACCTTGAAAAGTACAGTAGTACCAGCTACATCACCACTGCTTTTACACTTGCTTCTGGACATCCTGGGCTTGAAATAAAGATACTGTACTACTGTACTCTATACAGTACTGTACAATAAAGTACACAAAGGCACAACCACTTGTAGAGGATACACACATGTGACAATGTACACCAGACACGTGAACAAACTTATGTGATTGGACATGTGAACGTATGTTCGCATCTTTGAAATTTCATAACTTAGAGGTTTGTATGTAGGGGACTTACTATAGTGTCCTTTTTTATCTTTCTTTATAACCTTTGTTTTAAAGTCTATTTTGTCTGATATGAGTATTGCGGCCCCCACTTTCTTGTCATTTCTGTTTGCATGAAATGTGTTTTTCCATCCCCTCACTTTCAATCTACGTGTGTCCTTTACCCTAAAGTGAGACTTGCATAGGCAGCATATTGTGGGCTCTTTTTTTTTTTTTTTTTAATCCAATCTGCCACCCTGTGTCTTTAGATTGGAACATTTAGTCCATTGACATTTAAGGTAATTATTGATAGATATGTATTTATTGCCATTTTAAACCTTATTTCCCATTGATGTTATGTTTCTTTGTGTCCCTTTCTGTTCTTCCTTTTGTGGTTTGATGATTTCCTTTTGTATTATACTTATGTTCTCTTCTTTTTGTTTTTTGTGAATCTATTGTATGTTTTTGACATGTGTTTACCCTGTTTTTTCAAGTATTATTAACTGCTTCCTATATCTAGTTGCCTTAGACCGGTAGTCATATAGGCTCAAACACCTTCTAGGAAATGAAAAAAACCCTACATTTTCTCATTTTCTTACTCTCCTCCCCCACATTTTATGATTCTGATGTCCTCTTTTACATCTTCACGTTCATCCTTTTGCTGTTCACTGTGGTTATCTTCACTTTCACAGAAATTTTTTGATTTTTTTTTTGTTTTTTGATTTGTGTACTGGCTTATTTGGGTGATTTGCTTCCCAATTGTGATTTTCTCTTTCCTATAGATTCTTACTACTTTTCTATTTAGAGAATAGAACTATTTCTTTTAGGATTAGTATTGCTGTATTCTTTTAGTTTTTGCTTGTCTGAGAAATTCTTTCTCTCCTTCTATTCTAAATGATAGTCTTGCTGGGTAGAGTATCCTAGGTTGCAGATTTTTCCCTTTCAGGACTTTGAATATATCTTGCCACTCCATTTCTGGCTTGCAACATTTCTGTAGAGAAATCAGCTGATAGCCTTATAGGGGTTCCCTTGTAATTAACCCTTTGTTTTTCTCTTGCTGCCTTTAGAATCCTCTCTTTATCTTTAACTTTTGTCATTTTTATTATAATATGCCTTGGTGTAGGTCTGTTTTGGGTTTATCTTGTTTGGGAGTGTCCCTGTGTAGCTTTAATATTTTTGGTGTGAGGGCTGTTTTTAGTGTGGATGTGTGTGGCTGTCTCTGTGCTTCCTGTACCTGGATATGTTTCCTTGTCTAAGTTTGGGAAGTTTTCAGCCATAATTTCTTCAAATACATTTTCATTCCCCTTTCCTCCTTCTTCCCCTTCTGGAATCCCTATTATGCATAGATTAGCACATTCTATACTATCCCATAGGTCTCATATTGCTTTCATTTAAGAAATTTTTTATTTTATATTGGAGTATCATTGATTAACAATGGTGTGTTCGTTTCAGGTGTACAGCAAAATGATTCAGTTATACATATACAAGTATCTATTATTTTTCAAATTCTTTTCTCATATAGGTTATTACAGAATGTTGAATAGAGTTCCTTGTGCTATATGGTAGGTCCTTGTTGGTTATCTATTTTAAATATAACAGTGTGTTTGTGTCAATCCCAAACTCCCAATCTATCCCTCCACTTCCCCTCCCCCTCCCCCCAGTAATAATAAATTTGTTCTCTAAATATGTGAGTCTGTTTCTATCTTGTAAATAAGTTCATTTGTATCATTTTTTTTTTCATTTTTTTTCATTTGGCCTTCTGTCTGCTGTCCTGATTGGGTACTTTCCATCATTCTATCTTCCAGGTCATTTACTCATTCTGCTATTCATTGCCTTTAGCTCAGCTTTTGTCTCAGCAAATGAGTTTCCTAATTTTTCTTGGTTCTTCTTTATAGTCTCTAGTTCCTTTTTACAGTACTCTGCATTTCTGTCAATAGCCTTTCTTAATTGCTTCAGTATCTTCATTATCTCCTTTATGAAATCAGTGTCTATTAGACTTAAGAGGTCTGTTTCACTGTTTGTTCTTTCAAGGGAATTCTCTTGGTCTTTTAACTGGAAGTGGTTCCTCTGCTTCTTCATTTTACTTATATTTCTCTTATTTTGGGGGTTTAGGAGAAACAATTATCTACTATGGTCTTAGAGGGTTATATATATGTGGGAGTGTCCCTGTGTAGCTTTAATATTTTTGGTGTGAGGGCTGTTTTCAGTGTGGATGTCTGTCGCCCCTTTCCTCGGTGTGTGCTGACCATTACGCCCTTGATAGGGACTGTGCAGATGAGGTGATTGGTGCTCTGTCCTGGGGTTTTCGGTGGCATCAGCAGCTCACGTGTACCCCCAGAGCACATGATGGAAATTGTGACAGTTCAAGACCTCTCCTGGAGTCCAGGAGTCCAGCGGCAGCGGCTTGCAACCATTCCTGTAGCCCGGGGGTGGGGGTGGGATGGTGGCTTGCGATTGTTCCTGGAGCTTGTAGCCTTATGTAAGTTTAGGGAGTTAGACAAAGCTCAGGTGGGCTGGGCCTTCTCTCAGCAAATGCCCTTCCTCTTGGGCCTCATCACATCATTCACTGAGCCTGGAACCTTCACTAAAGATCCTTCCAGGAGGGGAATAGCCACCCCACTATCTCTGGGCAACTGTGAAAGCACAGCCTGCTCCTTTAGGTGGCCACTGCATTAACTGGTACTGATTTGATGCAAAGGCAGCATCCAATTTCAGGATAAGGGCAGGCTTAACTTCACCCGGACAAGAGGCTGGTGAGTGGTGACGGTGCTGTGCTGGGTAGCCTTCAGGCATTGTGAGATGAGGTAGCTCCAAACTTACAGGAAAACAAGGATACAGCGACCAGTCACGCTGTCATTCTGCATGCTGGGATTCCCCCAGGTATTCCTGCAGCACATGCTCTGGATCTTGTCTTTCTGGTCACATTGTGAGCTCTTCAAGGGCAGAGAATGGGTCTTCAGCATCTTTACCTGCAGTGGCTAACAGAATGCCAGACCCATTCCAGACCCAACAAAATTTGATAAATATGAAAATGCATTAATTAATGGATGGGCAGATCAGGGGGTTTCAGACTATGTAAACTGCCTGCCTGAGTGGCTATTTCACATAATGTGCTTTCAGAATTCCCTGAAGACACATGCCATTTCAAAAACTAATTCTGAAAAGCAGAAAAGATGTTCTCCAGCACAAAACTGACTCCATCAAAACTGTCAAACCCAACAACGCATTAAACATGCTTCAATTCCTCATTCATTCAGTGAACACTTACTGACTCTTCATTACATGTCAAGCACTATGCCAAGTGCTGGAGACAAGAAGAGATAAGATGTGGTCTCTCGCGAGGCTGGGCATCGATCACTTCTTTTTAAACTTCCTGTTGTGGTTGTGATGTGCAGCCAGGGTGGAGAAGGGCTGGCCAGAAGGACCCTCTGCTCACCGCCCTCAGCCTGCAGAGTACAGAGGGCACACCCACCCCATTCTGGGACCACCCACCAACTCCTCTTTTTTCCTCCCGATTTCTGCCTTTTTCTCTCTCAGCCTGTCAAAATCTCAGACTGAAGCACTTACTGATTTTTTGCAACTACTGAATAATGTTTCTCTTCTTTATGGTAACCTTAAAACTAAAATAGAAATTTTTTAATTGAATGAAATATTCTTTAAAGTCTATAGTGCTTTATAATTTTCAAAAGTTTCATATACATGATTTCATATAATCCCATAATAACCCCTTTTTTCTCCTACCCCTGTGTTGCCCCTCCCTTCCCTCTCCCTACTGGTAACCACTAGTTTGTTCTCTATATCTGTGAGTTTACTTCTTTTGTTTTATTCACTAGTTTGTTGTATTTTTTAGGTTCCACATATAAATGATGTCATACAGTATTTGTCTTTCTCTGTCTTATTTCACTGAGCATACATAATGCCCTCTAAGTCACTCCATGTTGCTGCAAATGGAAAAATTTCATTCTTTTTTATGGCTGAGTAGTATTCCAGTATGTGTGTGTGTACATATATATGTATATATGTTTGTGTGTGTATCTTCTTTACCCATTCATCTGTTGATGGACATTTAGGTTGCTTCCATACATTGGCAATTGTAAATAATGCTGCTGTGAACACCGGGGTGCTTGTTTCTTTTTGAATTAGTGTTTTGGGGTTTTTTGGATATATATCCAGGAGTGGAATTGTTGGGTCATATGGCAGTTCTACTTTTAGTTTGTTGAGAAACCTCCATACTGTTTTCCACAGTGACTGTACCAAATTTCACTCCTACCAACAGTGTACAAGGGCTCCCTTTTCTTCACCTTCTTGCCAACGTTTGTTACTTGTGTTCTTTTTTTAAATTAATTTTTATTGGAGTATAGTCACTTTACAATGTTGTTGGTTTCTGCTGTGCAGCAAAATGAATCAGTTATATGTATCCATACATCCACTCTTTTTTACATTTCCTTCCCATTTAGGTCACCACAGAGCACTGAGGTCACCACAGAGCACTGAGTAGAGTTCCCTGTGCTATACAGTAGGTTCTCATTAGTTATCTCTTTTATACATAGTAGTGTATATATGTCAATCCCAATCTCCTAACTCATCCAACCCTCTCCTTCCCCCCTTGATAACTGTAAGTTTGTTCTCTCCATCTGTGACTCTATTTCTCCTTTACAAATAAGTTCATCTGTACCATTTTTCTAGATTCCACACTTTTCTCTTTCTGACTTACTTCACTCTCTATGACAATCTCTAGGTCCATCCACGTCTCTGCAAATGGCACTATTTTGTTCCTTTTTATGGCTGAGTAATATTCCATTGGACATATGTACCATATCTTCTTTATTCCTCTGTCAATGGACATTTAGGTTGCTTCCATGTCCTGACTATTGTAAATAGTGCTGTAGTGAACATCAGGGTGCATGCATCCTTTAGAATTCTGGTTTTCTCCAGATATATGCCTAGGAGTGGAATTGCTGGGTCATGTGATAGCTCTAGTTTTAGTTTTTTAAGAACCTCCACACCATTCTCCATAATAGCTGTACCAATTTACATTCCCACCAAAAGTGTAGGAGGGTTCCCTTTTCTCCATACCCTCTCCAGCATTTACTGTTTGTAGACTTTTTGATGATGGCCAACCTGACCAGTATGAGGTGATACCTCATTGTAGTTTTGATTTGCATTTCTCTAATAATTAATGATGTTGAGGAGCTTTTCATGTGTTTGTTGGCAATCTGTATGTCTTCTTTGGAGAAATGTCTATTTAGGTCTTCTGCCCATATTTTGATTGGGTTGTTTGTTTTTTTTTGATATTGAGCTGCAAGAGCTGTTTGTATATTTTGGAAACTATTCCCTTGTCAGTTGCTTCGTTTGCAAATATTTTCTCCCATTCTGAGGGTTGTCTTTTTGTTTTGTTTACGGTTTCCTTTGCTGTGCAAAAGCTTTTAATTAGGTCCTGTTTATTTATTTTTGTTTTTATTTTCATTACTGTAGGCAGTGGATTGGAAAAGATCTTACTGTGATTTATGTCAAAGAGTGTTCTTCCTATATTTTCCTCTAAGTGTTTTATAGTATCCAGCCTTACATTTAGGTCTTTAATCCATTTTGAGTTTATTTTCATGTATGGTGGTAGGGAATGTTCTAATTTCATTCTTTTACATGTAGTTGTCCAGTTTTCCCAGCACCACTTATTGAAGAGACGATCTTTTCTCCATTGTATATTCTCACCGACTTTGTCATAGATTAGGTGACCATAGGCGCATGGGTTTATCTCTGGGCTTTCTATCCTTGTGTTCTTTTTGATGATAGCCATTCTGACTGGTGTGAGGTGAGATCTCATTGTCGTTTTGATTCACATTTCCATGATGATTAGTGATGTTGAACTAGAATAGAATATTTTAAATCTGGCCTTTTCAAAAACAAAACCTAAAAAGTGTTTCTTTTAAACTGCAAGCTCATCGACCCAAAACATATTTATTAAATGCATATTATGTTTAGGACAACTAGGAACTCTAAGGCAATAGGAACAGTCCCAATCTTCTGTTTAAACTTTTGTCCTAAATTGAAATTTTTTCTATGGTTAAATGTTCTCAGGGGAAAAAAGGTACTAATTGCTCTTGGAGTTGTTGTCCTTTTAGTACTGAATAAGGCCTCATAATATGAAAAGGGTGTCTCAGGACCTAGCACTGTCTGAAATAGAGAATCTATAAGCCCAGGTTCCACAGGCTTGACTTCCATTCCATAATGAGTAATTGATTCTGAGTGGTCTCTTAAGGGACCAGTGGTCCTTGTTTGCCCAGGACTGAGAGGTTGGCAGAGTCTCTGCAAAGCAGGACTGCTGGTCTCCCTAATGATCACCTCTCCTCTCGCCACCAAAGTTCTTCTCTCAGAAATGAAGATACTAAATACAGAGAACCCCAGACATAAATCATATTGCAAGTTCAAAGATTTCATTGTAAGATGGATTATTCCACACACTCCATGCCAATGGTGATGTATACCATTTTTGCTGGTGTGCAAGATGGGTATTTTTCTTGGTCTTGCACCTCAAAATATTCCTGTTGGAGACAGACCCTGACAGATTTTAGGCACCTACATTTCTCTTCCCTCTATCCACTATCTAATATTCCTCCTGGGACAGCAAAGTAGGGTTACCACAAGGTTCCCTGGTTAAACTGGGGTAAGCCTCCTATGCTGGCACAAAAGTGCTACTTCTTAACTTCCATTGTCTCACATAAGGACTAGAGCTCAGGTTCTGAGCAGCATCAGGACCACACAAACTATTTAAGGGACAAGCACATCATTTCACATTTCATTGTCCAAAGAGACGCACCAGCAGGATACCTCATAGAAAGATCCACGGCCATTGGCTCTCTTGGGACCGTCTTGGGTTCAAATCTCAGCTCAAGCACTAAGTCTGTGACTCCGGGCCAGTTAGCAGCCATCTTCCTGATTCTGTTTCCTCATCTCTAAAAGGAGGTTAATCTTACCTGCACTGTTAGGAACGAAGATCAGAAATCAAACCAAAAACATCCAAGCACCTGACATGTAGTACAAATTGAACGTGTGATGCTCAAATTTTAAGCAAGTAAAACCTTGTACCCATTTGTTAAAACACACACAAAATACACACACATGCTTCAGAACGGCAAGTCTGACACAAACAAAAAGCACTTCTTTTTAGAAATATTTCCTTTATGTAGAAATGCAGTATTGATTTAGTAAGAAACTCATTTTTAACCATCTGATTTGAACAAATTCTCTCCTCCCAAAGTATTTGATTGAGGGTACAACATTGTAGCATATATTTTATTATTATCATTATTATCTTCCATAACATTTAATACCACGTTTCTTTCTCGCACATAGAATATCACCCAATAGAAGTTTCCCAAAGGAGCCACAGCACATTCATTACAAAGATAGAAAGGAAACCGTTTTTCAATCTCTGCTTTCTAATAGGATGATTCAACTAAAACAATGTCGGATTTAATCAGCTATGAAAATGAAAAAAAAATGGAGACCAGCCCGAGTGAACATCATGGGCTGTGATCATGAACACCTCTGAGAAGTAAGGGGAGAAAAGAGAAATATCTGCCTCTTCTTCCCAAACTTCAATATAACTTTAAATTACTTTAAAAATATTTATAAAAAGATATCCCTCTGCCTTAATGGTGTGAAATCTGGGTGTCTTCTCAGGGCCATGCCTGGGCCAGCAGATGGCACATATGCAATGGAAAACAGTAGCCTCTCTGAGACTTCTGGTATGTGCACAGGAGACTTTCTGATTTCCAATCTTGGCTCATTTCAGAAGAAAGAAGGGTTACATCCCTGGCGGGGGTGGGTGGCGGGGGAAACGCAGCCACCTTCAGGGCACGTGCCTGACCTCCAGTCCATTCAAGTGTCCATTCACAGTCTTCCAGGCTCATTGAATTTTCAGTATTCTGCAAACCTCCCTCCACACGGTCCCTCCCCGGCAGTCTTCTGAGTGTAGTTAATGTGTTTGAGAACAGTAATGTCACAAGGCAAGGGACTGGGGGCTTCCGAAGGAACAACCGTCTTGCATATGTTCCGGAAGACAAGTCATCTCAGCTTTACCTTCTAACTTCTGGAGCAGACGCCCGGGTTCCCAACATCCAGATTTCAGTGGTTGGAGATCATGCCAGAAAAGTGAAGACCCAGCTAGCCCAGAATGGACTGTCTCTGCAGTTCTAGCACATTCTCCACACACCTCCATACTACTCAAATGTCCTAGAAAGTATTAAATCAACTGGACATGGCTGATTCAATGGTACAAAAAAAAGCTTTATAAAAATACTCCCTGCACTTAAAAAATCAAAACAAAATAGATGCATGTAAACATCACCTCTAAGTCACTGGAGAACCCTGGAGTCTTTTTATCTCCTCTGTCCAGTGATTTGCAGTCTTATGTGTTCAGCTTTTGTTTGTTTCTTTTCTTTGGAGGTATCAATCTATTTTTTTCTTATTAACAGAGTTCAGAGTCTGAGGCCGCCTTTGATTATGAGCTTGTGGTTTGATTGGCAGGAACAGTATGATCAGGAGACTGATAATGTGTAAGTAAAAGTACATGGACCTAGGAATAAACACACAAATTATATTTCAAACAAGGGTGTATGTGGGAAATGTCACATGAGGCAATTACATCACCTTTTGGCACTGGCGGACCTGACTGCACTCAGGCTCGCCTTGATCCACTCCACAGATAACTCCCTTTGGTGGGTGAGTGGGCCAGGGATGGACCAAAACCACAAAGCTGGGCAGAGCAAACCAACCAGCCCATCTGCAGACAGACGTATGGCAATGTCCCACTGACGTAATAAGCAGATGGAGAGAGTTAACCCTGACAGCTAGAAACCCACCATATTAAAAGTCTAAGGATGCATGGAATGAAATTGAAGCCCTACCCTATGTTCCCCAAACACAAACGCAACTGACCCTTTAGCCAATGTGCTCCACTAAGTGTCAGGGGTTCCTGTAGATATTATGAGCCTGAGGAATCCAGATTTCAAAAGCCTACTCCATAACTCGATTTTCATCCAAACTAAAACAAGTTTTGCTTTCGAGGTTTGTGGACTTATTGCATAAGTGTGATACTGGACACAGGGTAGATGCTCAATACATACTGTACACCTCAATGAATGCAAGTAATTAGAAAGCAGCTGTTATAAAATTGTTCTATATCCATTTGGGAAAACTGAACTTACACTTTCTCCAATGCTTTTTCAAGGGCAAAGGAAAATAATGTTAAGGGGCAGGGGACCCACAATTGATTTACATATAATTCCCCAGCTTTTGTGATCATAATGTCAGGTCTATATAGAATAGTTAAAAACTTCAGCAGAAGCAAACATATCTTCATTTCTTCTTTCAATAAGCATTTACTGCCTAGGATGTACGAAGCATTGAACTGGGATCTACAAAAAGGCAAAGACCCCACCCCTCCTTTTGGGAATGGAAAAGAAGAGACGTATAGACACAATGGTAGTAATTAGCAGAGGGGTGAAGAGCCACAGGTAAGTGACCATCTGATTTACTATTTAAACCAGGACATTAATGAGGGTGAATGACAGCTCTACAGAGAAACACACTGGTTCAGCAAGTGTAAGCTGGGATTCTCACAGGCACACCCCAGGCAGAGGGAACTCCAGCTTTCAGAGTCTGCTCTCGTAAAATGTACTTTGTTCTTGCATTTTGCCTTAATCTTTTACATGTGGCCAAATCTACACTGGAGCAATTTTGTTAGATTAAAGCCAAATATTCTGGAAGTCAAGGGAGAAAAACTTCAACTTCCCAGGGAGGTTTAGTAACCTATTCTGACACTCCATACTTCTCTCAAATTTTAAGCAATACTTCCATCTTTTTGTTATGGAAAAACTCAGCTAACATTTATAGAGCATGCTAGGACTAAACTAGGTACTCCAGATACACAGATGAATAAAGCATAGTTCTACTCTCAAGGAGTTTGCTATCTACAAAAATTCCTACACAAATTCTAACATTCTTATACATTGAATTTAATAAAGTGCTATCTAGTTAAAGACAACAACATATGAGATTTTGCTTTTGAAAATGATTTCATAGAAAGGTTCTGCTCTGGCTAAATGTTTGTGTCCTCCCCCAAATTCATACGTCGAAGCCCTGACTTCCAATCTGATGGTATTTGGAGAAGTAGACTTTGGGTGGTAATTTGGTTTAGATGAGGCAATGATGGTGGGCCCCCCATGACAGCATTAGTACCCTTATTAGAAAATAAAGGCAAATCAGAGCGTGAGCCATCTTTCTCTGTGTCCCTCTCACTGTCCCTCACCCCATCTCTTTTGCTGTCCTTGTCTCCCTCGGTCTCTCTCTCTGCTATGTGAGGACACAGTGAGAAGGTAGCCTTCTGCAAGCCAGAAAGAGAGCTTTCATCGGAAACCAAATCTGCTGGCATCTTGATCTTGGACTTCCCAGCCTCCAAGATTGTGAGACATAAATGTCTGCTGTTTAAGTCACCCAGTCTATACTATTTAGCCATAGCAGCCTGAGCTAAGACAACTTCGTTCTTTTTTTAAAAAATTTATTGGATTATAGTTGCTTTACAATGTTGTGTTAGTTTCAGGTGTACACCAAAGGGATTCAGTTTTATATATATATATATACACATACATTTTTATTCTTTTCTCATATAGGTTATCACAGAATATTGAGTAGAGTTCCCTGTGCTATACAGGAGGTCCTTGTTGGTTATCAATTGATATCTTATAATATAGTAGTGTTTGTATGTTAATCCCAAGCTCCTGATTTATCCCCCCAACCTACATTTCCCCTTTGGTAAATGTAAGTTTGTTTCTGATATCTGTAAGTCTTTCTGTTTTGTAAATAAATTCATTTGTATCATTTTTTAAAATTAGATTCTAGATATGGGTGATATCATATGATATTTGTCTTTCTCTGTCTGACTTCACTTAGTATGACATCTCTAGGTCCATCCATGTTGCTGCAAATAGCATTATTTCATTCTTTTTTTATGGCTGAGTAGTATTCACTGTATATATGTACTACATCTTCTTTATCCATTCCTCTGTAAAGGGACATTTTATGTTGCTTCCATGTCTTGGCTATTTTAAATAGTGCTGCAATGAACATTGGGGTGCATGTTCCTTTTCAAATTATGGTTTTCTCCGGATATATGCCCAGGAGTGGGATTTCTATTTTTAGTTTTTTAAGGAATCTCCAGACTGTTCTCCATAGTGGTTGTACCAATTTACATTCCTACCAACAGTGTAGGAGGGTTCCTTTTTCTCCATACCCTCTCCAGCATTTAGTGTTTATAGACTTTGATGATGGACATTCTGACTGGTGTGAGGTGATTCCACATTGTAGTTTTGATTTGCAGTTCTCTAATAATTAGTGATGTTGAGCATCTTTTCATATACTTTTTGGCCATCTGTATTGCTTCTTTGGAGAAATGTCTATTTAAGTCTTCTGCCCATTTTTTGATTGGGTTGTTCGTTTTATGGGTTTTTTTTTTGACATAGAGCTGCATGAGCTGTTTGCATATTCTGGAGATTAATCCCTTGTCAGCTGCTTCGTTTGCAAATATTATCTTCCATTCTATGGGTTGTCTTTTTGTTTTATGGTTCCTTTTGCTGTACAGAAGCTTTTAAATTTAATTAGGTCCCATTTGTTTATTTTTGTTTTTATTAGGAGGTGGGTCCAAAAAGATATTGCTGCAATTTATGTCAGAGTGTTGTGCCTATGTTTTCTTCTAAGAGTTTTATAGGTCTTTGATGCATTTTGAGTTTCTCTTTGCATATGGTGTTAGAGAATGTTCTGATTTCATTCTTTTACATGTAGCTGTCCCATTTTCCCAGCACCACTTATTGAAAAGACTGTCTTTTCTCCATTGTATATTCTTGCTTCCTTTGTCGTAGATTAATTAACCATAGGTCTGTGGGTTTATTTCTGGGCTTTCTATCCTGTTCCATTGATCTATATGTCTTTTTTTGTGTGTCAGTACCATAGTGTTTTGATTACTGTAGCTTTGTAAGTATAGTCTGAACTCAGGGAGCCTGATTCCTCCTGCTCCGTTTTTCTTTCTCAGGATTGCTTTGGCTATTTGGGGTCTTTTGTGTCTCCATACGAATTTAAAGGTTTTTGTTCTAGTTCTGTGAAAAATGTCATTGGTAATTTGGTAGGGATTGCATTGAATCTGTAGATTGTCTTGGGTAGTATAGTCATTTTGACAATATTGATTTTTCCAATTCCAATAACATGGTATATATCTTTCCGTCTGTTTGTGTCATCTTTGATTTCTTTCATCAGTGTCATAGTTTTCTGAGTACAGGTCTTTTGTCTCCTTAGGTAGATTTATTCCTATGTAGTTTGTTTTTTTTGATGCAATGATAAATGGGATTGTCTCAATTTCTTTTTCTGGTCTTTCGTTGTTAGTGTACAGGAATGCAAGAGATTTCTGTGTATTAATTTTGTATCCTGCAACTTTACTGAATTCATTGATGAGCTCTAGTAGTTTTCTGGTAGCATCTTTATGACTTTCTATGTATAGTATCATGTCATCTGCAAACAGTGACAGTGTTACTTCTTCTTTTCCAATTTGGGTTCCTTTTATTTCTTCTTTTCTCTGATTGACATGACTAGGACTTCCAAAACTATGTTGAATAAAGGTGGCAACAATGGACATCCTAGCCTTGTTGCTGATCTTAGTGGGAATGCTTTCAGCTTTTAACCATTGAGAATGATGTTAGCTGTAGGTTTGTCATATATGGCCTTTATTATGTTGAGGTAAGTTCCCTCTATTCCCACTTTCCGGAGAGTTTATATCATAAATGGGTGTTGAATTTTGTCCAAAGCTTTTTCTGCATCTATTGAGATGATCATATGGTTTTTATTCTTCAGTTTGTTAATGTGGTGTATCACACTGATTGATTTGTGGATATTGAAAAATCCTTCCATCCCTGGGATAAATCCCACTTGATCATGGTGTATGATCCTTTGAATGTGTTGTTAGATTCAGTTTGCTAGTATTTTGTTGAGGATCAGTGATATTGGCATGTAATTGTGTGTGTGTGTGATGACTTTGTCTGGTTTTGTTATCAGAATGATGGTGACCTCATAGACTGAGCTTGGGAGTGTTCCTTCCTCTGCAATTTTTTGGAAGGGTTTCAGAAGGATATGTGTTTAACTATTCTCTAAATGTTTGATAGCATTTACCTGTGAAGCCATCTGGTCCTGGAATTTTGTTTGTTGGAAGTTTTTAATTGCTGTTTCAGTTACAGTACTTGTGATTGGTCTATTCATATTTTCTATTTCTTCCTGGTTCAGTCTTGGAAGGTTGTACCTTTGTAAGAATTTGTCCATTTTATTAGCATATAGTTATCTGTAGTAGTCTCTTTTGTATTTCTGTGCTGTCAGTTTAACTTCTCCTTTTTCATTTCTAACTTTATTGATTTATAGAGTCCTCTTCCTTTTTTTCTTGATGAGTCTGGATAAAGGTTTATCAATTTTGTTTATCTTCTCAAAGAACCTGCTTTTAGTTTCACTGATCTTTGCTAATGTTTTCGTCTCTATTTCATTTATTTCTGCTCTGATCTTTATGATTTCTTTCCTTCTGCTAACTTTGGGTTTTCTCTGTTCTTTCTCTAGTTGCTTTAGGTGTAAGGTTAGGTTGTTTGAGATTTTTCTTGTTTCCTAAGGTAAGACTGTATTGCTATAAACTTCCCTCCTATAACCGCTTTTGCTGTGTCCCATAGGTTTTGGGTCATTGTGTTTTCATTGTCATTTTTTTGGATTTCCTCTTTGATTTCTTCAGTGATCCATTGGTTGTTTAGTAACATATTGTTTAGCCTCCACATGTTTGTTTCTTACAGTTTTTTTCCTGTAATTGATTTCTAATTTCAAGTGTTGTGGTTGGAAAAGATGCTTGATATGATTTCAATTTTCTTAAAATTACCAAGGTGTGACTTGTGACCCAAGATGTGATCTATCCTGGAGAATGTTCCATCTGCACTTCAGAAGAAAGTGTATTCTGCTGCTTTTGGATGTAATGGTCTACAAATATCAATTAAGTCCATCTGTTCTAATGTGTCACTTAAGGCCTGTGTTTCCTTATTGATTTTCTCTCTGGACGATCTGTCCATTGACGAAAGTGGGGTGTTAAAGTCCCCCACTATTATTGTGTTACTGTCGATTTCTCCTTTTATGGCTGTTAACATTTGCCTTATCTATTGAGGTGCTCCTATGTTGGGTGCATACATATTTACAATTGTTATATCTTCTTCTTGGCTTGATCCCTTGATCATTTTGTAGTGTTCTTCTTTGTCTCCTGTAACAGTCTTTATTTTAAAGTTTATTTTGTCTGACATGAGTATTGCTACTCCAGCTTTCTTTTGATTTGCATTTGCGTGGAATACCTTTTTCCATCCCCTCACTTTCAGTCTGTATGTGTCCCTAGGTCTGAAGTGGGTCTCTTGTAGACAGCATATATATGGATCTTGTTTTTGTATCCATTCAGCCAGTCTATGTCTTTTGGTAGGAGCATTTAATCCATTTACATTTAAGGTAATTATCAATATTAATGTTCTTATGGCCATTTTGTTGTTTTAGATTTGTTTTTGAAGGTCTTTTTTTCCTCCCCTTCCTCTTTTGTTCTCTCTCTTGTGATTTGATGTCTATCTTTATTGTTGTGTTTGGACTGCTTTTTCTTTTTTTGTGTATCTGTTGTAGAGTTTTGGCTTATGGTTCCCATGAGGTTTTGATATAGCAGTCTATTTTTGTACAAGATTGTTTTAAGTTGCTGGTCACTTAATTTCCAATGCATTTCCAATATCCTGCATTTGTGCTCTCCTCTTCTCACAATTGGCTGGTTTTGATATCATATTTGTGTGCAGATGATTTCCTACCTTTACTTTATGTTTGCCTTTACTGATGAGCTTTCCCATTCTTAATTTTCTTGATTCTAGTTGTGGCCTTTTCTTTTCTGCCTAGAGAAGTTCCTGTAGGATTTGTTATAAAGCTGGTTTGGTGGTGCTGAATTCTCTTAGCTTTTGCTTGTCTGTAAAACTTTTTCTCTGTTGAATCTGAATGAGAGCCTTGCTGGGTAGGCTATTCTTGGGTGTAGGTTTTTCCCTTTCATCACTTTACATAATATACCACTCCTTTCTGGCCTGCAGAGTTTCTGAGTTTCAGCTCATAACCCTATGGGGATTCCCTTGTATGTTATTTGTTACTTGTCCCTTGGTGCTTTTAGTATTTGTTGTCTTTAGTCTCAGTGTGTTCCTCCTTGGGTTTATCTTGTATGGGACTCTCTGCATTTCCTGGACTTGATTGTTTCCTCTCTCATGTTAGGGAAGTTTTCAGCTATAATCTCTCCAAATATTTTCTCAGGCCCTTTATCTCTCTCTTCTCCTTCTGGGACCCCTATGATGTGAATGTTTGTGCATTTAATGTTGTCCCAGAGGTCTCTGAGACTGTCCTCACTTCTTTTCATTCTTTATTCTGTTTCACGGCAGTGATTTCTACCATTCTGTATTTCAGCTTACTTATTTGTTCTTCTGCTTCAGTTATTCTGCTCTCGATCCCTTCTACTTTATTTTTCATTCCAGTTATTGTATTGTTCATTTCTGTTCGTTTGTTCTTTAAATCTTCTAGCTCTTTGTTAAACATCTCTTGTAACTTCATCTGTGCCTCCATTCTTTTTCTGAGATCTTGATCATCTCTACTATCATTACTCTAAATTCTTTTTCAAGTAGGTTGCCTATGTCCACTTCATTTAGTTGTTCTTGTCAGTTTTTATCTTGTTCCTTCGTCTGGAACATATTTCTCTGCTGTCCCATTTTGTCTAAATTTCTGTGTTTGTGGTCGTCTTTCTGCTGGCTGGAGGATCATAGCTCCTCTTGCTTCTGGTGTCTGCCCTCTGGTGGGTGAGGCTGGTCTTGAGGTTTGTGCAGGCTTCCTGGTGGGAGGGACTGGTGCCTGCCCACTTGTAGGTGGAGCTGCATCTTATCCCTCTGGTGGTCAGGGCCATGTCAAGGGGTGTGTTTAGAGGTGGCTGTGAGCTCAGTATGGCTTTATGCACTCTGCTGATGGGTGGGGCTGTGTTCCTACCCTACTGGTTGTTTGGCCTGAGGCGTCCAAGCACTGGAGCCTGTAGGCTGGTGGGAAGGGCCATGTCTTGATGCCAAAATGGCAACCTCTGCGGGAGTTCACGCTGATCAATATCCCCTGGGGCCTCTGCTACCAGTGTCCTTGCCTCCCCACCCCCAATGAGCCACAGCTGACCCCTGCCTCCCCAGGAGACCCTCCAAGACTTGTAGGTAGGTCCAGCCCCAGCTCCTATGGAGGTACTGCTTTGTGCTGGGTCCCAGGGTACATGAAAACTTGTGCATGCCCTCCAAGAGTGCAGTCTCTGTTTCCCCCAGTCCTGTGGAGCTCCTGTACTCAAGCCCCACAGGCCTTGAAAGCCAAATGCTCTGATGCCAGACCCTCATGCTGGGGAGCCTGACGTGGGGCTCAGGACTCTCATTCTTGTGGGAGAACCTCTGTGATATAATTATTTTCCAGTTTGTGGGTCACCCACCTGACGGGTATAGGATTTATGTCGCAAAAGCACCCCTCCTACCATCTCGTTGTGGCTTCTTCTTTGTCTTTGAATATAAAATGTCTCTTTTGGTAGATTCCAGTCTTTTTTGTTGATGGTTGGTCAGCAGTTAGTTGTGATTTTGGTGTTTTCACAAGAGGAGGTAAGCTCAAGTCCTTCTACTCTATCATCTCTATCATCTTTTCGGAATCACAAGTTCTCTCATAATACATTTAGATGTTCACTTGGGGCTCATTTACAACTTAAAGGAAAAAAATTAGACTAAGAAATTTAAAGCTGGGATTTGTAGTCACTGTACCTTGAAAAGTGACTAGCCAGAAAAATGAAGCCCATCTGACATTTAAATGTCAATCAATCAGGGAAGGGTATCCTGAGAAATGGATTTGCATACAACTACCATTCATTGCCAGTTATTTAAATTATTCCCTAGTGAGGAACAGATCTGGAATGCATCTAGACCCACCTCGACTAAAAAGATGATTCAATTTTTATTTCTTTTGCCAGATTCAGTGATCCTCTTAAGAGTTTCTGAAAAAAATTGTTTTTAAAAGATTCTGAAAACTTTTTTTGAGGCAATCTAGCAGCCATTGACAACATGTGGCTGTTAAAATTCAAATTAGATAAATTGAAAACTCCGTTCCTCAGTCACACTAGCCCACATTTCAAAAGCTCAACAGCCACATGCACTGGTGGCCAACATATTGGATGGCATTTTAGTCACTGTAGAAACTTCTATTGGACAGAGCTGATCTAGATAGGGAACTTAAATTATATACATAAGCAACTATGAAAACAAGATAACATATTAGGTTGAATTGCTTGTAATTGACAGAAGTGACAGAAATGTCAATTTCACCCTAAACAAAGGTGTTTTCAAAAAAAAAAAAGATTATTTTTAAAAAGAAATGGAAATCTACATGAGTGATCTGGATTGATAGATTGAATTCTTTCCCTAGAACTCCTGCCTAAATATAGAAATTAGCATGCTTAGTTGGTTAAATGCATGTGATCACAAACAAATCACCACTTTGTGCTACTCCCCTAGCAGTAACATTCTTCCAAAATAGCTTCTCCTAGAGAAATTTTTAGTAACTGCACTACTGCTCTTGCTGTTTAAAAACAAAAAAAGAAAAAAAATTTTGCATCTGAAACCCGGGCCTTGCTGTGTGTGTTTTAACTGCTCACCCTCTCTGAGCCTCCACTTCCATATATGATAAACAGGGACACTGATACCTACTCTTTTCTCTTCTCAGCTCACTACTCTCTACCTTGGATTGATTTTATATTCTGCCCACACTCATGTTTCTCGGGGCTTCCTCCTATCACAACTGCTCCCTGGGTCTGGAACACA